>NC_084987.1:16757419-17107419 GCF_963691925.1 Scomber scombrus
TCTATGCTGGAACTGTCACGTATATTTATGTACATATACTCTCTCTCTGAAACACATGCACACACACAACCACACATGCACGCGCACGCACACACACACGCACACACGCACACCCTCCTAATAATTGCCCTATTGCTACCACTTAGCTCTAAGTCACTTAAGTCCATTTATTCACACTCTTCAATGTGTACACTTTGGCTGCACACTTGACAGTATATCAAGCAGATAGAGATGAGACTCTGTGTCACAACAGAGGTCACACTTGTCTTTGTGCCCGCGTTTTATATTGGGGAACACACACTTATAGGATCAACTCACAAGCAGTGGGGCACAGTATACTACCAGCTATAATAACTACACGTCAGAGAAGGACAGAGAAAGGGCAGAAAGAATAGGCTAAGTAAAAGGAAATAAGAGAAAAGGAATAAAAAGGAAAGAATGGTAAGGTGACCCTAATTGCATCACCTTAGGGGGCCCATTGTAGTGTGTCAACAACACTTTCAAGGCATCCCTCAGGACCTCTGACTACAAGTTGCCAAACAGACTGGAGCCTTGCAGGGAAGCTCAAAAGAGGCAACACATTTGTGTCAATCAATCATTTAACACAAACAGAGCAGTGTGTTTCTCCAGTTGTTAGGTGTTCTGCGAGTAACTGAGCTCTGTACATTGAACATAAAGCAAATTGTTTTTGCTCGGTCACTTCTCGGAGACTAATAGGCTTGTAGTTGTTCTACTGGGACATGAAATTATATGTGTGATATATTTGTGTTCAGTTCAATTTTACGTGTCTTCTGTTGGACATTTATTTAATTGTGGTATATGGATCTACAATCCACATGAGATTTGGATTAATGGAGCAGTTTAAACTAAGAAAAAAATGATCACACTGTAATATGCAACCACTGTCAACTGTCTTTGGGTTGCAAAAGGTGCTGCCAGTCTGTGGTCAGATTTTGTAAAGATTCAGGTAATGCCAGTGATGTGGGGAAGAAGTGGGAAAGAAAATTCTTTCATAGGGCAGGTTTTACACTCTGGATTCTTTCTCATTTCCTATCTTATAATGTGATGTGTGAGAATTTTAGCATGCTTGTGACTGATTGCTGTGCTTGTATTCTTTATTCTGCTTCACCTTTTTTTCACTCATCCTATCACCTTACATTCACTCATTCCCTCTCACTTATCTTTGTTCAATATAATTTTGACGCTCTCCTCTTTCACCTTCTTTCCTCTCCTCCTGGTCTAATTTTCAGGCTTTCCACACCCACTTACTAAAGAATACGTGTCAATTTCTTATTGTGTTCACCTGCTGCTGGGTAAGTGCAACATCTGGAGTGCCTATTGTACATCTGCTGCTACACAGAGAGACTGACTGCTGTTTTACGGACAGACAGAGGCATGAGAGTGCTGAATTAAACAACCTTCATTGTGCTGCCATCTGGCACTGCATGCAAAGAGCTGATTTAGCTCTTGCACAAAATGTGTAAACAGTATGTTTTCTCCTTGGACATGTAAGTTTTGTTCTTCTGTTTTTTTTCAACTGTCCTTACTCCTCCTCTCCCTTTTTTCTCTCTGACCGTAGAAGATACATTTACGTAACATCCACCTCCTTCCCTCCCTCAAACATTGATTGTAGACAGTCCTTTATGCTACTATTGATTTTCAAAACTGTATTGACACTTCAATCTACTTCTCAGGAAATATCCTCATTCAATGTATTGATGGCAGGAGACCACTTATGTCAAACCATGTTTACCTAAAGTTACACTTCTTTATTTATTTATTTTTTCATCAGAACGCTGTACACTGGATGTGATGGCTAGAAGGGATGTAGATTACTAATAGACTGATACATTTAGTGATAAACGTTACTTACAATGATGAGTAAGATGAAGTAGATGAAGTTGTAGAAGGAATGGGCATCCATTACATTATACATGATCTCTACCCAGCCCTCCAGAGTGATCACCTAGGAAGAAAGATTTAACTGAGATTAACATTTACAAGCTAATAAAAACACATTTCATGCCAAGACGGCAGAATTGAATTGTAGGGAAAAGCTTTACTTTACCAAACAGGTTAAGCATAGTTCATATCACATGTTCAAAATTCTAAGCTTAAGAGACCTGTGTGTGTGAAAATAGCCTTTTCACATGCTGTAAGTGAACATACCTGAAAAATTACTATCCAGGCATAGACAATGTTGTCAAAGTTGATGGCACCTTTGTGGGGGTTACTACTCCCTGTGTGGCAGCGGGTGTAATACTGGTTCCAGTTGATGCACAGACCCATTGCATCACCAGGACCACTACCGTTTGCCATGGGCTCAGGACTCAGGCCCAGAGCCTGTCTGTGGAGCGCGTCCTCCTTGTCCAGGCAGCATGTGCGGCCTCCTTCACGCCTCGCCGGCACATCAGAACATGACATGATGCCGTTATCAGACGGCAGGGAGCAAATGAAGGGTCGTTCATCATCTTCCTCTGGCTGGTAGTACGGAGCTGGCAGGGCCATACCTGAAGAGCTGGGATAGTGATGAGGTAAGAACTTAAGTTAGTAGGTAGGATACAATGTTTATATGTAGTCTAACCCTAACCCTAACCCACAACCCAATATAATTCTATCATGTGTCACTATTATATTTGGGGTGTTTCATACAGATGTTATATAGTATAGTGCCTGAAGTAAATCCCAGGAAGCCTGTGGGATAAATGCATTATTGAAGGCGAGCAGGTGAATAAATAAATGCAAATGATTGTGGGTGTATAGGGAGTATATACTTTACTCTCTCTCACTCTCATACATGCACACAAGTATATCCTTATAATATCATACATGCATGTGCACACATAACCAACTTTGAGGTCATGTCAGTCTTTTTCACACCCACTTCCCACTCTCTTCCATGTCACTGTCACTTATGAAGTTTGAGTTTTGTCTCCAATCCAATCTAATTAATAAAACTATCCCTCTCCGCTGTAGAGATCCAGAAGCTGTGGACCTTACTAGACTCATAAATGGATCAATATGGAGCTGTAAGTGATATACAGTATAGACAGTCTGATGTGTGTGTGTGCTTGAGAGAGAGAGAGAGAGAGAGAGAGAGAGAGAGAGAGAAGAGAGAGAGAGAGAGAGAGAGAGAGAGAGAGAGAGAGAGAGAGAGAGAGAGAGAGAGAGAGAGAGAGAGAGAGAGAGAGAGAGAGAGAAATCCTTATCCTAGCAGTGAAGCAGCAAACAACACCTAAAGCTAGTGCAGAAAAGCAAAGGCATGCTGACAGGTATGGTAAACAGGGGTAGGGTCTGTCTCGGCCAGGACATGACTAAATGAGTGGCCTGAAGACAAATCAAGCCGCATCTCACATTCAATTGCATAAAGCACCCTTATCTAACAGTATGGAGAAGGAGCACCTGTGACAAAGTTTGTTTTCCTATGTTAGTAAACAGCTCCATTAGACTTTGTTAGGTTGAGTAAGTGAACCAGAGAATCAGAATTAATTTGTATAGTTTATTTGCAGTTGGCTGTGCCATCAGGGGAGAGTCACTTAATCTCCCAGTAGCACCTGTGCTCTCACCTTTTTTTTTAGTTTACTCCTGTTTGGTGGTGAGGCAGCAGTGTTGAAATTAATACAGTCATTTGTAAAAACAAAAAGATGTGGTATCAGCTTTCTAAACAGCCATCAATGCATCATGGGACTTATGTTGCTCCATTTAACATTTGTTTAAGCCTTTGCTTTCAATGTTCCCTCAGGATTACTCAAACAAGACACAAAGAACGGCAATCTTTTGCAGCCGTTCAAGCAAATCATGCAAATTTTTTACAACATTACGTTTAATGTGCCATCATTTATATACACATAAATGCAAAAATACGAAGATTTTCTGCATTTTGGCAGCACTGATTGTCACCCAGGTGTTTGTCGCAGTCGGTAGCACTAAGCCGATTCCTTCAAAGCTTTGCAAGTAAATAATTAGTCTGATCTTGACAAAGCAGAAATAACAAGTGAGTTCTGCCATTTGAAACCGGGACAGCTCTCTGATGCTGCCCTGATTACAAAGCTGAACACATGGACCTCATTTGACTGGAACTGTGATAGGTGGTAGATCATCATATATCACTTTCTGAGATGCAAAGTGTTCAGTAGGGCAGGATTTTAATGAGTGCCACAGGGTCACTGAAAGGAAGCTCTAAAATGTCTGATGGAAACCTTGTGTTCTTTCTCTGAGAAATTAGGATGCACACTCTTAATTTATACATCAGGATCCTTGTGAGATGTCCTGAAACAGAAACGGATGTATAATTTATGGTCAAAGACACAGGCAAGAAAAAAACAGAAAGTGATAGAGACAAAGTTAACAAACCGATTGACAAGCACATCATTGGAGATGAGTATGTTTAGCACCAGACAACAGATTGGTTAATCATGTATACTAAGTCATGTGGAAAGTGTATGTGCGCTTGTGTATCCTAGCATGAAATCAGAAGAAAATTACACACATACACACACTGTCAGTGAACTCATCTACTCCCTGTTAAGTGCCCCTAGTGAATGAGTGACTGAGTAAATGTCACTGGCTGATTCTTGCTGAACTTAATGACACACATCTCTAAAATCTGAATCTAACCGATCGCCACCAGCTGAAGAACCTTATCATTTCCCAAGAGGTCTCACATATACCTCTCTGTTTTAATGGAAACATGCCAAAGAGTGTGTCTTTGACTTCATGTCCACCTAGGGATGCAGGGTCATATGCCTTAGTAGATTTATCAAAAGTTGAACGTTTGTGATGTACAGATGGAGCTATTTTAAGCATTTCCATTACAAACACCACTGAACAGAGGAAGAGAAACGGTATAGTCTTTAAGGATATATTAATTCAAAGCAATAGATGGGGAATAGAAAAACACAAATAAGTGATGATAGTAAGACAGACAACACAAATGATATAAGACCCCTGCAAGATTTAATGTCCTCGGAAAACAGAGGGAAAAAGTCTTACAGCCAGTTAGCGAGACCGATGTGTGTGTATATGTGTGTTTGTGTGTGTGTGTGTGTGTGTGTGATTGGACATGACTGGAGTAAATGAGGACAGGGTGTGGGTGCTCATACCAAGGTCTGGCCCTGGAGAAGATGAAAATAGACCCCCTTCGTCATCAGGCCCATTACTGGACACACACACTCAGGGTCACATGACCTACAGTATTTACTCATTGCACTGACTCTGTCTGTCACTCCAGCTCTTCTTTTTCACTTTCTTTCTATTTGTCTTTTTTTACTGTTTTTTCATGTATGTATCAATCTCCTCTCATTTTTCTCTCTGCAAAAGGATTAAATAATCAGCCAGACTGGCTTGAGGCAATTTGTATCTAATGCAATTACCTGTGCAACCACTTGCTAACCTGCCACCTGCCCTGATTCACTCACATACTGTACACCTCATGCAAACTACAACATAGTACAACATTGCTGTACATGTATTTTACACCTGGACTCTTTTTGTCATTCTTCCTTTCTTGTCTCATCTTTGCCTTTCTTTTCTCTCCCTTTGTCTCATTTCTAACTCCTCTCCTTCTCTCTCTCAGATTGTCTCTACTCTCCACTCCTCTCTTACACTTTTCCCCATCTTCCCCATCCTCTCCAATTCTAGTCAATACTGGGATGGATACAGCTGACATACATTACAGGAGAAATTCTCTGTTCTTCCTCAAGCACAAACGACACAACGCAACACACACACACACACACACACACACACACACACACACACACACACACACACTGAACACTAATTCCAGGATCAATAGTAACAGTGGCTATATCGGACTGTACCGCTCCTCATGGAAAGTGGCTCAGACGCCATGCATTGATTTGGCGGCAGAGCATATAGTGTCCAGGTATGAACTAAAACACAATGAATACTGTTTAGAGGACACATGGGACTGACAACAGAGATAAACGTAAAAGAAAGGATGTCAGAAAAAGTTGTCAGTTGCATTCAAACTATTGCTTTACTAGATATGCTAAAGAGAAAGGGATAAAGACTTGGAGATAGGCACAAAGAGCAGGAGGAGTAGAGGAGCATGAATGAAGGCTGTTGCCCTCATGCTGGTGACTTGGCATTGCACCACATGGCACAGCAAAACCTGGCATCACACTGAGAACACACCTGCCAGTGGAGAGGGAGGCAGTGAGAGGGACCAAGGCTACCGTGTAATAGAGGAAAGAGAGTTTTTAGCAATGGTACTAAATGAAACTGTGAGACAGTTGGGACAGGAATATTGGCTAGAAAATACACTGTATAAAAATGCAAATAGTATGTGAGAATAAGGAGGAGACACAGGGGACAAACTCCCCTTTATAATAAAAACGTCTGCTGGAGTGCCTGCAGCCTCCTCTCTGTGGCCATTATTGCAAGATATGTGTTGCAATGGGGTAACGTAAAGGTGTGAATATGTGTTTGGAAGTCTGGATTATTCCACAATAAATGCTCCAGGGTCTAAATGTGTTTTTTTTTCATCTTGCAAGAATAAAGGAGCATCTAAGATAAATGGAAAGAGAATGAAAAGAAGAAGAAAGCAACCTTTTTAGAAACTAAATTAAAATTGAAAAACAGAAAGTACAATAGTAAGAATAAGGTAGAATAAAGCATGAAAAAGAGGGGTAGAGATCAAAGGAAGGATGGTGTAAAATAGCAAAGTGAATGCTGCACTTGACTGTGACACTTAGCCCACTCCATTATAACCTCTCAGAGAGCTAACGTTAGCGCTTTACTTAGCATAATAGTCCTCAAGCGCTAACTCACTATGACCTTTCTAATTAAGCACTCGAGCACCGCGACTAACCTGCATAATATGTGAATACAATGTTTTAAATAATGTGCAAAAAATAATACTTTGCTTAAATAACAGGCAGCAGTCAGTTCAATCTGAGATCACTGCTAAAAATGTCCTGCTGAATTAGTCAGCAAATGTATGTGGGAGTTAGGAGTGTATCAATCAGTCTACTGGAAGAAAAAATGTTTTCTAAAGCTGGATTAAAGCAGCATTGTGATAGTCTAGTCTAGTGATCCCCCCAGGGCTAAACCTTTTTTCTTCTCCTTTTTTCGTGCTTCACTGCATCCAGGAAAATCAAAGTAAACTCCTCAGATGGTCCTATTACTCTCGAAACTCACCCTTTAGCCCAGTGAAGACAAATGTAATAAAACACTGGTTAAAATAGCCTCATGATGTGATTGCTGTAAATGTTATTAGAGCAAATGTCAGCTCTCAACATTAAAGGGAGGACAAAGCAGGAAGGACAGCCATAACTGGCGAGCATGTGTCCCCTTTCATCTGGCTGTTACAGTCATCATTAGTATACACTGCATCAGCATAATCAGAGACGCTAGAGAGCAGTATACATGGCTTATATACATATTAGAACACACACATCAGGGGCATGTGTCTCTTTAGCAAGCTGATGCCAGCATAAAAAGGAAACTGCAATACTGTAATGCCATGGAATCAAACACTCTTGAATACTGGTGAATGTCATTCACACGCACACGCGCACACACACACACACACACACACACACACACACACACACACACACACACACACACACACACACACACACACACAGTGGGTGATGTTGTCATGTAGGGTTATGAATATGGAGGAATACAGCTGGAATCTAATCACCTTCTAAGTTGCAAGACAAGGACACGAAAATAGCTTGAGAAAGAAATGGAAACTGAGAAAAAGGTAGAAAAACATTCATGACTTATGCTCATGTATTTGCTAAATTGTAACACACAGTGCTTGTATAACCTTGTATGAAATGTGGAAGGGATAACTATCTATTAAAGTGCATGTTAAACAAATGGTGCTGTACATTTTGCAAAATAGTAATTTAATAGATTTATTCCTCAAATGATCTCCTTAGTATCATAACTTCATATTTGTGGCTCATCAACTTAATTTTTTAAAAACAAAAGCAACAGCACAACATATACACACATGCAGTCCTCACTGATGTACAGTGCAACTCACAGAGTGAAGTTCTCCTCAAGGTAGCAGCGGTTCCGGAGTAACCCCGCCCACAGCTGCACGCCAATGATCCCGAAGATGAAGAAGACGAAGAAGCAGAGCAGTAGCACATTGCCCAGCATTGGTAGAGTGTCCAGCAGCAGGTTCACCAGGATACGCATACCTGTGTGTTTTAAAAGGACAAACAATGACTGTACTGTCAGACAATAACACATGATAGCCACAAGCTACTGTATTAGTGGCCAATTGTGGTTATCTATCTTATCTCATGAAAATGTATTACCAAGTCAGTCTAGACTTTTTCAATATTTAACGAAGACCTGCATTCTGTCTATGACTGGATATTATAAGGAAGAATTCAATATGTAACATATTTTAAAATCTTTCCTCTTTATACTTATACAAATGTATTCTGGGTGGTATTAGATTTCCCGTAAAGTGTATTCACAGCTGCAATTTAATAGACTGTAATTTCTATAATATTAAAAGCATTCCCCACATTTCTAAACATCAACGTGAGACACCCACAACAGCAGTTACAATTCAGCTTATGACAGCAAACTGACTTGAAAACACAATTCAAGAACTAAACAGGAGGTGATAAAAAGAGACATAAAAGCATACAGCTAACAAAAAGAGAGTCATGGTGGTTCAAAAGTGGAAGTTAACAGCCTCTTCAGAGGAGGCGGTGAGTAGGACAAACACTTTTCTGGCAACACGGGGAGTTACCCCGTACCAAAATAGATATGCTGTACACGAACCATCCCCTAAAGTCAGAATATCACAAAGACATATTAATGTTGGTCCACCATGTGACAAGAAAACAAAGCATAATCAGGCTATGTGGGGTCTCATTCATGATTAGACAAAGCCTAATTGCATACAAGCATATCCCCTGTCAAATAATGATGACCTCATCCCCTGTGGATGGGCTTGTCCCGCAGTGATGACATATTGAGATGTGATTAGTGAAACATAATGACAGCTTATTGAACTAACAAGAGGGAGAGGTGAGACCCTACTGATGAGATCATAGCAACCCTGTACTGACACCTGAGAGAAGTGTGTGTGTGTGTGTGTGTGTGTGTGTGTGTGTGTGTGTGTCTGTGTGTGTGTGTGTGTATGCCTGGGTGTGTGTGGCTGTTACTACTCTGAGTGTGACTTTGTGTGCAGGTCTTGACTTATCTGATAAGCATGTGCTTGTGTTTTTCAGGGCCATACTGGGATTTGTGAACAACAACTCAACAGCAGGTTAATGTGTCATAAACACAACAGCGCATCTAAACTGCCAACAGACTGAATGACAGAAGAGAAAGAGAGAGAGAGAAAGAGAGATGAGAGATGGTGCTGATGTACACATGTTGAAAACATGTACAAGAATGCAAACACAGTTTACTATGTTAAAGCTCATTACAGAAGATCTCCTCATTTTCTAAGTGCTAAGCACACCATTTTTATTTTTACTACATCCACTGGTAGTGTGTGCTGACTCTCAGAGGTTCAGTTTTCAAGTCAACTAAGAGTGTGTATCTGCATCTGGAGAATTAATTGAAACATTTAAAGATGCATTTAAAGATATGGAGGGGTTGAAGTGCAATTTTTACTTTTTCCCAATCTTTTGTTACATTGTTTTTTGTGGATTTGACAATAAATCCTGAATTTGGGCAAGCTCTTTGTAGAGAGACAAGTTGGGAATGACAGATTTCCACGACAATAATGTGTTACTCTTGGATTAAAAACTTATTTCAACTTGCAATTTTAAAAATTATGGAAATTTTAACTCAAAAGCACAAAGGAAGGAAGTTTTCTTGAGGTGAATATGCACCCTCCTCTGGCTTATTTGTCTCATTAACTGGTATTAAATGGAGAGCAGTAGTGTTGTTGCTGTGTATGTGTCTCTGGTGGCGGCTGGAGGCGATTCTAAATGTGTTTGTTCCCCAGGGTCCTTGTCATTAGGCCACTGTTCCATTAGGCCTAATTGGGTGAAGAGAGGGAGAGATGGATAGAGGAACAGAAAAGGAGAACGAGAATGAGACAAGGCCTAAGGCTGAGCCAAAAAATAGGGAGTGCCGAAATAAGAAAGAAAGCGCAGAAGAGCGAACAACAACAAAAAAGAGGAAGAAAATGATATATTCAACAACCACAAATAATCAAGGAAAACAAAATAAAGTAACTAGAGAGAACAAGAACAGTATGGTATCACAAATCTGCTTTTTCTGCTTTGCCTGCTCTTCTTTTATTCTTTCTCTCATTTTCTACACTACCTGCTTCCATCTCTCTCCCCTCATGGTGACTGTACCAGTTTGCCAGCTCCTGCTGTTCCCAGATAAAGATGGATGTCTCCCCTTGCGCCACAATAGAAACACACTTACAGCTACCTGCCTGTGCTATTCATTTATGACCAGGAGAATTCTCTCTTCTCTTTGTTTCTCTTCTTTTCTTCTCTCGTCCTCTCTTCTCTTCTCGTCTTCTCTTCTGTGTTTGTTGTCTTTCCCACTCCTATTCTGTCTAGCACTCCCTCTATCTCACACCAATTTCATCAAAAAATAAATCCAGAACACACAAACACACACACACACACACACAGGACAGCACATGACTATTATCTGCCATTTTGTTGGAAGGTTACAAATTGAGGTGTGTGAGAGGTCAGGGTGCGTTCATGCTCCCTGTGTATCTGTGGGCAAAGTAGTGATCCAACAAAACAAGGAACAAATAGCTTTATCCCCATGCTTCCTCCTCCCTGATGGGGTCACTGACAGGGGACAGAATCAGGCTACCACAGTCATTACACTCAGAGTTCTCATAACAACATAAACAGTATGCATACATCATACACACATAGCCAACTATAAAGAAATATAAATAAGGGACACAAAGAGTAGGCTTATACAGATGCATGCATGCATCTGCTATATGATATGCATTTGCTAACAAATTCATCTATCCAAAGATTTATGCTATGATGCCAGATTGTCTCCAGAAAAGCATATTTGTTTACAATCTGAACACTTCTCCTCAAAATATTGTATGCACTGTTCTACACATAATATCTTCTAATCAAACCACTTGAAAGATAATGCAGTTAACATGCACATTTTCTGAGTGCTGCTGCCATGGCTGTCTGAAACATTGGGCTGAGTAGGTTCTTTGTTCATGGCTCCACCTGAAAGATAACTTGTCCTACCGAATGTGTGGAAAATTGAAAATCAATTCAGGTGCTAAAGACAGGCAGCTTTTTCAGGTAATTACACTAAACATGAAGAATCTGCCATGATTGGACACCTAACATGGCGAGCAAAAATCTTTAAGAATTTGTTCCAGCAAGAAGGTAAGCTATAATTTTGGATTTATGTGTAGTTATCTGTCTTGGTGTTTTTTATTTTAAAAAAGCAAAGAAAAAAAAGCAGAAAAACAAAACAAGAGGACATGTAAACTGGACATATAAAAAAGAATGACGTGAAGAACAATACATATACAGTATATATTATTTTTCATGTTGGCTTGTAGAAATAAAACATAGGAAGATTATCTAATAGAAAAAAGTCTTGTTATATTCCTCTCCTGCATTCTTTTTGGCCTGTGAGACCTGAGATCCCGTATCTCTCAATGACATTTAGACACATCTACTCTATCTGCTCAGTTGTCTCTCCCTCACATGGAACATTTTCTGCTTATTATAGCTCTGAAATGGACCGTATTAACTGCCATACAGACTTCAATCCGTTGGGTCCCTTTTTGTCTCCATACACAGTATTGCACCCTTCTATCTTTTTTTCTTTTTGAACTTGAAAATGACTCTTCGCAGTCACAGTCACAAAGGTATCTTTTTCTCACAGTGACTGACCCCAGGGTTCAAACTGAATTAGGCAACAGGACCATCTGCTATGGACTCATTTCATGATTTAAATAGTGTTAAAAGACATTCTCCCTCAGTGAGTTAAAGATAGTGAGAAACATTTCAAAGCTTATATACTTTGTTTAGCTCAGATATTTTGTAATGGGAGGAGGAACTCTGATAGGGAGGCCCCTAGATAAGGACTAAATCCAAGTGTCAAGTTCATTCAGTCTGATAAGTTGAGACTGATAAAACATTGGTCACTTGCATTTAAAAGTAGTATAACATTGACTGAGTGCTTTAGCACCTTTTTATGAAAATTAATGCATTCAATTCCTATGATATTGACAAAACAATAATGTCATTTCTGTCTACTTACCAGAAACTGCATTATCTACATATTCCATTAGCTGCTAATGCTTGGCTAACAACTAAAGTGCTGAGACCAGCTTGAACCTAGCTTGGAAAGGCTAATTGGTGCTTACAATGATTAAGAGCTGCCAGTTAGGGTAGCAGTACAAATAAATCAATATGTGTTAAAAAGATTGACCAAGAACTGAGTTTCAGATGAAAGGAAAAGGGTTATGGTCATGGACTGTTCAGTGAAGCAGCATTAATGGATGGTTTGTAAATCTGATAAAGCTGGGACTCAGGGTCTGAGCGGGCTGTTTGATTAAGCATAAGATGAATGTTTAATGATCCCCATGGGGAACAGGTGGCATGCAGATGCACAAAAAAGCCAGAGATGTAATACATAGACATGAATTTTCATGAAGATGTACTTGTATTTTATATGGGCTGACAGACACACATAAACACAAAGAGAAACTGCAAGCACAAACACACAGAAAACTACACATACACAAACACACAAACAGACTTTAAGTGTTCTTACTTGGCACTCTGTTGATGGCTTTGAGGGGCCGAAGGACCCGCACCGTCCTTATGGCCGATAGGTTGATGTTCTGCAGGTCCAGTGAGTACTCTACCATCCTGAATACACAGACAGAGAAAAACAGAGAAAAAGAGAGAGAATAGAGAACGCCAGTTAACATCTCGGTAGTTACCTAGAATATGGCAAAAAACAATAACCTTTGCTCCAGCTGGGCCAGATATCCCTGGTAGCATTTCAACATCAGTGGTCATTCTTTGATCTAACCTCACCTGTACCCAGCCAGAACTGTGTGAGCCTCAGCCATACAGGAAATGCACTGCAGAGAGTGGTACAACACTCCAGAGAAAGTGGCGGGGGGATAAAGTGACAAAGCATCAAAAAGGGTGAATAACATGAAAGGGAGGTGAGGAAGAGAAAGAGCGGGAAAAAGAGGCATTCATTCTATTCTAAGTGTTGCCTGCAGGATGTTGTGGCTCAGTCAGAGCCTGGCATCTGTTAGCAAGTCATTTCCACAGCATGGCTAAGCTGTTTGTGCCCTCAAACCCAAACCACTTTCACAGGAGAATGGCTACGGTTTGCTGTGTGTGTGTGTGTGTGTGTGTGTGTGTGTGTGTGTGTGTGTGTGTGAAAACAGTGTGCGTATGTTTGAATGTACCACACTTTTTCTACATGACTCTTATCATTAACAGAGATATAGATACAGTGAGTGAAGGAGTTCTGCAGTAAAAAAAAAAAGCCACTGTGTGCAAATGGCGAGGATTGTGTAATGAGAATCAAGTGTGTTTGTGCAAGTGTGTGCACACAATTGATGTCCTTGGGGCTCAACAGTGTTGGGACAGCATGATACCAACAACTGCACCAGCACCACAAGCTAATAACACCCAGAGCACATCCACTGGCTTCGACAATAAAAACCTAACTCACTGTCTCTCACATAGACAGACAAATCAACCATTTCATTTACAATAATGTGTGCCCTTCACCACAGCACAGAGTCATCAACTGAGTAGCACCCCAGCTCACACTTCAGTAGATGTACTTGTAACAGGGGTTTTGAACTGCTGCACCATTAACAATTTATTCATATAGTAGGGAAGTATTTAAATTGGCAGGCATGTGAGGGTGCTAGAGCACAAGATGAAATGCTTAATCCTTTCAGATTTATTGCAATAGTCTAATTATTTTGTTCGTGAAGCTCATGAGTACCACATTTGAAAGAATGCATGTTTGTGATATATAGGCAAACCAAATTTGTCTTCCTTTTACAGTCAAAAGTGTAGAAATGCCACACTGCAGCTTGATGAAAATGTCATAGTGTAGAGAGGAGCAAAATAGTTATTTTGGGCCAGGCTTGTCTGATTTGGCATAGTGACGTTACAGCTGTACCAGTGATATAATGTGGGCAGATGAGAGGCTGAATAAAAGGCTACAAAGACAAAAGGGAGTTTTGAAGCAATTAAAACTTACATGGCCCCCTTTTTGTGAGCCTAAGGGCACAAATACTGGATGTTATATTTTGCTTGTGTTGGATACAGGGTGAGTGACAAACTATTAAATGAATCACACCAACAAAACCATTAACAATTGCATGGATTAGTGATTCAATTCTATCTGGAGGACAAACACAGCAGCAAATAAAGTGAAGATCACAGATGTGCTTGTGTGTGTGTGTGTGTGTGTGTGTGTGTGTGTGTGTGTGTGTGTGTGTGTGTGTGTGTGTGTGTGTGTGTGTGTGTGTGTGTGTGTGTGCGGGTGTGTGTACGTTGTGTGTATGTGTATGTGGTCTACAGAAGTGTCTCTTCCTGTACACATCAATCAGGCCGCTGTGTTTGGGAGGGTAATTAGTGGACTGCCGCAAGCCTCCTTTTTATGATTGTTCTCTATTTTTCACATTCCTTTTTTTGCTCGTGATGCCTTCATCTCATTCATGCTTTCATGTGACTAGAGTATGTGCGCACGCCCGCGCATGTGTGTGTGTCTGTGTGTGTGTTCACATGCATGTATATATTGATATAAAAGAGCCTCGGGGGGAAACCTAGGGTAGAACTAGTTAGAAGAGTTCAGAGGCAGCTTTAATATGAGAGATGAGGGAAATAATTGTTTTATCTAGACATGTAAAAGCTGTCTTAACTGTCAAATTAACAATGTGCCCTTAACAGAGTCACCAAGCTGAGCATTCTTGTATTCAACTGTTAAAAAAGGAACCATGCTCTACCATGTGGATCTCCTAGGACAGCAAAAAAATGAGTGATCTGTTAGTGAACTCATTTGCTTTTGAGTAACTAAAGAATACAGCTGCAACACCTTGTTTTGTCTGTTTAATTATGCATTAAAATCAAGCTACTGAAGGTTTATTTGCATACAACCATCTGAAAAGATACAGACACCAGGTTAAGTCAAGATACAGCTACTTAATTTGCTTGATATATGCAAACATCAGGCAGTCTTGCTCAGTGTCAGAAAGCCCCTTTGACACAGCAATTTCTTTTTCAACCTATCTAAGGCATAAATAGGTAAATATGGAGAATAAGTAATACTTTGTGAAAAAAGGGTTATGCCTCATGCTTGGATCAAGAAGCTCAGTGGACACAAGTAAGAGCCCCAGGGACAAAAATTAAATAAGATATAATAAACTCAGAGGTCATGGAGATAAAGCATAAGACCCCCCTTTGAGTCCATTTGGACAAATGCGTAGTCTGTATGAAAAGAGAGGTGACAAGGGGAAACACTTGTCCGAGCATGTGAAAAAGAAAGAAAAAGAGTGGGGAAAAGAGCGAGGTAGTGCCTCTGGGTAACAGACATGGAGCTCATAGCAGACTGTCGGCTGTGATTTGGCCTGGCAAGGCTGGCACTGCCCTCCACAATTAGCCTAGACGCTAATCTAATGGATGCTGCCAAGAAGAAATGAAGACCGAAGCGTTCACACAAAGGCATACAAACACAGACAGACGCACGCACACATACACAGATTAAACAAACTCAAAAGGCATAAACTGACAGACTGTAATCTCTGTGTGTTGTTCTGTGGCACACACACACACACACACACACACAAACTTACACGCTCAAACTCTGAGCATCCACAGGGGATAAACTGATTCAGCGCAAATGAAGATGAATGTCCCTCCACCTACACCAGTGAGTCTGTTGCTCTGCCTTCTTTGTCTATTATAATACCACCACTATTCCTATCCATCTCTCTCTCTCTCTCTCTCTCTTCTCTCTCTCTCTCTCTCTCTCTCTCTCTCTCTCTCTCTCTCTCTCTCTCTCTCTCTCCCCCTCACTCTCTCTCGCTCACGCACACACATACACATTGGCCTAGGTCACTTCAGGGGACTTCAATTCATTTCCTGGAGACTAATTTGTGTCCCCATTTGGACAAACCATCTCCAATTAACTGGTCTTTAGTCTGAAATTTGTCCCCAAAAGTAGCCTAAGACACACACACACACACACACACACACACACACACACACACACACACACACACACACACACACACACACACACACACACACACACACACACACACACACATTTGCTTCATCACCCGTGTCTGTGCCTCTCATTTCAGTTCATTCATAGCAGGTGTCTGAGCAGGTGTGCTTTTGAGTTGTCCACATGCACCCATCTAGCATGTGTGTATGTTTTTCCCATGGTAGCAGCATGTGTGTTGGACCAAACGTATGCAACAATGTACACATGACCACAGATATGTATTTTCTCATAACCAGGTGTTATAAATGTTTCAGCAGTGGATGTCATTTTGTTTTGTTTTTCTTCTTCCTGTCTGTCTTCAATCTAAAAAGATGTGAAAGTCCAAAATGCCAAAACACGCCCTAGATTCCAGTGTTTTTTGCTTAATGTAGAGGGTTCCTAACAATTACAGCGTGTTTTCATCTACACTCTGGTGAAGACCCTATGCTGCAACACACTGTCACTTGCCCAGTCTGCTGTTATATTGAAGTTTCTGTGGCAGCATGCCAGAGACTGGTGCCTTATGGTTAATTCTCATAGGACACTGCACACATGCTTCATCTGCCTCACTGTTACACTGAGATCGCATGTACAGTGAATCTACTACTAAAATGTCTCTATGGCTCCATTTGATAATTAATATATGTGATTATAAGACTGGTGCTCTATGAACTACAAATGTGATATAATAGTTCCCTCTGCTTTTTAGTTCTAGTCTGTTTAATGTCACACTGACATATTGTATTAAAAACAAACAAAGAGTTGTAAACATAAAGTCACATGGACTGACAGGTTGCTTATTCATTAGACAGTTTTGGTGACCTGTCATGCCGCATCATCAGCGCTACACAGACTTGCAAAAAGAAAATGTCAAAATGTCTGCACTCACTGACAAGTATTCTACACTTAACAGAACTTGATGTCTTCATTAATCTTTTCTCTGATAAAAAGAGCTTAGAAAACCCATGAACAAATACTGTATAGTGTAAGCAGCAGTCCAGACAAACAAGTCCTGGCGCACAACATGATGGGATAAATGGTTGATGTGCATGATATTTTACTGTTCAGCAATAAACTATAAAATGACATCAGTGCATTGAGACAGTAAACTTCACTGGGAATAAATAACTATAAAAAAAAAAACATAGAACAAAAAAGCTGTATGAATGTATAAATTAAACTTCAATTAAACTTAAATATATAGATGAAATGGGATGAAATAGATAACTTAAAAAAAACAACAACAAAAACGCACAAATTGGACAACATATACGTCGATATGTGATAGACCAATATCAGCTGACCCATATATCAGTAGGGCTCTAAACATGACCTACAACGTTTATCAGAAGCATAATGAATGCTGACATATTGGTATAGTTGCTTACCCAGCCATGACGATGAAGAAATCCAGCCTGTTCCAGGTGTCTCCCAGATAACATCGACGCCCAAAGATTCCTAGGGCCACCATCTTTACCACCATCTCAAGTGCAAAGAAGATGTAGATGAATGCATCAAAAGCCTACAAGAGGAGAGAGGGAGATAAAGACGGAGGAAAGGGAGAAAAAGAAGGAAAAGCATTTGATACATTTGGCTTGAAACATTGAAACACATGTGCCAGGCATCTGTTTTGTGTCATGTGTTCATGAAATTATTAGGCTCAAGCTGTTGTCCCTCTTCATTTTTTTCCAATTCGGTTAGTCAGTAAATGTGAAGCGCTCATCTCTGGTGAGAACAAATTGTCTCTCCTTTTCTTCAAATTGTCAAACCGCTCTTTAGCTGTTAACAGTAGATTTTGCTTGATAGCACATTAGAAAATGAAAGCCTGAAAGACAAAATGACACGTGCCCTGGAGTGCATTTGCGCACTTCTCAAGCCTCTAGGGATTTTTGGTTTCTGACCCTGTATCTATTCTAACACCTCAAAATAATTCTTGACTTCTACTTTCCACCTTTCAAAGACAATTTTAACACTTTTTAAGTGTAGCAAGTTCACACTCCACCACTGACTCATCCCAAAGCTCACAGGACCTGTCAAATTAGTTCTTTTCCATCCAGTTGGCCTTTTAAACACCACAGATTATGATCTTATAGCATGCTAAAAGAATGATATCTGATATTCAAGACTGGTGTTCTGAGTGAGTGTGTGTGCTCTATCAGAGGCTATATAAAAACACCTATGGCTATTGCAAGTCAAGTCGACAGTTACTGTTATTTGAATGGCTTAAGACAACTAAATGTCTACTTTCATGTGTCCATGCTATATGCACTATGTGTCTGTACTAATGAACGAGACAGAGATCCAGGTCAAACCTCAGAGAAGATAAAAGATGAAGAGACAATACGAGGCAGATGAAGAGAGAGAGAGAGAGAGAGAGAGAGAGAGAGAGAGAGAGAGAGAGAGAAATGAGCTCATATATCTGCCATGTCCTGCATGCAATATTGTAGTCAGATCACTATTTAACCCATCACATTTTCAGAAGGAAAATCTTTCTTTCCCAGTGCTTTGCCTTAGGCTAAATGAAGGTGCTGCCTTGTTGCATTTTCCTACTGCATGTAAGTCAAGCTGCTGCCTCTTGACACAGACATTTCCAAGGTCTGGAATTTAAGCCATGGTTGCTTACCAAGAAGTCATTGGTCATAATTTGGCTTTGTGATGGGTTTTTGTTTATTCCAAAGCTGTCTGTGTGAGGACATCCATGCACAAAACACACAGTGTACATTATTACAAAGGGGATAATATTTTTCTCCTACTGGCTTCGCTGTCCAAATATTATGTGATATTAAGACTTTGACCCAAAGTGCGACTGATTTAAATTGTTTTTTCTAAAAAATAAGGTAACTTCTTCAGTTGGTTACATTCTCAGGACAACAGCAAATTATAAGACAAATATACTAATGTACTCAAATGTAATATAAAGGAGAGGTTCACAATTTATCAACTCTATCTTAAAACAACAGTCAGGTACCCATATAAAGATTGAAGGAGGTTTTTTGGCCATACTCGTTCCTCCTGTTCATACTGGCTATTAAAAGATCCCCTTAAAATGTGCTGTCAATATACGTGAGTGGGGCCAAATCCTGATTGTGTCCACACAGTCATTTTAAACAAAAATGCATTGAAAAGTTTTAGGGCTGCCTCCTAAAAGCCGCTGAGTCAATACATCAGACGAATCACTGTTTTTGTTATTTAGCCAAGTCATTGGTTACATAGCATGTCAACATGACAGGCTGCAAACTTTTACAGTCTTGTCTCTAAATGACCTAAATACATAATTTTGATGGAAACAGAGAAGGATGATGGAAGCAGAAGATAGCACGACGCAGAGTGACTGTTTTCTGCTCCGAGCTCTCAGCTCTGGTATTAAATGCAGAAAAGTCAGCTAAACTCCTGTTTAAAGAGACATACCAAAGAAATATATGTAATGAGATAAAATTAGAGAATATAAATGGGAATAGTGCCCCCCCCCCTTCCAAGTCGATGTCTCTAAAGGGCCAACTCTGAGTCGACTGTGAAAATCCTCAGTTGGGGACGGCCCAAGAAAGTTTAGCTAGATCTATTTATCTGAGGCTTCAGCAGTCTGAGTTAATCATATCAAGTGGATATCTGCCAAAGTTACAGTCTTTTTAGCATCAAAGTCCCTCTTTGTGTTTCCTCTGACAGTGTTTCCCTGTTGAGCTGCAGTGGAAGAACGGTAACAAAAAGAGGGACTTTACCACTAAAAAGACTGTAGTATTGGAAAATATGTACTTCATTTGACTAATTTGGATGGCTTTTTCATCTAAAGTTAATATAAACCATCGTTTATATTAACTTTAGATGAAAAAGAAAATGCCGCTCAAGTGCAGTAGTATGCCCTGAGAATAGAGTTTGTGCAGTCAAAACAAATCAGATGACACAAGCCAATCCACATGTTGCAATGGGAAAACAACTTTCTTTGTGCTTTTTCAGGTTTCAGGCTGAATTTAAATGACAAACTAGTGAGTCAACAATAACCCACAGTAAAAAACTGGTATGTGGAACATTTGCTCAACGGGGAGTAACATGTTTCAGTTGGAGGAGAGAGCATTTGTTTCACTCAGCACTGATGAACAATTGCAAGATGGCATTTGTAGCTATAGACCACAATGGATGAGGTAAATGGTGTGTGAAATTTTGTGAATGTATTAATGTTGCACCACCGGCAGTGGCACCATATGTTGTTTTGTCCGAAAAAAGAAATAGCCAGATTCAAGAGATGAGATAGAAGTGATCTATTCCTCTGTTCTACAAGTTTGAACAGTCTCTACCATTTCTTATTTATAGGGATCGAGATCTCTAAAAGCAGAGAAGGAGTTCAGTTGGAGCAATTCTGTGCACTTGGGAGTTTGTGAAGATGAGCATGCATGTGGACAGGACAGGACAACAAATGTAACCTATCAATTTGTTTCCTTTTTTTTTTTTTTGCTCTTATGACAGCACAGCTTTGTGTGTGTATATATATAATTTGAAGCCAACATGTGTGCTTCATCCATGCTCATTTACACAAAAACCTAACACAAGCATCAGTTCAAACACAGCCAGCATTCAGAGCTGGCAGCGTGCAATGGGAAAGATGAGAAGATCAGTCTCACACGCTGTTTAAATGATGTTTTGATAAATAATGCAGCCTGCACGCTTCACATGTAATTCGACATTGGCTGCACCAGTCGGATCCCTGTCGCACTCTGCTCTGAGCGAAAGGGGAATGAATTCATCATAGTTATTTGTCACTACCGCCAGCTCCTTCTTCAGTCAGCCTATCAGGTTTCATCATCAACATGATTTGTAAAGAGGTTGAGGCTGTCTTGTGATGGGCCCTTTTCATGATTTGAAATAGGAGGTGGTGTGGAAGCTACTTCATATGCGGTTATTGTGCTGCTTATTTGGCAGGAGAAGAGGACGTGGTAAGTAGGTCATCAAAATTGTGACGGTGGGCCATTTTAAGAAATATCTTACTAACTCTTTGGAATGAGATATAGAAAAGATTCATCAGTGTATCAATTCAAAGGCAGAATAAGGATAAATGTTCATTTCCCACTCAAAGATGATAGGACAGTCAAAGGAGTACCTGATATAGTCTGATAAGTGTCTGAGTGAACATTTGAAGCTCCATTAGAAAGGCTGAGCAGGTGTGGATTCAAAGGTATAATGAGACTTGTCCCATTCAAATCCATTTTAAATAGGCTAACAACTTGCATAAGATGACAATGCAAATACCAACACTAAGATTAACTTGGCCAGAACCAGCTGAAGAGGACCTCCACCTCTTTGATTACAATGTTAATGTGAGTTTAACTTTTGGTGCTTAAACCAAAAATATCTACTAAACAAACACGTTCATGATATTTTACTTGTTTTCTTGACATGATTTCTTATCCTATTTTCCTAAATTAATTTAGGAGCATACTTTGTTCCTCTTGTGTAAGATTAGCTGGTCAGAAGATGTCATATTTTAATTTTGCAATTACTGTTAAAGGGTCAGTTCATCCAAATTAAATGTATCACTTCTGATGTCTGGCTCTGCAGATAAATTGGGTTCTTTGTGCCAATTTTTTAGATGCGTATCTCTAAAACTTCTTTGTGCTCCCCAAAGTATTGAAAAATATACAGCACATTTTTTTTAAAAAGAGGCAATTAGGGCTGTGTAATATGACGATATATATCATGTGATGAAAGAAAAATGTCTATTGTTTCATATTATGCTCTATTACACTCTATGTTTCGTCATTTGGAGTCTGTCTATCTTTATTGTGGATTACATTGATCAATCTTCTTGGCTTTTTACTTGTCAAGCTTTTATTGCACTTAGAGTAACGTAATGAGTTCAGTTGTCATCAATTCTCCACTACTGTCTGTCTCTCCTCTGCTGCTGTACACAGGGAAGGCTAAGCCTCGCCCATGTTGAGAAAGAACAGAGACAAAGAGAGAAGCAAAGAGACGACAACTATAAATTACAGAAAAACAGAAGAGACTATCTTCATTTATGTTATTTACCAAATTTATGTGCACTCGTTTCATTTCAGCTCAATGTAAGAGTCTCTACTTCATTTTGGTGTCATTTATGGTTGCACTACTGTCCTCTGCTCTTTATGGTTCACCCAGGGTGGGGCTAAGAACTGACTGACTCTTTCATTTTGACAACTTACTTTTCAGTGCACTTGTTATTTTTACGTTATAATAAATTATAGTCCTGTGTCATGTAGTCTGGTCAATGAAAGGAATCATTCCACATTTTGAGAAATACTCTTATTTGCTTTCTCAACAAGAGTCAGATGAGATGATTTATACCATTCTTATGAGAGTGTAGTATCACTTGTCACATCTAAGTCTTGGGTAGAAAGTGAATAAGTGTAATTGCCAAAATGCCGAACTATTCCTTTAACTTTGATTGCATTTTTTAGGTTTTGTCCGAGGTGTACCACAAGATGCACCACCCTCAAGTCTCCCCACCAAGAATGTAAGTACTGTGCCTCATACTAAATACTAATTTAACCCCTGCAGAGACATATATGACCAGATACTGTGGAAGTGTAAATGCTGTTGGAGGCTCATGTGTCTCTTTCTTCCAGGAAGTGAGGTGGGGATACTGATATTTAATGGGCGGACGGAGAGAAGCATGTGAGGGCCACTGTAACTATCTATGCCTTGTCAGCAAAATCCCTCCTGTTACCACTAGCAACCAGCAGAACAAGACCCCTCACACTCCCTGGGGAGACAATATGCTTGTTAGAGAGACAAAGGATGGAGGAAGAGGGGGAGATGGGGGGAACGGGAACATAGAGTAGATACCAGTGCTGGTACTGGAAGTGGAGGTAGAAAGAGGAAGAGAGACGGTGTGTATACATTTTCAATATCAGTGGACATTAATAAATATGTGAGAGGCAGAATAAGGTAATTATTGTGCCTGAAATTGAGCCTGCCAAATTAACTTAATCGAAAATCAATTATAATCCCAGAGGTAAACACTGAGTCAGTAACCCATGTCATCCAACATGGCTTACAAAGAGAGACAAATGGAAAATAGCAGTTTTGTTAAAAAAACTCGAACATAAGAATACAAATTATGAGAATAAAACTTAATCTAATATTTGTATATTTGCTTCATTTCAATCCACCCTGAGAAAACCTGTATGAAACCTTTATGGAAACCTTGATAATAATCACAGAGCTACATTTGCTTTAAGTAAAGTATCCATCTTCCAGATCAAAAGCCTAACTAAGACAGAGACAGTTATTTAAACAATAAATTGCAGCAGAATTAGTATTAAAGCCTTTAGGTGAAGCTTGGTCAACTGTAATATTTTGTAGCCATCCACAACCACAATTTCAACTGCTGATACTGGTATGTCTCCACAAGTGTATTCTCATCACGTAAAGACAAAATCACATGTGGCTCCACAAGAGTAGCCTATATTAAAACAAACAAAGTCCCAATTCCCTGTACAGAGAGCAGGAGAAAATGCAGACTTTCCAGGAGGAAGTCGTCCATCTACATTTTGTATTTGCATCACAGTGATAACTAGAGTGGTGAGTTTCAGTGGGTTTATGTCAAATAATGGATCATTTTGTTTTATCTCTTCATCGGTCTGCTGACATGTTGTATTTACAAGCACACATACACATGCACACACCATCTTACCTGTAGTATCTGGCAGCGGTCCGAGGTGCAGTCGATGTTCTCACAGGGCTGGTACATGCCAAGTGTCACACAGTTGAGAAGAATCACCATGATGCTAATCCTCTCGAACCACGTATTAACAGGACTGGGGTTAAGGAGCATTGCAGCTGAGGAGAGATGCACAGCCATACACATACTGTATATGTTTCAAACATTACTGTGGAGGTAAAACAAAGGATGGGTAATCTCTACCTTATCAGACAGTCTACTAAATTATAAATATGAAGACTTTTACCTTTTTTTTATTTTGAAACAGTTGCATGTTTTTTTACTTTCTTTGTGTTCACTCCTTCCTGTCCTCCTAATGTCTCCTCATCCCAACTTTCATTCTCTGGAAATACTGAATGTTTTCTGTTTTAACATGATTGTGATAGTGTTGCAGCAATGACTGATTAACAACTCACTGTCAAAATGTTACCAGAGTAAAGTTCAAGCTAACGTTAGCTTGATGTTACAAAATAACGTTAGCTTGAACTACACAGCGTGCTACAACAATTTAAAGTTTAAAGTTATATTACCATGAATTCAAAAAAAGAACATAGACTATCTTACAGATATCTACAGTAACATTGGAGACTGTCATGAAAATACAGTGCCATACTTAACCTCCTAACCATTTTCAACATATTGTGAATATTTAGCTTGGCACCACTTATTTTATTCAGTAAAGTATTAACAAGTAACATACAGATTCTCATTACAAATCTCACTATATATGCTTAACTGACTCATTCACAGCAAGTACGCAACCCTTCACGAGAGCTGAGAGGTCACGCAGCAGCCACCCTGCCAGTGAGCAACTCGTCAATGTAAATTAAGATGAGAAGTACTTTTCTAGTCATCCTATTTTTGCCACGTAACTGTATGACTCACGAAATCAGACTCAGAGTGAACGCGTGTACTACTGCCCAAGTATACCAAGGCATAGGACAACTTTTGTGATATTTATTCAAGATGATGAAAGACACAGCAGTATATACCCAGACTAATAATAGGGAAATAAAATTTGTTAACAAATCAAAACGCTGCCAACATAATGAAAGATTTTGCTTAAGCTGTTGTTTTACAGGTATAATTAACTGTGTTTGATTTACAACCTGGCAGCTTGTGAGTCATGACTCACCTTCACTCTCTCTCTCTCTATCTTTTTCTCTCTTCTCATCTTATACAGCGACCTTTTCACAATGCATTGTGCTCTACAACCCAGGATTTTGTGCCTATCTAGGGATGCACATGCAGTACAGCAACAGCCTTTTTTACATGTACAAACTCATTATTGTGTCATTTTGATGGGATGCAAACACAAGTAAAACTGAAAAGCCTAATTCACATGCAAAATTGTATATTATGCATATGGTAGTAGGGTGTGTGTGTGTGTGTGTGAGAGTGTGTCTGTGTGTATTATAATCACTGTCATGCAGTTTAAAACGTTAACAGCTTATCCCTTCTTTTATATCTTAAGCTGTCAGCTTAAAAATGTGTTCTTTTAATTCTTCATCCTCTTAGGTCTCAAATTTTTGTCTTGCTTTATATATTTTAAATATTACTTGTTCACTTTACAGAATGAGCTTTACGTCTTGTATTCTAATGAACTTAGCACTAATGAGTCTGGGTGTGGCATACAACGCAGCTCCCTGCAAATGCAAATCATTTTTGTGGATGATTACTACAAATATTCGGTATCCATTTATCTAACCCAGCAAAAATTGCAAAGGTGATTTATGTCTGTGTGTATACCTCCACCACAAAATAATGTCACTTTGCACATGCATTATGGATAACAGGTGGCCTGATCACAAAATTACACTGCTCGAACCCATCTGCATGAACAGATCTGTATATCAAATACAAGAAGAGAGAACACTCAGAAATCCTCAAAAATCTATTTTTAAAAAGTCTCAAATAAAATTTTAAAACATGCACAAAGAAAAGAAAATATGCTGTGTCACTGATATGACGCATTTCCCATTTTCCTTTCAAAACATAAATCTGATTAAATGCTTAAGGACGTGCACATAGAGCATTCACTTTCAGTTGTGTAACATCTCATTTCAATGGGTAACCCTTCACTGAACCTGCCTTGTACAGAGACCCACATCATTTCTAATTCAACAGAATTCCTCAGGACAAAAGCTAAAACCTAAAATTGAAAAAAAGAAGTGATTTAAAGTGATTTTGTGAAGCTCAAGGGTCTTATGAAGAAATCTTTTAGATAAATCTTATCTAACAATGCTTTGTGCAACACATTTGGTGGTTGGAAACATCTTTGTTATTAATTTTCTTTTAAATATGTCTCTTTCCTTTGCACAGACACACTATCCACTTCATTAATCTGTATGTCTTTCCTTCCTGCTAGCTCCTCTCTGCTGTCTCTGCTATCGCTTTAGCACTCCTCTCTGGGGGTAACTCAGTGAAATGGGGAGAAATAATATCAGAATGATGTGAGGAAAGAAATATTTTAATCATGTCCCTTCTGCCTTCCGTTCCTAGTTTCCTCAGCTAACCACCACTCCCCGTCGTACAAATGGTGTCTTCCCCTTTTGGGTAACAGTGTTCTCTCTTTTCCTCTCTGTGACTCTTCTCTCTCATTTTATTTCAATTTTCCTGGCTGTTGCATCTCTCCCTTTTCCTTCTATCTCTCCTTTTCTCAGCTTTTCAATTCATTCCCAGGTGCGACATAGCAAACGATGGACAATTTTGCCCTCCCAGCAAAAACAAAAGCAAACACTTTGGGACACTTTATACCTCAATAGGCAATGAAAAATCAATCAGACCTGCATGTGTATAAATGTGAGCGTGTGTTTATACGTGAGTGCAGCACTCCCATAGCGCAGCTAAAGAACCTGCCCTGAGGTTCTGTGCTAGCAAAGCAAGAGCCAATAACAGAGGTATGGTTTGAACTCTTTTAGAAAGAAAGAGTGAGAAAGTGAAGAAATAAAAACAGATACACAAATGATGTTGAAGAGCACTTGTTTGGGGCTGGGGCTGAAGCTATGTTAATGTCATCAAGAATAGCATTTGCAGGGCAGCTCAGGGAAAAAACAGACAACCTCCTCCACATTCATTCGCATGCAAAATACCCCTCCTGCACGAAGACTCCTCACCTTCAACTCATCAAAGATAACACTATCAGCAGCATCTGCACTGACATGTCAAGTGACTCAGCGCTGGTTTGAGTTCAGTTTTTCTGTCATACTGACCCCGAACCATTCTCTCCCCAGAGAAATGAAGCATCAGGCGGCTGACTCACAGCCAACCGATTCCAGAGTGCAAGCTGATGGCTGGTCATGTCACTCCCTAATCATGTTGGGAGGGAAACTAACTGAGTCTGACACTTTGAGGAGAAAGGAAGGAAGGCATGCTGTTATTGAGCTTGAGCATTTAATTTGATTTTGCTTTAAAAGCTCACTTCTTTACCTCAAAATGTCCAAGCATCCAGGGTTCGTCCATGTGTGACTGAGGAGGTTCAGTTTAAATTTTTCTGTCTCTGTCTTTCTCTCTCAAATCGCATCTTCTCTTCCTCTCTCCGCGCTCCTGTGTGTCTAATCTTCTTAAGATGTGGACAGGGCCTCCTCTATGTCTTTTCTCTCTCTTCATATTTTCCTCTCTCTTCTTCTCCATGTCTCTACCTATTTTTATGCCTGTCGCTCTGCGTCAATACTGATTTCATCAGACACTTGCTCTCTACTTTTATCCTTTTTTTCTCCACCTATTTAAGGCTTTCCATCTTTATCAAGCTTTCCCTTTTTGATGAAACATTTCAGGATCCTCACTGATTATCTGTTTTGTCTCTCTGTCTGCCTTTCTGATGCATTTGGGTAATAAAGAGGGAAGGATAAGGAGCCCCACTTTGACCCTATTTTCCACACCCTTAGAAGGAACACTTTTTTAGAAAAAGCAAATTATTCTAATCATCAAAATAAAAAAAAGGAGAGCCACGGTGCATGTGTAAAAGCAATTTATTACCTGAGTGGATTAATTATTTGTTTTGTCCCTATAAAAACTCTCTACTCCCCCTGGTTGCAACATAAACATTTTCAGTAAAAGGTATTAACAGCTATGATTGCCTGTGTTTCATTTCTAGGCCTTTGACATGTCCATCAGGCATGCCAGAAACCTTTTTTTCAAGACCAGCTATACTCTCAATTGTTATGTGAATGATATTTTAAATTATTTAAATTCACTGGAAGGACCCAAATATGCATAACATGTTTTGTTTAATTGTTTTACAGTGTCTGTTGTTTATTAACTGTACACCAAAAAGTTTTTATTCTACCACTTATCATTAAATGAATGGATACAGTGAATGTCAGTGTGCTAGAGACATGAAAAAACATGTTCATAGGATGATATACCTTTATACTGCAAAAGTTTGTATACATTAAAATTACAAATGCTTTTACAGTTGTTCCTACACTGTCATAAATACGCAGCCACTACTAACCATTTTTTTAATGAGAAATTGACTCAGATGTCTTGTTAACAGCTCAAAAATCACAATAGTATAACTTTAAAAATTAAATATTAATCATTGACAGCATAGAAAATATACAGTTAAATGTCCTAAGTTTGTTGCAATTCAACAGGGACAGCGACCCGATTCTTGGAAAGCATAAAATAAATGGATTTCTATGTTTAAGATCCATGAGGCATGGACATTTGATGTCATTCAATTTTAGCCTCAGTCCATTTCATTTTCTGTCATGTGTAACTATGACTGCTCCACTAAAGCTGAGCAGGAAGAAAAGACCATCTCAAGTTGGCTGCATGATAATAATTTGGCTTCCTATTCGTGTAAATAATTAAAGAACCAAATTATATTTCAGTGTGATTCTTCTCTCTCCTGTAAAAAAGTAATATATGTGTGTGTTTCAGCTTGTGTGTGTAAACATTTATATAATCCAAGGAAAATGTAGGAATGACTCCATTAAATTGATGCACCAAATCTTTTTGATGCTTGTTAAAAAACAGGATGACTCATGACTGAATGAGATCTCTGTAATTTACAACGTGGCTTTTCGACAGCGCTCTCGTCCTTTGTGCCTACATGTATGCATGTATGCATGTGTATGCGTTGCTGTGAAAACCCTCTGGATCAGTCTCATTCAGAGTGAATCAAAAATGACACCCTGCTTCTCACTGTGGCACTGAAGCCTGTGCCTGTCTCTTCTCCCAATGAGAACACAGCATGATGGGTCACACATTGTTACACATGTATGTACACACACAAACACACGCATACACACACACAGTAAAAGCCATGCACTTGCAGCATTTCTGCCCTCAACACAACATACATAGAAATAAAGAGACAGATAGTCACATCTTCCTCCACCACCATTTTTGTGACAATCGTTGTCCCATCTATTCGGCTGTATTTTCAAATTCACTGTCTAAGAAAAAGAAATCTGATTTTGGCATGTCACAACATCACCTACTATGTGTGACACAGTGAAGAAGATCCCAGCTGCTGGAGGAAGGATTGAGTGATGTCTAGGTCAACCAGTGTTCAAGCTGATATGTATGTCTGCCCATTGTCTTTGGCATCAACAGTCAAACATGTGTCTTTTCTCTGCTGTACTGCGCCCTTTCTTCTCTACCTGTTGCTCTCTCTTTCCGTTTCCCTAGTGGGACATGCCAGTGCTCTCCCCACCTACCTACTCTCATCCCTCTTTTTATACACTTAATTTCCTAGTACCCTGTGAGAAAATTGATCAATTAGTCTATCTATATGTCTGTCTGGAAGGCTTGTGGGCCAGTCTCCTATCTGTCTGACGCTCTGGCTGCTTGGCCTCAATTCTACTCCTGCTTTGTGGGTCCACAAAGCTTTTCTGCCCATCTTTGTCTGTCTCTGTTCAACTCTCATATATGTGCTGATCTCTACTTTTGTCAAGAAACCTGTGGTTCAACTGCAATTTGCATATCACTCTATGTGCACTCTATCTATGCAAACATCAGTGCAAAAACTAACTGTATGCAGTGAACAAGCATAAAAATTTGCAAAGGTGCAGAAGCACTTTGACGGTTATGCAACGCAGACTTTATTCCATGAGCTAACATTTCAGCTCATGCCTTTTTCTAAGCTTAAACACTAAACAAAATCACATCATTATAGCTTCCAGAGCACCTGGATGTGTAAGTCTTTGCAAAAAGGACAATTACAATCAATCAAATCTTAGAGAATTATACATACAAGGACAGCTCATACTGTATATCCTTCAACCCTACATATATAGTGAGTAATATAGCCTAGATAAACAAAAACAGCAATGAAAAAGATTTATAGGCTGAGTAACAACTAGTAACATGAATATAAATAGTAGAACCCAATATGGGTGCAAATAAAATGTAAGGGAGAACAAATGTACAAGGAATATACAGCAGTTATCAAGATGTCTTGTGCAGTCGAGCACACCTGCCTTCATGTTTTCTACAAGACGGATTGTCCCTTTTTAACCTTTAATGATGAACAAGGGCTATTGTTAGAGGGTTCAACATGCTCTCAACTAAGCCCTTCTCTCCGCATACCAGTGGACTAAAGAGGCGTACATGCAGTGGAGCACCTGGAATCATAAGAAAACCACCATCTTAAAAGCCTCAAGTAATCTGCAGTATACTGTATGCTCTGTGAGTGCTGCTATGCTTGTCTCAGCAAATGTAACTTTTACTTTACCAGCCCCAGAAAAAGTTTGCTTATGAGGATACGCTTGCGCTCCTATACACCCCAGTTGAATGCCCCTCCCATTCAAAACACTATTTGAAATTTGAGGGATTATATTTTTGCATATTCCATCCATTTCCCCTAAAATCCGTCTTTGCTTTTCAATAACAATGTTGGCTGTCTTTTGGATAAGACCTTCTTAAAAATATGACGGCTCTTAGTGTATGTCAAAAAATGAATGGAATTGGGTCTCAAATGTCCAAGAACCACAGGATTGCCCTTCTAACACCATGAAAAAACTGAAAGCTATTAGAAAGTTTGCACAGTTAACAAATACGTAGTGCAGCATGCATAGATGAAGTTATTGTCACCATGGACTACCGTTACTGAAAGAAACAAAGTTAAAAATGTGCAAAATGTAAAGTCAAGGTATAATAATATGCCAACAGTCATGATAAGGGATGAACTATAGATCAGTACGCAACAGCACTCAATGCATCCAATGCTCAAGACCATCAGGAAGACATGTATAGATGTAAATTAGAGTCATAACACAGCCAATATCAAACAGTTAAAACACATGGATTACAGTGCATGATGTCAAAACATAGGTTGATTATGATAAAATACTGAATGATAAAAATAAAAGTGATGAAAGAATAACTAAATTCAAAGGTTTGTTTTTCAAACTTAACTTGATTTGATAAAGACATGGATGGTTTGCTAAAATGGTTAGCTTCATTCCAATATATTGTTCATCACAGTTCTGTACTTTCAGCTATCTACCAACCTTTTTCCTGGTCTGAGTATTTATTGTTCTGGTCATTCTGAGTATTTATTGTTCTGGTCAATGTATCAAGAACAGCCAGAAACTATAGCCCCCTGTAATCTATTATATAATGTATAATGGATCTGTATTCAGGGTAAATATGCATAAAATGCCTTGTCAGCATATGCTGTACACTGTATACACTGTTTTTGGTCAGTTTGAATATAAGAGTGGAGCACACAGTCAGGTTTAATTTGGTATAATAGCTTGGTCGTCAGCAGAAATTACTGAGGAGGAGGTTTCTTATCTGTTTCTGTGAAATGGGGGAAATCATACTCCACTGATAAGCACATCTGTTTTATTGGAAACTATAGGGAACCTATAGGGAAAGCTGCAAGTATTTAGTATGTTAATTGACACAAACTGAAATAAGCAACCTTTTGGGCCTCAATTCAAATGTGTAAGAGTGCTAGTCTCACAAATGATTAAAAAAAAAACTTCTTTTGCCATTTTCTGCCTGCCACAGAGTTTCAGTATCCTCTTGAAACATTTTTTGACAAGAAAATAAGCGATTTTAAAACAGTAACATCAGAAAGTGGACTCATTATAGAGTCCAACAAACAGCAACTAAATTTGATAAATGCACTCAAGACTCATTCATCGCTTGTGAAATTGTAATATAATATGTTGTGCTCTTACCAGCAGACAAGCCACACGCACACACTCATGCACGGACAGAAAGAAGAGAGAAACATACACAGACACACACAACCTATGGTGTACAAATAACACGGTTTTAAAGGTTTAAATAATATACTAAAGTCTCATTTTGCATGCAGTTGATACGTCAGTCACTACCATTTGCACAAGTGGAGACCAACTATGCCTTATTTGCTGTTTAAAATCATGCTCACATGTTCGGAAAGGCTTGGATATTCCAGAAATCGGCGAGGTGCTAAGGAGTGGTATACAAGTGAGGTAAGCGAAAAATATGAAATTAATTAATGTTATTAATCTTTGACACACCCTGTCCATAACTTTATGAATAAAAAGCTAATTAAATATAATACAATCATTCAATTGTTGTAATTTTAGCCAGGGTTTTGTGTTAGTTAGGGTTGGGTTAATTTTGGCTAACTTAATCAGGCTAAATAATTTGTTAATTTGACCATTTGTTTATGGGCATGACTGATGACAGCAACGATTTTGTCATTATAAGAGTTTTCTTATTAGTTTGGTTTTAGATAAAGGGTGACGCTTAACTGGCTGCTAACTTTAACATGGCCCAGATCAGTTCCCTAAACTAAGCCAACCTGTTTTACATTGAAAGAAAACACCAGCCTCAGCCAACAGTGTGACAGTAGTCCACATCTTTGTTTAGTGTTATTTTTTTGCAACATATATGTGTGGTATATGGTGACTGACAAGTGCAAACATGCTGCAACTTTGATATTAAACTGTTTTCTAAATTTGCTTGTATTTTGTCTATTTGCATTTTTTTTCTCTGCGTTTGCCCTTGTCAGCCATGTGGAAATGGGTTTTAGTGGCTGCAACAATTCCTACTCTTCATACTGACCCTGAAGCTATTCTCTCAGAAAGCAGCAGCACTTTAAGAAATGGGGCCAAAATCTCACAAAGATTCAACTCACCTTGATCTGTGCAAATCTGCATTCCAAAGTTCAGCATATGTTAACATAATGATTCAGCCACCCCAGTTTGGTAAATATGTAATATATATATAATGTCATTACTTTTACTTTTTTAACAGCATAAAGGCTCTGGTGGGCAGTGTTTTAGTTATGTCAATACAGTGCAAATAAAGAATGCTGGTAAAAGAAATATCACAATGGTAGAGGGACTAAACATAAAAAATAGGATTACTGCAAGCGCATTGACTCAGGGACACCTTTCACTGAAAAATACAGTTTGAATGCTATTACTTGGACATTCTATTGTCAGTAAAACTTACTTTCTGAATGTGGGTTGTCAGATTTTACATCACACTCTCTTTCTAAAGGTAGTGCACATGAAGATAATTTTGTATGGAGATCTGCAACCCAAGGATATCACCTGAAGTGGATGCAGTGTCTCCTTATGAAATGTAAAAAGGGTTATGTTTATCTCTGCAGGGACGGCATAAGTAGAACATTACATTATGATTTGTGAAGCAACAAGTCCGAGTTTGACATCCAACTAGTCTTAAGTGCAGAACAAGTTTGTGGTTATTTGATAATGTTGTGGACATTTACTGTCATCTGGTTGATCTGAATTAACATTTAACATGTGGTCTGTTAAATACTGTATCTGTGAAAAACAAAAAAAACAAAAAACAAATATGTGACATTAAAGAATTAAATTGATAATCACTCCAATAAATTGTATGACACTCACAGTCAGACCGGGTAAACAAAGACATCTACACACATGACTACTGGCATTTGCAAACTTTAAGTCAACCCAGTTTTCTTGGTGCAATTTTCCCAATCAGGTATCTGACATCACAACACATTCAATCAGCTGAATTATAAAGACTCTACACACTGCTCAAGGCTCACAAACAAGAATCTAACAATGTTTCAATCTGACAAGGTTGTTCCTCAGGTATACTTTAGGTTTTGTATGTCTTGCACAAATATGGTTACATGGTAGAAAAACAAGAATGTATTTTTGGGTGACCTTGTAGTTGTGATGGTAAATGTATTGTTTTGGGACTTCAACCCGCCTTAGTGAATCTCGAAGACAAAGCTTTGTGAAGGTTATTACTTATGCAGCCATTCCAGCCCATAGCAGGGACAGTTAACATGTCTCTACTCAGTGAAAGAAGAACAAATAAAACTTTAATGCCAGTTGTAAACCAACTGTCATGGAAGAAGCAGGGCCGTAGGGCAGAGGATGTGCACATATCAGAAAGCAATTTTTTATACTTAAAATGCAGATTTTTAGACCACATAAAGAGACATTAAGGGAGGATTTTAACCAATCAGGATTTTTATCACTATTTGCTTATTATTCCCTCACATGTTGAACAGCTGTGTGTAAATAAGATGCAGTCAGTCTCCACATGTGCCAAGGAGTACTTGGCGTATCAACTGCACACAAAATCTGTCTATGGCGTACGTTTATTTGTAAAACCGTGGTATTCGTACGCCATGCCTGACATGGCAAGCTGAGACCTGGAGCACCTCTCAAGACAGACCTATGGCCTGTAACCAAGGCAATGGAAGCACACAGGTTTTCTTCAGTCTCCGAGACAACAAAAAACTGTATGTCAATATTCAAATGTGTGTCTGTGGTTTTTATGCGCACATTTCTCTATGGGCAATTTTTAAACATATAAACGTTCGTAATCGTGTACAAGTTTCTCGTTATGAGCAATGTCTGCATTTACAGACGGAGGATGATTACATTTCCCATCCATATTTGAGCATGTGAAACCTCATAGTGTGTGTGCCTCTGTGTGACTGTATCTGTCTTTCTCCTCATATCAGCTCAGCACAGCAGGTGCCTTGCTCCAGTACATTGCTGCAGCTAGTGAAGCTGAATGTATTGCAGACACCATGGGAAATATAAGCCAATACTTTCTGTGTGTGTGTGTGTGTGTGTGTGTGTGTGTGTGTGTGTGTGTGTGTGTGTGTGTGTGTGTGTGTGTGTGTGTGTGTGTGTGTGTGTGTGTGTGTGTGTGTGTGTGTGAGAGAGAGAGGGAAATACAGATAGAGAAAGAATGACTTGACTCATTGAGATGGAGAAGAGGAAACTGAAAGACAGACAGAGGGAGACCAATAAACTGAGAATGGAGGCAAGTCGGGGGTGAAAAAGGATGTTGGTAAAAGAAGCGAGAAAATACATTTGGAAAAGCATGCCTAGGCAAAAAGAGAATGGAAGGAAGAGAAGGGCAAATACATAAAGACTCAAGATTTTGATGGTTCAGTGGATAGAGGTGCATGCAGAGTACACACAAGCCATCAGTTTAAATTCGACACAAAGTCAGACTATTGGAAACAGGAGAAAGGAAAGTCAGAGGAGGAAAAAAAAAGATGCAATGACAGGACTATGCTGCTGACATCCGCAGGGACTAGTCAGACTCTGATGTGACAAGTGACCACCCTCACCAACCCTCAAACTCCCTCCAGCCATCTGCCTTGCTCTCTGCCCTTATTCTATCTCTTGTCACAAGTAAAACTCTTGCATTTGCAAAAAAATAAAGTTGTTTAGTCAGCCTTTGCATACTGAGCGCTCATTAATAAACGCTACTGACGATTATGTGTGCCTCCAAACGCACCCCTTCAGCCTTTCATTGCAACTTGACTGGTCACACGCAGTGATGCCATCTGCTTCGTGATCTTTCCACCAATTTCCTCCTTGCAGCTGCTACGACACCGAGTGAATGTTAGAGCAGCAGCGCTGGACAATGTCTGCTCCCCTCTGGTATCTTGAGATCAGAAGCACCTCTTTGCTTTATCATTATGAGCACTCAGAGATGGGACAAACAGGAAGAGCCTTTCCAATGGATTAATTACCATCACAAATGGTTGCTATTCAATGGACTCACAATTCTATTAGAGCCAGTATGTATCTCTTTCCACTCGTCATTCATAAGTTGGTCTGTTCTAGTGACTGGTTTTGCCTCAGTGTGTGGAACATCTGCGAAGGTGTTCAATTCAAAGCCCATGTGTCCAAATACAGGGGAATCCATCCCCCTCTCTAGCCTGCATTTCTAGAACAAATACATGTATGATGTATTTGTTCTAGAAATGCATGCTAGAATAGCAGCCCCTTACTTTGGCCTAATTTGGAGGATAAAGTCAGTGTATTCTTTGCAGCCCACATGTGTGAAGTTTGGAAATATTACATGCCCATAATAGTAACCACATATTTGAATTCAGGTGGTTATAGCTCACAGGTAAACAGGATATAAAACGATGAAAAAGCCACTTCAATGGATAAATAACATAATTTTTACATACTTACTTTTGATGAAGAGGGCCCAAATAGGAAAAACTGTTGGTGCTCTTGGGGTTCATTTAGGAGAAGATGCATATTAGTCTGGTCTTAAAGGACCAGACTAACATGCATAAGAGGTTCACAGTTTTTCAAGTTTGTCTTAAAACAATAGTCAGGTGTCCAACTGAACAAAAATGCACACCATGACTGTGGACACACTGAGGATTTTGGCCCCCATCACTTATACTGAATAGCCAGTAAGAACAGGAGGAATGATTACGGAGAGGAAAACTTCTTTCAGTGTTCACATGCACACTTGACTTTTGTTTTAAGACAAACTTGAAAAACTGTGAACCTGTTCTTCTCTGTAGGACCCATCTTCATAGGCCATTCGACCCCACATACTTTGGGCTACTATGCAAAGAAAAAAGTGTGTAGAAAGACATAGTGCAGAGTCATGGGTTGACTTGCATGTATAGTGGATGGGAGCTTTCCCAATTAATCTTTAGGCTGCAGGTGCTTATTTTAACAGCACAGACTGGAAAAATACATTGACAAAAATGCCTTGCGGAAGGTTTAGGTTTTGTACACATGATGTACATACTTTCTGTCTGTTTATGGTCTTTCCCCCAAATGTCTATATCTGTATCTCAGTCCTTCTCAGTACTTACTTCCCATGGATGAGTCTGACTTGTAAGGTCTTTCTGGGAAGCTTGCAGCTTACAGAGCTCCTTGGGGGCAACATTATGTAGCACAAGTCAGTGTGGAAATCTCTCCATGTGGTCTCATCTGTGTTCTCAGTTTTGAGAACTGTGATTAATTTACTAGACTTTGTTCTGTCAATGAATGCCCACAGCTGACCAGGCCAGCCAGAATTAGAATAAAATAACAAGAATAATACTGTGAGTTGGGATTTTCGGTTTAATGTGTCAGATGAAAGCAAAACATTGTTGTTGATGTCTTGATGGGAGACAATTAAAGCCAGCAACAAAAAGACATCCAACAAAATGTTCAGATCAATTAAACAGTTTCTGGGAGAATGTGTGTGATATGTGACTTTACATTATATTCAGGTTTTACTCTAGTTAAAGTAGTACAGAAACAACACCCTTTTCACTCTCTCTGAACTGACAGAAGGAAGTGAGGATAACAGAGATCACAAGGAGGAGATGTGGATGAAGAGGATCTGCTGGAGAAGTAAGCCCTCATCTCGCTCATCTCTTCATCCATGTGTCAACAGGGGTCTAATGGGCTGACATGTTGTTATAAAGGGAGAAAAAAAGGATGTGGGCTCAGTGAGAGGAAGAAACAAGACAGTGGGGCTTGGCTGCAGGCAGCGATTAAAGAATTTTACTGTGATCTGACTTTTTGCAGTTTCCTTTATACTTTCAATCCCTTTTAATGAAATTGTGATTCATGGTTGACTTTGACCTATATGAATGTGGCCATAAACAGACCAGACAATATCATATTAAACATATTTGAGCCGTATGAATTCTGAGCAAACTCACTTTAACAGGCCAGCATAGCCTATATGACAGGAATTCTATAATGCACTGTATACACACCAGTAAGTCTGTATGTTGAAACCACAGAAGTACGGCCTGAACTTTTAGAGTTTCTCTTCACCCTCTGCATGTCTTTTCTTTCTGGCAATTGATTGCCTTGTGATTGGTCAGGGTAGCAGAGTGTATGCCTCTAATTGCAGGCAGTGGCACGTGATCCCTGAGCTTCACAGGTGTTTCATGAAAGGAGAACAAACAACCTGAGACTAGCACAGTAGATGAATGAGAGTGTGTGAGAGACAAGGGGAAGAGATACTAAGAACAAAAATAATTATTAATAGGTTGTGATCCAGCCATTTGTGATGCTAATTTCCCAGCAGAAAGGTGAAGGTGTCTCTGTCATTCTCTTGCTCTCTCTCTTTTTCTCTCTGTTTAATGTTGTGTCTGTATTGTGTGCTGCTATTGTCAAAGCAGACCTAAATAGCTTTTCCTAAGCTTGTGTCAGTAGAATGTGACATGACAAATTCCAAAATGAAGAAAAGGGCAATATTTTGGTCTCCAATCTGACTGTATTTGTCCACTTTTTCTCAGTTTTTGCCAAAACCATTAGTCAGTTAATTGATTAAGTAGTGGCTAAACATTCACAAGTAGATTTCCAAAAGCTAAAGTGACCAGTTCACGCCCTTTCCTTTTGTAAGCTTGAAGTTTTATTTCATCAGAGGATCAAATGAGACTGCACCACTGCAGTGCTGCAGGCTTTGCAAGACTTGGGTTAAATATGGTGAATTTAACAGGCACCTAGTGCATCCACCAACAGACAAGACCTCAGTCAGCCCTTGATCCTGTATGTATCATTAAGTAACACAAAATGTGTTCGGGGATGATGAGAGATTCATTCTATCTTTAGATCTTACAGGCATTGAGAATATGTGTGAAAACATGTACTATCAAGGCTGCAATGCAGAGGCATTCATAACACACATAATAAAATAAACATTTAACAACTGCTTGTTTTTTTAATTATTATTACATACATGTATAGTGATATACAAAGAGAAGAGAAAGGACTGTGTTGAGCTTGAGGGAGGAAACATTCCTCCAGCTGCTAACTCATTTTGTTTTTCACTAGAATCAGATATTGATTGATTGATTGATTTCAAATTGATTGTTTCTTCTGCAAGGATAACCTAACCCTTCAAAATACTGCATTGCATTGTAGATTCTCACAGTACTTGTGGCATTTACTGTATCCCACAAATGCTTTAGTATAAACCAACATATGCTACTGGGGACCTGATGTCAAAGCAAAGAAGTATTATGGCCTACATTTTTGCCCCTGGCTAGTGTGGCAGCTTCCCACTTAGCTCCTACTCTCGCTAAACACCCTAATAGTCAGTCCCACCACCCAAAGAATAAGCCACAAGGCACACTCGCTCAGGGTTATGGAGTGACTGACAGCTAACATAACTGACAGTTTGAACCCTCTCTTGGCTGTAGACATGTGGACTAAAACTCCTAAATTAAAGGAAAATATAGGTAGCACCGGTGAGACCTCAACATGTCCTTCAACATGTTTCGGTAAGAACTGAACACAACATTAACATAAACAGGGAATATAATGAGCAGACACCCTATTGTTTAAGAGTGTGTTGATGTTCTTCTTAAAAAGTGTCTACAGCCACTACAAATTCAAAGTGATTACCAAACAGTAAAATTAGACTGACAGAGGAAGAAAATCATGCACACTCACTACATCACATCATTTCCATTTTCACTGTCCTTGTTTCCTTTGACCTTGCTTTTCCTGTTCTCCATTCCTCTCTCACTTTCATCTCTTGAGTTATGGCAGTGGTGACTATGTGAGCCTGCCTTCTGCACTGTATTCTGTCTGTAAAAGATTTCTGCTTGGATGATGTTGGAAAAGAAGTCTGAAGAACGTTTATCTGTTTTTATCATACACTTGGTGTACAACAAAATCTATAAACAAGCATGGACATGGATAATACACAAAAGGAGACTGTCCTCCCATGAAAAACGAGAGCATCAATCGTTTTTCGTGACAAAGTCCCCTAGCGGCCATAGTAATTATTACCTGGGAGCAAATGAAGATATAGTGTGACATTAATATAGAGTGACAAAGTCCACAGAGGGAGGAAATCGGGGTGGATGGATAGGACAATTAAACCTCAGACTTTAACACAGGAGACTGCTGTCACCTATATTTTACCATGACCATGATTGATCCTTTACCTTAACCCCATGTTATCATTGTAATAATGACAATGAAGGTATTAAACCTTAACCAAACAGTCATTTTAACTCTCATCCTAACCCCAACCAAATTAGTTTTGTGCTCACACATAACCAAATCTCAACCACAATCAGAAAATGTTGTGTTGTTCTGGAGGACATAGACCACCAACCAACAATTTTGATGTTTAATTTGGAAGATCTGTTGCACAAAAACTGATGTGTAATATGTCTAATACAGCGCATAGGCTATTTGTGAAGGCTATCACTGACAAAATATTTCTGCATCCCTAAAAATAACTTTAAAACAAGTTTTTTTTCATTACGTCTCTTGATTTTCGCTCTTTTAATACACCACTAGGCTGTTTGGTGTGTTGAAAGTAGCAATTTGCAAGTATATACACACAGACACACATGCACAAAATCTCATAACCTGTATAACCATCAACCAGAATTTCCTATTATATCTTTCTCAGATGGTTCACTCCAGAAAATTCTGATTGCTTCTGTTGCAGCAAGCGTGGAACAAACACTACAGGTCCAATAGTTAGTTCACAGAGTGTGCTGAACGCCTGCAAGTTCCCAACCCAAGTGGTTTTGTCCTGATGTGCTTTTGTTATTTGTTTGCAAGTTAACTTTGTTGAGAACTTTTTTTTATGAAGGGCTCAGAGGTTGAGCTAAGTGCTTCACCATGACTCTAAGTCTATACACACCCTATTCTCTCACTTTCTCCATTCCAGTCTTTCATTTTTTTTGTTCTTATCAGACTACTACAATATTAATCCATGTGTGCTGCAAGACTGAAATGAAGTAGAAGAAGGGACTCAATAATGCATAGCACCCTCTCCTGTATTTCTACCTCCAGGTGAAGCTTTCAGTGTCCTAACAAAATTAGGACACTGAAATTACGAGCGGGCTAGCTTAGCCAAATTAAGTCTAAGTTTACTTTTTAGTTGGCTGAGAAAGTTTTAGCCCTGATGTAGTTGGTCGAAATAAGTTTGTCTTCAGTCTATCTGTGTCTGTTTGGACTGTTGTCAAGTCCCTTGCATGTCAGCACAGCTGGAGAGCCAATGTTCCTGTCTTTATTAATTACTACCTGACACACACACACACACACACACACACACACACACACACACACACACACACACACACACACACACACACACACACACACACACACACACACACACACACTTGCTCACACACACATACCCAGACCTCCAATAAACTAGTCCATGAAACACACATAATTACACTTTGATTCAAACACACACCTGTCTCCAACACCATCTCCTCTCCTATTCTTGAAGTAATTCACATTTCAACACACATAAACGCAGCAGCAACAGGAAGCTAGTAATTTGTCCCCATACACCCTCCAGGCTTCTTCTTACTCATGCTTGGTTAGGCTCTGAAGAAGTAGACAAAGCAGAATGACGAGCCAAGCTGCCTGCAGCCTCAACTAAAGGCTGCTAGCATGACCAAGCAAAAACCATAGTGCAAAACACTGCATGGCATGTTATATTTATGGAGAGTTTAGATCTGTTACACCTTTCTTCTTTGGGGCCGCAAGCCAAGATTTTCTGAAAGAGCCAAAAACATGCCAAACTCTTTGTTAGCTCTGCATTATTAATTTGCATAGCATAGCAACGGCATTAGCTACTGTACATCGCTCCCAGCTCTCATAACTACTATCTGTCATGCTTCCAAGCTTCTCCACTATGCCAACCCCTTATCCTCGTTTTCATTACCATCATTATAAGAGTCAAACAGCCATTCCCTCATTTTAATGTGCCTAATAATTAGCCTACTTGTGAAGGGCACAGTGAGAGCACAGCTGCCAAGTCTGTCCACCGGAATGCTAACTAAAACAAAATGGTTAAAAAAAGAAGGAAGACCGCTTACCAATGGGTAGCAAACATTAAGACTAAACATTATGCAATGGTATAATAACTATGAAGTCTTATTTGTGAGTGAGTCCTTGGAGCAAGGTGGATACAAGATGGTCTCCTGTCTCTCTGCCATCAAGGTGCCCTTGTACAAGGCATGTAAACCTCAAAGGCTCAAGCGGTGCTGTTAAGTACTTATCGGTACAAGAGAATGGGCCAGATGCAAGTACCACTCGTACGCACAGATTCGTTCTTAAACCATGCATACAAGTGATTTACGAGGATTTGCCGCATTCACCAATTTTCTCGTATTTTGGATTTCATCTTAGGTACGAACTAAATTTACGAGTGGTGCAGACCTGTTGTACCTGTCACGCACAACCAACCTGCAGTCCTCCAAAGCAATAAAACATGACTGTTACTGTCTAATTGTCCAATGGCAGTGTGCCAACGATATCATGTCTTTTGGGGGAATTTTTCCGTAATCCATAATCATGATGACATTACTCTGTTTGTAAGATTATTAGGCTATTTAGTATAAAGAAGTATGCTATTTAACAATTTAGGTAGATATATCAGTCATTTGAATTGACAATTGAAACTATGATATAATGCAAGTGTACAATATAAATATTAGTGGCAGAAACTACAAAGCGACTTGTCCACAGCTACTTTTCCACAGTTACTTTTCCACAATAGAAACTGACTATTTATTAATAAATGTTATTCATTTAATTGAAATATTGCTTATCGAAGTAAGTTTAACTCCCTGGCTGATGACATCCTCTGGCATAATTCATGTTCAGTCATTTTTGTTTTTATTTCTGTGAAGGTGCGTGCAACAGCTGAGACAGCGTTCACAGCACGGGTCATTTTTCCTCATTCTTTCTCAGGACTTTTAATTCCACCACTAACACTAAATAATAATATGTGTTTCTGTTGATCTATTTCTGAGAGCGGGACCTCAGTCTGAGAGCTCGTACAGTTCTTATTTTTAGTCTTTAGTGCCATTTTCATGAATGGAGCTTCTCCACAACCTGCCGGTCGTCTGACCTTATATGGTATTTTGGGGGTGTCATTCATGTTAATTTACTATTCTCGGGAACGCACGTTCATTTAGAACAGGTGGGATTCATCATGTTTACGAAGGTCATTTACAACTGCTTCCTGGTGAATCACACTTTTACGAAGCACACTCGTAAATTCCACCTCACGAAAAAAGTACGACAGATTTAAGAAGAAAAATACAAACATATTCTTGCCCAATGTCATGTGCATCTCCCAAGTGAGAGTATGTAGTCGTCAAATTATAAAGCACAGTAATACTGAAAAAGAGCACACATACAAAATGAATGTCTGTACTAGTACATGTATTGAAATTATTCCACAGATTCCACCACTGATTTGTTGGAAATATGATTTGAGAACAATGGGAAAAATCGAGGAATTGTACGATGTGAAAGAAATAAGTGCAAAAAGTGTGTACCCCCTTTGCCAGCTGTTGATGAAAATAACAGGGTTCCTTTTTAATCTCATATTCCAACTTCAGAAATGGCAGCATTTACAAAAAGCTCATAGAAGCCCACAACGCTGTGACACTAAAATGAAGATGAAGGCACAAAAGAACTCTATTTCCCTCTTCTATCATTTGATTTGTTTAAATAGGGTTTATTTTTTATAGCTTTCTGTTTCTTTTTCTATCTCCCTCTCAGGCAGTTTCATCCTTCTCTGGCTGTGTTGGGAATAAATCCTCCCTTGAGGCGAAGTCGTAGTTCGTGAGGGGACACTAGAATGACAAGCTGTGTGCGTGTGTGTGTGTGTGTGTGTGTGTGTGTGTGTGTGTGTGTGTGTGTGTGTGTGTCTGTGTCTGTGTGTCAGTATCTGTTAATCTAATATCTAAACCACAATGCAACATTTTTAAAATCAACCATTTCTAACCACTATTTTTCTGCTATCCTGGTGTAATTCAGGCTAAGGTAGCTCACTGGTTAGCTAAAGCATTACCAAGGTCAGTCATTGCAGCTCAACTGGTTCCATTGATATTAATAGGCACTGGCAGTGACTGCACCCTGTGGGATCACATCTCTGCAGGTTGGCAAGCTCAGGTATGGGCAAGCACAATATGCACAAGCACACACAAGCTTGCACACGCACACATGAAGGTACACACACACAGAGCACACTTGGATACAAGGACATCGAAGCAGACAAGCACAGACTCAGAGGCATAAAACACACACCAGTTCACACATGCTTTCATATGCACGTGACAAACACACAGAAGGAGTGAGGAGATGAAACAAACTGTGGCGTTTCTAGCAGTATTTCATGTTATTTTGAACCAAAAACACTTTCAATCATTTTTTATTTGGTTCAGGCATGGTATACCAACTCTCACAATAATTCAGTGAATTTATACATGAAGAGATTTCCATTTTACCCAGTTTGTTATCTATTTGTTGATGTTTGAATAGAGAACTCGCTCTCAGTAAATTTTCAAGTCTTTATGAGATAAAATCTCAAGTCTGTTACTAAGTATGACAGAAAAAATGCATCTTAAAAGTAAAATTTCTTTTAACCATCTGACAGCCACAAATCAAATTCAGAGTACTGCAGCTGTTCACTACTGACACATTTATAATTAATTGAGGCTCGGAAGTGAATTAATGTTAAGACTTTTTCAAACTCAGCATTACACATATTGAACAGAAGCTATACCGTCTGTCATTTTGATGGTAAAAATGGATGAGCTTCTGTTTGTTAATATTGAGCTCAACACATACCCTGAACAATTAATTGTGTAATTACTACCATTCAATATCACTGTTGTCCCAATTTACCATGGCATCTACTCATTGACTTACTGATGGCTTCTGTGAGTGATGTCTGTCACACTGACAGCTCTTTCCCACTTTGTCTCTTTTACTGCTACACCCTCTTCCATCTGCCTCACTTTGCCTTACAGATGGCTGAAGCAACTGCAACTCATTATGCAATGGTGCAAAAAAACTACATAAGAAACTGAGGAAGAGAGGCTCGGAGAAAGAAAAAACACCATCTATTGAGTCATTAACTTAATCAAATAATTACATTATCTGCCCATCCCCCCATGTAATCTGTATCTGGATATTTTATGTGGATAAGGGGAAATGCACGAAAATGGAAAGTGTATGCTATTTGATCAGCCAGACTACCTCTCTAGAGACTGTCTGACTTGTATTGTGACTGGATCCAAGCCAGATGTAAAATCTGTGCAGTGATCAAATTCTTAAGAAGAAAATCCACCTAACATATTGAAGGGTCACCTAGCTGTGCCTCTTCCTGCATTATCAAATTTGCCCATGAAATGTTACAGATTCTGCAAAAGAAAACAGCATCATCTCCTCCCTTGACTTGGGATGCACCATGTTTCTTGAAAAGTTTGCCAACTCTGCCTGTATATTACACTGCATACTGAGATGACATTGCACACAGAATGCGGATAGAAATAATGTTTAAGAAAGGGGACATATTCTTTTTCTCATTAACTGTTAATTTTTTTGTCATGATTTTGGATGTTAAACATGGTCAAAGTTCGAAAACTTGAGGTGAGCTTATGAAAAACGCATGTCAAACACAACCTTTCTGTAGTCTTTGTTGCTAAGTTTGTTCCATGGTTGTTCACATTGTCCACTCGTATATTTTGGATCAGCTTTGGGCTCAAACATGTATGACAGTCTTCATAACTGCAAGAAGTCAGAATAGAGTGGGCTCATCAGTAAGGGAGCCTAAAAAAGACAGGCTGAACTGAGGGGCTGCATAAAGGGCTAGTATAAGATGAAAAGTAACTGTTAGCCATGCAAAAATATTGCAGCAGAGCCCCAAAATATAAATATACAACTGTAAATGTGTATGATATGTCCCCTTTAATACCAGTTAAAAATACAAAGGCCTATGATCAGATGTCCACAATCCAGATAACGTATCCAGATACAGTTTGCATGTTAATATCAGCTGTAAATGTGATTGGCGGATCGGTGGATGTGATCTTTTGATGAAGGTGACAATTTTTGATCGAAGGCCCACTGCAAACAGCATTGAAATGCTGAACATACATCAAAAACATGCAACGGTAAGAATATGAAAGCACTCAAGGTCATTCATTTTAACACACGTATTGAAAAGGAAACATATACAGTTTGAAAAGATCCACACAAACCACTGAAATCCATTAATAAGATGTCCTCTGTGAACCCGTATAACAGGAACGTTTCACTGTATGCATGTTCTGATCAATAACTTATTGGAACACTAAATGACAAGAGGCTGTGGCCAGATGGGTATTAGGTAAGATGGAGGTATATGTGCAAGGTGGGTGTTGGTTATAGAACAAAGGGTGACAGTATCATTCCACAACCACAAAAGTACACATGCACACATAAACTGAGCACACACATATTTCTGTAACATTAAACATTAAGTTCAATGTTCAAATTAAATGAGTGACGAGGAGTAGGAGTGAGAGAATGTGTAAGTGAAACAGATGGAGTGGAAACAAATGTATTGTGATAACATCATTTAAACAGTGCTTGGCTCTCTGAGGGCCCTGGCTGCCTTTGCATTCCCTCTCACACTCGTTTGGGAAAATGGCCAAAAGGATGGGCCAAAAGGACACGCACTCGCTCTCTCTCTCCCTCTCTCTCCCTCCCCTGCCAAGAGACTAAATTGTACAGAATTGTGCTGTCAAGTCTCATTTGTGAGAGAAATAGCGCACTGGGTATTACTCGAAGACAGCAGGTTGTTTAGCGAGTTCTGATGAATCATGTTATTTCCATGTGCAGTTCTAGAGGATGGTAATGCATGTGGTCTTAGCTGAAAGAGAAAGAAAATGCGTGTGTATAAAAAAACTATTTGCGTGGAAAGATGCAAGTTTGTGTGTGCGTATACTGCATAAACACACACACTCAACCAAACATCGTAGGAACCTTAATTGAGGTCAGTGGTCTTTAGTAGGTTGCAATAAAATCAGGAGCAGAAGGTGACATGTCAGTCATTTTTTCCAAGCCGATGTCAGGGCAGGGGTCAACCGATGGAGCAAAACTGCACATAAGAAAAACATTTTGCTTATTTCTGTGTAATATGGGGTCAACGTAGAGGGCAATTTTTCTTTTTCATCCAAATTCAGTAGTTCACAGTTTGCATCATGGTCCCTTTTGCTGCCAACTCCTCTGCTGGCCTGGGGAGGGTGTAAAATGACGTGCCTGCTTTGACACGCATGGAGTTGCCAGACAAGCAGGATTTAGCTTGAGAGAGTGTAACATGTGCAGATAGTCCTGCCAAGACTGTACGAGGTCTGGTCAGTCACTGAGCCGTCCTTTGAAATGTCTATTTTTTGGGGGACATGGGGGTGGGGAGGCTTTTCTACCTTTATTAGATGGACAATGTAGATATAATAGGAAATTAACTGAGGGAGGGATGTGGACAACATGGTACAAATGTACGCTGCCATTATGTGGAAAGCATCTTAACCGTTAGGCTACCGAAGCACATCAGCCTCTTTTTACTTGTCAACGGCCTTTCTCCTTGAGTCGCCTTTCACCTACATTACCATATCTCCACTGAGATCTTCCGCTACTCCCTGACTGTATGACTCCTCTATTCCTCCTTTCTTTGTTTCACTATTTTCCCTCCTTCCTCTCTGAGCTGATTTCACTTGAGCTTGTTGCAGTTCTGTCAGTGACTCAGGCGCTGATTCAGTTACATGACAGTCTACAGTTTTTGAAGAAACTTACCAAGTCAGCTACTTGGGGAGAACATCAAAAGCTGTATGGTTATGTGTGTTGTGTGTGTGTGTGTGTGTGTGTGTGTGTGTGTGTGTGTGTGTGTGTGTGTGTGTGTGTGTGTGTGTGTGTGTGTGTGTGTGTGTGTGTGTGTGTTGGTAAGTTTAAAGCCGGTGTTTAATGACCTAAGCCCCAAGGCTCATTTGAGCTGCAGATACCAGCAGTCAACTAATGTCCAAACATCTGGGTGGTCTCACACACACACACAAACATATACACACGAGGGCTCAGCTTTTATCACTGGCCAGCGGAAGGCTTTAAGCATCCGCCCTGACAGATGCCGCCCACACATCAACATACACACGCACGCACAAACATGCACACAAACACACACATACATCATATCCAGTGGAGAAGCAAACACTGAAGAAGGATTTAGACTGAGTATGATCCATATATGTGTAACATATATCTGACAGCTAGGATTATGTGAATATATGAGAGTGAGAAGAGCGCAAGACAGATAGTAGTGTGTGTTTTCGTGTGAGACAGTGACAAAGCAGGGCCATTTCAGCAGGTCCCCAGCGGTCACTAACTCTTTCTCACCTCACCCCCTACATATCTTTCTTTCCTCTCCTTGATACTCCCTCTACCACAACTCCACTCTCTCATTTTTTTTCTCCCCTTCCCCCACTTTTCCATCTTCTTTCTGTCCTCCAGAGCTGGTGGAGCGATAAAGGAATATGCCCAGGAGAGAGTAAGGGTCACTGGACAGAAGTCAGGGAGGTGGCTGAGGTCAGTGTTGAAAGTGCACGTTACGGATACATCATCTGTCCACCGGGTCAAGGTTTGGAGATAAAATCATTTAATCATAAAGCCATGAAGTGAGTTTTATCCCACTAATCTAAATTCATTCACCGTACAAAATACTATATCCACCTGCCCTTACCATGAAACACACCTCAATTCACTTCAATGCAGAAAAAGAGATATATGCAGCTGGTGTTAAAACATAGAAGAACAATTTAAAAATGTATTAGTAGGCAGTCACTGATATTTTGTTATTGCACTGCACTTTCTAGACATGTCTTACAACAGTAATGCATCATTGCAAAGCCGTAATTAGAATAAGAGTAGCATTTGTCACGCACAACCTTGCATTTCGAAAAATATTAGGTTTTGATGAACTTCAAAAATGTAATTTCAAGCTTGACAAAAGTGCATTTTTATGAGTACATATTACTGATATAGCCTGAAAGACTAGGGACAGTTTAGCTATTAAAATGTTTTTTTTTGTGGGCTAATGTCCCATATTAAGGCAAATTGCTCACTTTTTTTACACATGCAACATTACGACAACATGGACTATAACATATGTCACCCTGATATAATTTTAATAGTAAGTAAAATGTTTATCAAAATAAATCAAATGAGATGCATTTTTAATCTGATTTCAGTTCCTGTTCCACACAGCTCTACACTGTTTATATTAGATGCACTCAGTCAAGGCATATCCTCTCTGCATCTTATGTTTTTTATGGATTTGGTACCAAATGCACCAAATCTTGGAGTGCAATCCCTGTTATTTGTCTGTTTAAACATTTCCGTGTGCCACGCGTTATAACTTCATTTAGTCTCTCTTCTTGTTACTTAGACCTTTTGTCTTTTTTTGTCCTGATCTCAGGGTAACTCTGCCCTCCTTCCCACTCTCTGTCTCTCTCCCTTTAACTGTGGAAGAGGTCTGAAGTTACAGTCACCAGAGCAATTAGAGACTTCATGTTCCTCCTCACTGTCAAGAGGAGGCAAGGATACACACATACACACATGATGCTCACACGCACACACACACACTGACCGTCCTCGGTACTGACAGACACTTGGCAAAAGTTCACTCTGCCACTGTGCTAACTATCTCCCTTTCTCTTCCTCTCTTTTCTTCCTTAACACTGTCTCCTTCTCACGCTCTGCCTTTTCAAGAAAAGTGCTAACTAGCTATCTCTCACATCTTCCCCTTCTATCTTTGCCCGCCTCTCTAAGGGCTATCATCCTTCTCTTTCGTCTCTGTCTTTTCTCTTTCTCTTTTATCGTGTCTTTCAGAGAAAAGCTACAGCTTGTCCTTCACTGGGTGTCTCGCTTTTGTGCTTCTCCCTAACTCTTCGCCCCTCCCTGTGTATCTACACAATAATTACCCCCCTCTCATCTTCCAGTGCCATCTTTCTCTCTCCATTCTCTCATTCTGTTATCTTGCTCTGCTCATTACATACAGTACTCATTTCCTTCATTTTGAGTGTGTTATAAGTATTTCCAGTAAATCTGTTAACGTTTTTGCAGTAAATTTGATATTTTGTGACATTGTTGAATTGAGTCACTGAACATGCGCAGTGCTGCAAAAAACATACTGCATCTTCAAATGACCTGAAAATGAACACTGTGGTTGCAATTACTTGAAAAAATATTAATTTAACACCTCTAATGTGTCTATTTCTTGGTAACGCTTTTCTCAGTTCTCAAAGAAATGAACTGAAATGAACATGAACCCGACAGGCAAGACGCTCAATCAAGTTAATTTCACTATAAGCTTCTTTATCATGTCATATTAGATCGATACAGTGGGCTTTCCACAAAAACATCTTGACTTGCACACTCATCTTAATTTTAAAATGTTCTCAATCTATTAGGCATTCGTGAAATGTTGCCATGTTCTGATATCAGAGTGCCTTGAAGAAATTAAATTCCTCCATCTGTCAGCTCTGTGAAACTCGCTTTGATCTCTCCCAGGTGAACACCGGCTTGGCCATAAACCTACTACACTCTCTTTTTATCAGGGGAAATGAGAGACCTCAGATGGCAAACCTATATCGCACCCATTGTGGTCAGCTGTATGTCATTCATCCTTTGCAAAGTGCAGTAAGGGCACCATCACACGTAGCAGCTTTGGGGAAGGCGAATCACACACTGCTTCATGCAAACCACATGCTGGAGTTTTGTGATAACTGATGCAGTGAGTCTCAGTCGCCCACTAGAGCTCTAGCAGGGGAAACCCAGTTTACAGTCTGTTTCAACTGTTTTAAAGGTGCTGCGAGATTTCCATGACTTGACCTCCAACATGTAAGGATGCGTCTGTGGGAGATTCATTTGAGCTTTGCATAATTGTGACCCATGAATTGGGAACATGACGCTCATGCCTCATATAGCCAGGACACAAAGACAGATACTATGCTCAAAGGCACTAAAAGGGCATGTGATCTGCTGGTCTCCTTGATATTGTAATGAGTCTTCTTGGTCTGCTAATGTGCTCATAAGTATTCATTACTAAGGGGTCGACCTCAAAGCCTGACCAGCAAGTGGGCAAATGGTTCATGCTGAAAAATACTGACAATCAATCAAAAAGCAGAATATTCATAAACATCCCTTAGTGACTCACGCTATCCTCTCACGCTTCCTGCAAACCTAAAAACTGGACTGGAAATGTTCCCAGGATTGATAATAGCTGTTTGTTCTCCTTTGTAAAACATTATGTCTTTGACACAACCTCACTCTCCTTCCAAAACAGTAAACAGCACAGCCAGGTTTCATAATTACCTGTTTATCATTCTATTATCTAAAAAGACTATATACAGTCTGCAATATACACTTTAACAAGTGAAATTACTTGTTTAAATGTTATGAATCATTTTGTTTATGGCTAATTTTCTTCCCACAAATCCTGTTTATAGAATCTATAATCTACTATTTGTGTTTGACATTTTTCCATATATGTACTGTATATAGTAATACTTACTATGGTTTGACATATTTAAGCATGCAACTAACGTTTGCTATTCATTGTTTTCATAGCATCAACCATAGGCCACACAGCGGAATTTGCTCTGAAAAGACAAAATGTATTCCCCAACGTTAGGACAGACTGTGAGCTGTCACGTTTGATTTATTAGTAATTCTGTCTGCTGGCATTTTAGCTTTCTAGAGGAACAAGACAAGAACATTTCGAGTAGAATAATTATTGCTTTGCTTATCTGTAGCTGTCTTTAGAGCTGCCTCTGGTAATAACCATAGAATTCATATTCAAACTAATAATGTAAGCTTTTTGCTGCTTTTGTTGAAATCCTTCTGTTTCAGGGTGGGTGCTACGGAGAGTTGCCCTCTTGCTCTGATGGAGGAAAAGAAGCAAAATACAAGTCAGAGTGCATATTACATATTACATTATTCGATGTGAACTACCTTTAACTGTTAACGCTGGCTTGTCACTAATTTAGTTCATTTCCATATTGCACCCAGTCAATTTCAGCACAAAAAATGTATTCACTTTCCAGAATGTTTAGTTAGTTCAGAGTGTTTGCAATTCTGCTAATCAGTACAGTGTCATGTCCGCACACATGAATATTATGCAAATTATTCAATTCAGTTTGATTCATATTGTGCCAAATCACAACAAAAGTTATCTCAAGGCACTTTTAATAACAAATGCATAATACCGTACATACTATACCCATATACCTAATGATCTTGCTTGGTTTGGTAGTAAATCTACAGTCATGGCTGCACTAAAAACATATTCTCCTATTGTTGTGGTCAGATCTAAGTTAGATTTCACAATGATCGCTCGGAGGTGGCAATGTTTATACATACACTCCATGACATAATTCAGCTGCAGTCTCATAAATGTCCTCCTGAGCAGGGATGGAGAGGTCGATACGGTGACATCAGCAGAGATACGGACAAGCTGTTGGCCTCAAGCTGAAGCAGCATGCATGACAAACATGTTCTCAGAACACACATGACTCTCCTTTATACAATAGCTTTCAATCACTATCACGTGCCATTGATGGATGAGTTGTTAAACATAATTTTGCCTTCATTGAAGACTCCAATTCAAGGCTGACAACTAACAAAGGGCTGTTCCTAACTTAAACAGGCAGCTACTCATCATAACCTCATTTCAGCATCATTATTGTGCTCACTGTAACTTTCTTTACTCAAAAAACCCATATTGTTGAGGAAAGCTCTGTATTGGAAAATTTCTGATCTGTTCAGGAGAGTTTTAGGGAGGTCGGAAGCAAAGAACAGACTCACTGTAGTGCAGAATGACTCATACAATTTATATAGCACTTTGTGGATAATAGATGAGGAATAGCAAACTACAAAGCACTCACTTGGATAAAATGTACCCTGCAGTTAGTAGTGATGGAGCCATTAAATGACTTATTAAATTCTCTCAAGAGTCCCATTTGGTGTAAAGCAATACTTCTGAGTTGAGCTGACATAAAAAGAAAGATACGATTCTTTCATAAGTTAAAAATAAGGCAGAAAAAGTGATGGTCACAGGCGGAAAACAAAAAGAGAAAAAGAAAATTACTTGTTCATGTTTGTGTGTAAATGCAAGCATACAGTATATGTTGTCTGTGTGTGTGTGTGTGTGTGTGTGGGTATGTGCATGGGCTTCTCTGTTTCTGCACTCCTGACATTTTATCTGTATGGTTTATCCAAAAGCAATCTGCCCTGCTGTTACTGAGTCCAGACAAATGGGCTCTGCTTCCTTGAAGTATTGCTGCAATACAGCATATAGCATAACACAGTGCCGAAGCAGTAGGCGGATAATGTCATCCAGCCATCTGAATGTAATTCTCTTCGAAGAATGTGACATTGAACTAACCCATAACCCAATTATGGATGCAATTCAGGAATGGTGTCTACATAATCCATAATCCAACAGTGGAAGATCATGATAACACACACACACATTTGTTAACACGGACTGATGCATACACATGTAATGCAGTATGTGGACACACAGCACAGTATAAGTACAGACAAACACTGGCGATAACAGAAGAAAAGAGAAGATTACAGAAGAAGAGGAATGGAATATAAATAGGACAACTTAAAGGTAGCCTGGGCAGTTTCTGACCTCTCCTATGGAGCAGAACTTTATGGGTTTTTGTTTGCCTCTTGCTCATGATGCAATACATAGTCCTGCAAATAATTTCACACTATTCCAATTATCTACAGATGGCACAATGCACCAAGTATGCGGCAATGTGCTGACAAAGTCAGGGAAGAGCTAGCAATCATAAATGTAGACAATGCAGGATTTTTGAATACTTAAAAAATCAGTTTGTTTTATGAGGAAGGCATTTGACACTTGTTAGATCTCAAGGATACACACAATGCGTTTTGGTAAGAAACACTTACTCACACAGAGTAAACATCACTTTTGATTGATTGAAGAGAACATTTTTCAATTCAAGGTTCCTCCTAAGTACATGCCATTTCTTCCTAGATTACATTCCTAGCAAATTGTTCTCAAACACACTGCACATGGAGAAGAAGTGGACTGAGTTTCTGGAACAGTGAAGCAAAGGTAAAATGACACATTCAAGTTAATTCAAATATTCAACTTAATTAATAAATTCTTGGACAATGATTGCATTAGTTCTGTGAAGTCCTGATGCTCTTCAGATTATAAGTAAATGGAATAAGACAGATGAGGTGAGTGGCTAACACAAAGTAGCATTTCCTGTTTTACTATTCTTATTTATCTCTTAATATATTAAAACCCTCAACCTCACGCTGCTGTAGTATAAAAAAGCACATGTTCATTGTAACGTAGTTACTTTTAAAGAGTAATGCATGTAAAGGAGGTCATGTAGAGTATGTATGCACAGAGACTTGGTACTACAGTAGTCATTAGAGTCCCTTTAAGCCCTTCATCTCTTCTCCAGTGTTTCCCTCTCATCTCTTCCTCCTCTCTTAGACATTATAGGGACTAATGGAGTTTGGACTAGACCTGAGGGAGAGGAAAGAGGGAGGAGTGGAAGGAAATAAGTAGAGAGGGAGGAAGGAGGAGGTGAGGATAACTGGAAACAGTATTGGTACTAGTATTAACATGAGCATGGGGTTGTATTTTGGAAGTGTAAGCGTTCACATTTTAGATTTGGTTGTTTCATTAATGTTTGCACATCTTTTAAAAAGGAGACTTTCCCTGGGGTAAAAGGACAACAGTTCATACACTACTTGAAGCAGAGGCTCATTAAAAAAAAAGTGGAGCACTAACAATATTGCACAAGATGAAGGCAAAATGGAAATTTGAGAAGAGACGTCATCTTAAGGAAGAGGGAAATGGATGCATGAGTAAAAAGTGATTTAATCTGAGAGTGTGAATAGAATAGAAAGCAAAAAAGAAGAAATGACAGAAAACAGACAGGAGAACAAGCATAAGATGAAAGAAAGACAGAGAGTGTCACTGTGAATTAAAGACAGACTTTTGATGTTCTTTAATAAAGCATCTGTCAAAACAAGTGGAACAACCATTCCACTTGTACACACACACACACACATTCATCAAGTTGCACACCTCACAGCACATGTCATTACAAAGAAAAAAATATAAATCCCCCATGTAGCCCCATAGCAACTTTTCCAACTAGAACCACAGGAAACCGAAGGACACAAAAGCAAAAGTTAAGAGAAGGGAAAAGAATAAAAGAAAACCATAGAAAGACAGAGCCAGAAGGTGAACGAGAGTAGGTGATGTGTCCCAGGTGTGTGCTCTATCCTCAGCAGTAGTTAAGAGCAAGGCACGGCAATGCCTCAGCCATCCGTCACCATGGAGATAACAAGCTGTCAGGGCTTGAGAGGATCATGGGCTACAGAGGCCGATCACTCTGCTTGAACAACACAAGAGCCAATCAGAGGAGAAGGGAAGGTGGTGAGATAATGTGAAGAGAAAGATAGTCACTGGCATCAAGCTACGGTGGAAAAGGAGAGGAAAAACAAGAAAAAAAGATATAAGCCTAGAGCAAAGAAATGACAGAGGGAGGAGAGGATGACAAGAGGTAAGTAGCACAGGGTGGAAAGGATGAGACAGTGTCAGGACAACGATTATGTCAGAAAAGGAAAGACAGAGAAAGAAATTTAAGGGAAGGAGGATGAAAATATTTTTTAAGTGCGTGCGATGTTTGGATGGAGAAAGAAATAGGGGACAGAGCCCAGAGCTGAGATCACAATGCTCTGCTTCTAAACAACTGGAATACACACCCCAACGCATTCCCCCTCTGAAACGCTGTAAGTGCAAGTAATTATCCTGAATTTGAAAATATAGCTTAAAATTATTTCAAAAGGAGAAATCTGTGTTCTTTCAGATGCAGAATAGTTTTAAAGAATTAAACAGTAAGATAATATTTTAAAAAGCTGAGAACCCTAAAACTCCACAGATGAAATTGAACCTCCAAACAAGTCAGTATGTGAAACTCGAGAAGGAAAAACTGCTGTCTATCTTTCTTTGTGTTCTTAGCCTGAATAACTGTTGACAGGTCAAGTGTCACTGAATGCAGTTAATTGCAATGTCTGAGGTATAATGGAGTATGAGTGACCTGACATGTTTTCATCTCGATCTGTATAATAAAGCTTTGATGAGAGGCAATCTTCACAGCATAACTAAGACAAGATGCAACAGACTGGCTGAATGATATGTGGTCCACTGTGCACACAGAATTATAGTCTCATCTCTCCATAGACTGACCAGGTGACACCTGTTAGGTGCAGATGCTGATGAAGTGAGTTAATTAAAAGCAACTGAAATTAACACATAAGTTCTTCAAAAAGGTAAGATTTAACTTTGAGAAGGGTGAAGAGCAACCGACATATTTAGATATGAATATGCCACTGCCTGTGTGTATACATATATGAGTGAGTGTGTGCATGCATATGTCTGTATAGTGAACAAATCTGTGCCCTTCAGTGCACTGTAAGGAATTCATTCACAGGTGAGCGGAACTGTATCAGGGCACACATCTGATCTGCTATCAGTCTCAGCAGGAGTTAAGTGACAGCCGTAGCAGTTTCTCTAAATTGGTATAAGGACTGGCAGAGCAGAGGGAAGAACCTTTTTTGAAATATCAATCTGCAGATCAGATGTAAAAGGGGTGTATCATGCACATGTCCAGGTCTATACTTTTATTCCAGGCCTCCATTAGGCTATCTCAGCATGATTGACAGTTCAAAAAACTCCTTTCTTACCTTATCATTTATCTTATAAAGACTCTGTATATAAATAATTTCTAAGCTGCCGTGCCAGATGGTTTGTTACACAGAATCATCTGAGAGGTCCTCGGAAACTGTTTGGAAAAGGCCAGGCAGATTCAAAAAATACTTGGCAGGTGATTGGATGAACCATCTGTCTATTACCGTCTATCACCGACTTACCCTGTTAGGCAGCTGGATTTGTGATACTGATTGTTCTAAACCACCAGTGGTGCAGACATGAGCGTGTAACCTGAAGTGACACTGTGATGTCCTAATCTCGTGAATCCAGCTGCCTCGCAAAGTAACCTCAGTTCAGCCTCTGTCTGAAACAGGCCATTTTATCTCCTGTCACTTTAAGACCTCTCTCCCAGTGACTCCACTCTGTTCTGATTGGCTACCTTCCAGAGGCTGCATCTCGGCCCAATTCCAGCTACTTCGGGAGGCTACATAAACAAACAGTAGTAGTAGGAACCTTCTTTACTCAAAATGGAAATCTCTCAAATACATCAAGACATGTTTAAGCCCAATTCTTATGTGAAATATGCCAGTGGAAAACACGAACAACCTGTGGAACAAGTTTAACAACAGAGACTATGGAGCGGATGATGGTTTGTGGTCACACGTGAGCAGTCTGACATCAGTTTGATTAGGAAGTTTAGGTACATTTTCAAGAGCAGGTTGAAGCCTGAGCCTGAGCCTAGCTTTTGACTAGCAGGGAGAATTTTACATATGGTCACCTCAAGTTCGACATCTTTGTCTATGTTTAATATAGACATCCAATATACAATCATAACAGTATATAAATGACTGTCATGACAGAGTATATAATACAGTTAAGCACATTTGTGTTTTTCTTCGTAATAAACCTTACATGATATCAAATATCAGTACCAGCATATGTGAACCATGTGAATGAGGTAAAAGAGTATGAAGACTATGAGAGAGAAGGATTGTGCTACTGTAAATTGCATGGTATAGCGCGCGAGTGTGCACTTTGAAGAGCAAGAACAATAGAGAGAGGGACAAGAAGTGTGTGGGGTGCACTGTAGAGAGGTGCTCCAGGTGCTCTGCTGCAGGCAAGCGTGGGAGAGCATCTGTGTGTGTGTGTGTGTGTGTGTGTGTCTCACAGCTACAGAGTGGTGGACAGAATTATTGATCTGGTGAAATAAGCACTTATTGCCCCTCTTCACATACACAGCTTTATATTTGGTCAGTACATAAACAATCCAACATATCTACTGTAAATACACAGCACTGTCTACTTTTGTACGATCAATGCACACAGACACACAAACAGGTACAAATTGTTGTTCCACTGCAACAAACATGAAATGCCAAACTCTTGCTCCAGTTTAAGTCCTACACACACACACACACACACACACACACACACACACACACACACACACACACACACACACACACATACGCACACACACACACACACACACACACACACACACACACACACACACACACACACACAGTGTTATTCCTGCACAAATAAGGGCATAAAGCTTGTGAATATACTGCCATCACACACACACATACACACACATATGCTTCGGCAAGCTTCAAAACTGTCTATACTAATGCAGTCACAGCAGGCAAAACTAACACATCACTAACCACCATGATGATGGAAATGTGTGTTTTTTTGCCTCACTAGCAGAGGAAAATCACCTAAACTACAGCAATACCAACCTTCCCGTGAAACACCACACGCACATTCAATATTTTTCACCCTTCACAGACTCACTTCATACACATACACACACACACACACACACATATAGACAGAGGTGTGTCACTGTGTTTTAACTTGCTTTGGGTTTCAGCTACCATGGGTGTCTAGCAACCAATTTGCTGCAATAGAAGCTCAGGCGATGTGAAATACGATTTAAAGTGTGTGTGTGTTCCTGTGTGTGTGTGCGCGTGCGTGCATGTATGCATCGGCATGTTTTTACCCTGTGGCATGGGGCCAACTGAGAGTAGCAGAGCTCAGCCATTAGCAAGCAGTGTAAAATCCTCCTGAAAACTCTTTTCCTCCAAACATCAAACACAGAGTCTGAAAGGCAAACACAGTCTCGCTGTCCAGTTTTATCTTTCTGACTGCATAGATTCATTCAGTCTCATTTTCTAGCAATCCATTTGTTTGTCTGTATACAAACATTACCATGGTATTAGTCTCCCCTCACGGCTCACTATAAATGCAAGGGATGAATAAAAAGTCAATCTCGTAATTTACAAGGCATTTCACAGACTTTTGTCTCAATACCTCATTAACTTTTTTCAGAAAAATCTTTCTTTGTGGCAATATTCGGGAATATGCCATAGTCACAGGTTGTTATTTTTGATTTTGGTTCAAGACGGCAGGTCTTATGTAATATTAGCTGACCTGAAGGCAAACAGCAGGAGGAGAGTACAGAGATGGTTCACAGGAGAGTGTGACGGACACTGAATGATAAGCATCATCCCTGAAGTGGACCAGTCAGCCCAGGTCCACATCCTTTTTTGTTGATCGGCAGCCAAAGGCTGATGTATTGGCCTGTTAGTAGCCATGAGGCTCAGTGTTAATCAAAACATTTTTAAATAGTATCTTTTAAAAAACAAGTTGCAGACTAAATTTTAAAAAAAGTTAGCCAAATAATACACTTACTTGTGCTTGTATGTGAAGGCAAATTAGTATTTAATTTCCTAAATCCTCACTCCATCTATTTAGTCACTCATGGTACTTTAAAGGACAGATTCACAATTTCTTCAAGTCTGTCTTAACAGTCTGATGCCCACATGAAACCTGAAATACGTTTTACTTTCTGAGAGCAGTCTTCCTGTTCATGCGGGAGATTTAAAGATCCCTTAATAATCCACTTTCAATGTGAGTAATGGGCGACAAAATCTGCCATCCTTGTTTTGAGGGGGGAAAAAGTATTTAAAAGTTTATCTGAAGCAAGTATGAGGCTTCAGAACTTATATAACACTTATTATGTGGATATTTTCAACAGTTAGTCTTTTTAGTAAACATTTCCCTTTTTGTGTTTGTGTCTCTTTATGCAGCGTGTTTCAGCTGCAGTAGAAGGACTTAACAAAAACAGGGAGTTTGGCACTAACGTAACATACCGTTGAAAGATATCGGCTTGTTTAACTAAGTAGACATATTAATGGTCATTTGGGAACACAACTATTATTTTAGGACAGACTTACCTATCTTTTAAAATGCTTATTGTGCTGGTAAGTCAAAGCTTGAAAAAGTTAGAATGAATGCAAACAAAGTGATATACGTTTATCAATGAGTCAGGCAGTTATAGGAGAGAGTAATCCACCGAAGAAGATTTCCCTGCCAACTTTAGGAAGCTTAAGTCCTTAGGAGAAACACTCTGTCTATCAGTTGATGAACTCCTGGATAATTTTAACTGGAAAATTTCAAATGTCATGGATGCTGTTGCACCTATTAAAATTAAAACTAAGACGACCTTGATCAGACAGAAAACACTGTGGAGGAACACTATGATGGTAAAGGCTTTGAAAACAGAATGCAGGAAAGCAGAGCGTAAGTGGAGAAAAACTAAACTTCAAATTCACCTTGACCTCTACAAACAAAGTCTTTGTAATTTTAACTATGAGTTACTCAAAGCTAGACAGCGACACATTTCTGAAATTATTAATAAGAACATCAACAACACTCGCACTCTGTTTGCTATGGTTGATAAGCTTACAAACCCCCCTAAACAGATAGCTCCAGAACTCCTTTCCACAGATAAATGCAATGAATTTGCTTGCTTTTTCAGTGAAAAAATCCAGTCCATAAGGTTAAATATCAACACAAATCAACAAAACAATAAAAAGACGCAATCCCTAAGACCTCCCAGGAATAACTCAACTGCGATGTCAGAATTTAAAAAAGTTGACCAAAAAACCATAGAGGAAACAGTTCAGCATCTAAAACCATCAACATGCTGTCTTGACAAAATGCCATCAGACTTTTTTAAAACTATTGTGAACTCTGTCCAAACAGATTTGCGACAAATAATAAATAGCTCACTTCAATCAGGCACGTTTCCTAAACCCCTTAAAGTAGCTGCCATTAAGCCACTCTTAAAAAAGAGAACGCTGGATGCTTCCATGTTAGCCAACTACAGACCTATCTCAAATCTTCCTTTTATAGCCAAGATCATTGAGAAAGTGTTTTTTAATCAACTCAGCAATTTCTTGAACTCCAGTGGCCTTTTTGACAAATTTCAATCAGGCTTCCGACCTCATCACAGTACAGAAACAGCTCTTATTAGAGTTTTAAATGACCTAAGGTTAAACACTGACTCAGGCAAGGTGTCAGTTCTGGTCCTGTTGGATCTCAGTGCTGCGTTTGACACTGTGGATCACAGTATACTGTTGAACAGGTTGGAAACTTGGGCAGGACTCAGCGGAACAGTCCTAGAATGGTTCAGGTCCTACTTGGAGGAGCGGAGTTATTTTGTGACCATTGGAAGTTATGAATCCGATCGAGTTGCTATGACATGTGGAGTTCCTCAGGGGTCAGTTCTTGGACCCCTTCTGTTCAGTCTATATATGCTGCCTTTGGGTCAAATTCTGCAGAACTCTAATGTAGACTATCACAGTTATGCAGATGACACGCAGATATACCTAGCACTGTCCCCGGATGACTACAGTCCAATACAGTCATTGTGTCACTGTTTAGAGCAAGTAACAAATTGGATGAACCAAAATTTCCTTCAATTAAATCAGGACAAAACTGAGGTAATTGTTTTTGGCAATAAAGAGAAGAGGATTGCTGTCAGTAAACATCTCGAGTCACTCTCTCTAAAAACTAGCGACCAAGTCCGAAACCTTGGCGTGCTGATAGACTCAGATCTGACCTTCAGCAGTCATATCAAATCAATCACCAAAACAGCCTTCTATCAGCTTAAGAACATATCCAGAGTGAAGGGTTTTATGTCTCAAACAGACCAGGAGAAGTTGATTCATGCTTTCATCTCCAGTAGACTCGACTACTGTAATGGTCTTCTGACTGGACTCCCACAAAAAAGCATTAAACAACTGCAGCTCATTCAGAACGCTGCAGCTCGAGTTTTAACCAGAACAAAGAGATCAGAGCACATTACTCCAGTTCTAAAGTCTTTACACTGGCTCCCAGTCAGCTATAGAATAGATTTTAAAGTTATGCTACTGGTCTACAAATCACTGAATGGTCTAGGTCCAGAATACATGAATGACATTTTAGTAGAATATAAACCCAGTAGAGCTCTGAGATCTACTGACTCAGGTCAGATAGTGGAGCCCAGAGTTCAGACTAAACATGGTGAAGCAGCTTTTAGCTGTTATGCTGCACACAACTGGAACAAACTACCGGCAGAACTGAAATCAGCCCCAACTGTGAATATTTTTAAATCCAGGTTAAAAACACTTCTTTTCTCCTCTGCTTATGATTGAGCTCTTTCAAAGCACTTTAAATTTTAATCTTTCATTTGCACTCTATGTCCTTTTAATGATTTTAAAGCAAATCATTATTTTATGCTGCAATCTTATTTTTAATACTCAATATTATAGTATTTTATTCTCTCTTTCTATGTTTCTGTACTTTGTTTTTATTATTAGTGTGTGTGTGTGTGTGTGTGTGTGTGTGTGTGGGGGGGGGGGGGTATGTATGTGTTGGATGATTGGGTTTTATTTTTATTTCTCAAATTCCATGTTTTTTCAATTTTTTCTGTTAAATGTTTCTTTTATGTAAAGCACATTGAGTTGCCACTGTGTATGAAATGCGCTATATAAATAAAACTGCCTTGCCTTGCCTTGCCTATCTGGCACCATCTACTTTGGATAAACAATGTGTTGTATTATTATAGCTTACAATGGTTCATTAGTTCCTGGCATAAAGGTGTTCATCAGCTTTTTGTTGTTGTCATGTTTTGCAAATATACACAAACAAAATACTGGCTCTCAGATAAGTCTTCTTATATACTGCGGACAAACTAATGCATTTCAGCTATAAGCCATCATCGGTGTGTCAATATTCACATACATATACACATCCCCTTTGAGCAGTAGCCAGACACTTGACACACACTTGAGTAATAACACACATGCCAAGCTTTGAAAGCATAGTTGCAATATGTTTTCTGGTGAGAACAGATGTACGGGGGGTTGGTCAGAAATAGGCTAGATAGATGTTAACGCCATGCTGGAAAGTTGGGAAGACATCTGTCCCTAAAGGCTCTGCTGTTCTTCACACATGACAATGATGAGTCATGTTTGGGGTGATTTGAACTGACCGACTGACCAAGCAAAAGGTCTTACTGACATTACAATCCTTAGAGCCCTGCACTCAGACTAGCGGGAGTAAATAGGGCCATAGTCATATTTCACTTAGATGTACACACACACTCACACACATTCCTGCAGCAGTACGGCAAGCAGCCCAGTGTGGTCTTGTCTGTCCCTAATGTGAAAGGATCCTCCTTAGTCCCATCGCCACTGTCAGTGTAGCCAGCAAACAGACAACTGCTTGTTCTGGGCTAAAACCACACACACACACACACACACACACACACACACACACACACACACACACACACACACACACACACACACACACACACACACACACACACACACACACACACACACACACACACACACACACACACACACACACATTGTTCAAGCCATCCAATGCTGATCACAGCAGTCGTGGCTGTATAAGGATGTCAAACACACTTACTTTGAGAAGATTCTGGGATGTCTGCTGTACCGTGGTAGCAAATCCACAAGATAAAGGAGTGAGGGTGGATGGTGGGGGGTTGGTGATGTCAGACTCAAGATGGATGAAAATGTATCAAAAGAACAGACACAGAAGATACATTTACAAAATAAATTCACAAAGAAGACAAATGTAACTCTGTAAAAGTGGATGACGGATAAGCAGAAAAAGACTCTAAATAAGGAGGGACTGGATATAAAGGGGAGGAGAGCACCAGTGTTACATAAGGAGATGAAAAGAGAAGGTGGAGAAGTGAGATGGACTGAATGCTGCATGAAAGGTGTTTCAATGAACAGGAGAGGGAAAGAATGATGGGAGTGATTTGAAGAAGAGGGGGAAAGATGAAGTTTAACATGTATGTTGCTCAAGAATATGTCCAATGTTAAGTCTAAAGACGTTGCTGATATAATAGTGTAAAGGTAATAATACAAAAAACAAACAAAACAAAATAATAAATCAATTATTAGGTTTAGAGAATGATGAAGATTAAGGGATAAAGTCAAACTAAGTCCAAGAAAAGAAAATCTTAAACCAAAAGGGAAAAATGCGCATTTTAGTTGTCCCATTGGTGCTACTGGAACTTAGCCTGCCAGCTGCTGTCAATTGCACACTTTTAATAATAAAAATAAATACATTTAAGAAACATGTTGGTGTTATTTTTGGCTGAATAAAAGGACGACTATCTATGATTTCAGTTGAACTTTCACGTTCAAGGGGGCACTTCCACCAGTAAATGAAAGGATATGGGCTGGAAACCATACGGATGCACCAGTTGCGAGGACAGGTGGTCTGCTTGAGGCAGAAGAAGACCACAGGCGCCAGCTCTGGGAAAGGCACCACAATAGCGCTTAGGTCACTGCCGATACTGACATCGTCACCTGGACCCACTTCCTCAATGATGTCATCAGCCTGCGCCAAGCAATATTCCTCATTCTGCCCTGGCACTGCTGAGGAAATGCTCCCCAGCGGCACAGGACACTCCTCGCTCGTCATGGCAACCCAGGTGAGATCTGAAAGATAATGTGAGATGACACTGAGATTAGAGGGATTAAATGATTCATTGAATGCGTATATTTCATGAATGTTTCATCGTACAAACAGGCTTTTGGCTTTGCAGTAAACTCATGCAGACTTCTAATTCACCATCGCATCATAACATCATCTAACAACTCACAGATATTTAATGCATGTTGTCTTTGCCTTTTTGATCCATGAAAGCACATTCTCTTAAAAAGTAAATTTACTTGTCTGTAAAACAGATTGCTTACTTATAACAATCACCTCTCACAATCAAACACACACAGAAGGGAATGAAAGCGTGGAGGAGACAGTCATTGCACATTCATTGATGTTTCCTTTAGCCCCATCACAGTGTTGTGGAAGACAAAATAACTTTCCATCTCTACCACTTAGCTCATCAATGGAATCACTTTTATTTGTGGAATAAACACAGACACAATGTGTGTTTTTGCACGCGCTACTGCAATATTACACATACCTGTGTATTTATGTTTATTTTAGCAACGGAAGAACAACACTGTGTATCACTGGCTTTCAATATATCAGCTTGTATATGGGAAAGGAGCGCTGTGATGACGTATCGCTGGCTTGGAAGTCCAAATTTTGTGTTTAAAGCTTCAAAGGCAAACACATAAATAATACATGAAGGAAAGAAAGACAGAACGGCAAAAAAACGTTGTTCTTTTGGCTCAGCCAGCCTTACCCGCACTTCAAACCATTGAGCCGGCCAGCAAGTCAACCAGTAGCAGCTGAAGCCTACAGTAAGTGAATGCATAATAAAACACTGGACTTGGTAGTCGTCTTGCTTTTAACTTGCAGCCAAAGGAGGCATCCATCAAGAAGCATGGAGCCAAGCGAAGGCTGGACATGTGCATAGCTGGACATATGCACAGTCTTACACACACACACACACACACACACACACACACACACACACACACACACACACACACACACACACACACACACACACACACACACACACACACACACACAAGATGTTATTGTCTATTTAGGCTTGCACCAATGCGTATCAAGAAGTAACATGAGGACCATTTTCGAGACAGCTGCATGATTATTCTAAGCTGCATGAGCATGTGTGAATGTTCGTCTTCAGTAATTATTTGTGATTTTACGCACATATGTGTACAAACATGCATGCTTAGGTGTGGTTGGCTTCATGTGGTCGAGTGAATGTGTTTGTTTGCGCTTAATCCTACTGTAGGATTAATTTACAGTGGGGGAGCAGACTGTTTTTTTAGGGTAATGATATTAACGACTATCTATTACAAGCTAAGAAAATAGGACAGTGGTGATTTAGTAGCCAGTGTCTCTAACAGTTTCAGAGCTTATCCTCTGATGAGATGTTAAACCAGGCGGAGATATCAAAAATATTAGAAAGCGGAACGTCAGCCACCACACACAGCGATGTATGCTGATAGGTTAGGTGTCTCTGTCTGTGCCTGATAATCATCTATTAGTGTGTATCCATTTATTATCTCATGTGTACAGTCCGTACAAACACATACTGTTTGTCAAAGCAGGTTATTGTTTTGCCTTTCCCAAACAGGCCTTTCAAATTAGCTTTACCATGGCAACAGCTGCTTCCCATGGAGGCAGGAAGTTTACTCTCACTCTGCTGTGTTTTATTTCCCATGACAAAGCCTCTTAGAGAGGCCGTGCAGCTATTACCAGCGACTACAATTAAGCAAGAGACAGCTTTGCAAAAATGGTTGGATAGAGTTTGTTTTATTCTGTGTAAGACCATTTGTCTGCGTGTGTGTGGGGGGTGTGGCATTGCTCTTATGTTTGTTCATGTTAAGACTATGCACAAGGTCCTCACTACTGTATTAGCACTCACACACACACACACACACACACACACACACACACACACACACACACACACACACACACACACATTCACACTCTATCAACATACACACTCTCATACATTAACACCCTTAATTGGGGTAGCGGATATACAGTCACCCATGTAGCTGCACTATGAGCTAAAGGCTGTGCTTTGGCTATGGAAAACTTGCTTCCCCCTCCCACACACACTCACTGCGACAGTCTGAGACAGACACAGGAAGAGGCTGGATGGAAAACAACCGTGAAACATACTGTGGATCCATAAGGGACTTGAGCAACACATTCTTCATTACAATAATTTCATATTGCCAAATTGAATAAAAAGCTAACGTATAATACCCAAGGGAAGTAATGATAAGGATAAGGAATTGGAGGCTTAAAATAAAACAAGATTTCCAGTGTCCTCAGATGTGTTATTAATGAATTAATTATAGATAACGCTCTAATGTACTTTAAAGCAGGATGTTCCATATATGTGGTTCCTTAAAGCTACTGTAAAATTCCTCCTTTCTGCATGTTCAAGCTACACCAAAGATTGTGAAGCATGAAGTGCATCTGTTTCACTGAACTGTTTTCAAAATGTCCCTGGCTGACCACGTAAAGTGAATGTGAGTATTTAATTGAACTGATGAAGTTAGGCAGTATTGGCATTGTCAGTGGCGGTGACATTTTGACATGTCAATGGAGGAAAATCACATGCGTAAATGATAAAGCTAATGATGGCCGAATTCCATTTAGCTGCTTCAGTTTCAGGGTCTTGATATTTGCTGGTCACTACAGACAGGTTTACCATTTGCAAACAATTGCAGGTATGCCTGCAGTAGGGGGTACCTTTGCCACAATATCATCCTGGTTTATATACCAACATTGTCAGTAGAAGAAAAGTAACTTGCTAGAAACCAGTAATATTACTGTAAATGGCTAAATTTGTCTGTGGCACTCAATTTTTGCATTTCCAAACCTTCTAGCATGACATATTCTGGTGAGAAATGGCAACCAGTAGCAGTGATAATGCTAACCCAGACTACACTAAGTTACTTCTACAGGTAATGAATAAACATAGCCTACTGGGTATTGAGGGAACGACCAACTCCTCATTGGTAATGTAGGCATGTATGAAAATCCTGCTGTTTGCTCAAAATATACCAGACAATATAGATAGCATTGAATAAGTATTATTTATCACACACAGGATCATGGATAAACACTCTTCTGTTTTCTCTGTACAATTATAAGCGAAACAACGTAGTGCATTTTCCATCCAAAGCCATCAGTCTGCCACCTCGATCAGTGGGATCACTACTGAAACTAACTCTAAATGTGTGTTAAACTGACAATACGTCGCTGAAGTATTGATATCAAAGCCTGACAAACGTTTGCACAGTTAATTTAACAGCCGTTAACAGTCAGGAACAGAGAGCTGTCTTAAATCCTAAAACAGGCTCAGGCTCTGTGTGAAACTATCCACCACTGTCAGTACTTTGCATCAAATAAAATCTGGGGCTCTGCCCGGATCAGTAGATGCTAACAACTAATTTTGCACTCTGAAGTGAAAGGGAGGCTTGTGGTTGCTCGATTATGAGGCACTAGAGCTGAGCAGAGATTTAAACAGATTTATCTTTTATACATTTTCCTTTTGGTCAGTTTCAACTTAAAAGTACAGATGGTTCAGTTAATTTGGAGAATTAGTCAACGTAGTATTCTGTGGGCTTCATAGAAATTTTTCAATTCCAAATTAATACTAAGCAAAGAGAATATTTCGGAGGAAGAGGGTTTTCACACAACAACAATAATTAAATGATTTCATAAAGTAAGATAACCACTAAACAGATAAGAATCTGGATGATATTATTCTATACTTTTGATTAAAGCAGTTGTATAGCTGGGAGGCAGTCCAAACCTACTGTGAAAAATCAGGACTTCTGGGAATGCACTGATACCATATCTGAAACGCTGTAGCACATAATCCTGAGTTTCTACAGGGAAAAGTTATTAAAAAAGTGCCTCCATGTAATATTGTATTGTGAGTTTCAGAAGTTACAGAGATTGGTGTGGAAAGTTGCAGGGGAGGATGATTTTTTTTCTTCTTTTTGTGTGCATGAGTATGTATGTGGTTTTTTTTTGCTTGTTTGTTTGTTTTACGTTTTGTTTATATGTTGGTGTATGTGTGCCTCTGTGTGTCAGGTGATTTGGGACAATGCTGAGCCCAGCACAGCACTCACAGACAGCCAGGGATCTGACTGTCACGCTGACTTAACACAGCACCCAGCCTTAACGTCTCTTAAGGTCTTTCACTCACTGTGTCAAAACATAGTGAAAGAAACACAATATTATCAGCTGAGAACACACACACGCACATATAGTCTTGAGTGAATGAGCAAAATGAGCGAGAACATTGAGCATATGAGAAAACATGGGGAAGATCCCTGATGAATGTTACTGTCCCAGATATATGTGTGTGTGTGTGTGTGTGTGTGTGTGTGTGTGTGTGTGTGTGTGTGTGTGTGTGTGTGTGTGTCTGTGTGTGTGTCTGTGTGTGTGTCTGTGTGTGCGCGTGCCTCGGAACAAACATAATGCACCACTGGACTATTCAGCAACAGACAGTGGCTAATGCTATAAGAATCACTTCAGGGCAGGGATCCCTTGAGAACACAAGTTACGCTACAGAACCCATGCACACACACTCACACACACTCCCCGTCTCGTCAGCTATGTCAGGCAATTTTTCATCCAGTGACCTGAGACAAACCAGTTTTGACACCTATTGCTGACTGATCAAAACAACACATTACTTTGTTACTGAGGCTAGCAATATATTCAATGAGAGAGTATAATGCATTTATAAACTAGCCAGTGACAGAGGAGCCAATGCGGAATAAGACGACCGGCTTTTTGACAGCACTATAAAATACCTTCTAAAATGTGATAAATGTGACTCGCATAATGGAGGAAGAACATAATTCCCAATTGGCAACTTTACCTCACCAACTAAACGTTAATATTTCAGGGCGATTGTGATATTTAAATACGTCACAATTAATGGACTTATGAGAATGATGAAACACCTTTACAGTGCATGCTAAATGGTTTCTGATAAAACCTCACAGGACAGCTCTAAACAATCACTGCCTTGTTGTTTATATTCATTGCTCATTATAAATTCTGCGTCATTGCATGATTTCTTTTTTTCTTTTACAATTTAAGTTGTACCGCATCATACATTATACCAGCCTGGCTCTACAGCACATGTGCTTTACTTAGATCTTAAGATGAAGAAGAAGAAACAAGCAAAGTAAAATCAGTGTAATCCATCACCATTACCACAGTATTGTTTGTTGTATGTGTCATTTGTTTAATTCAGTCTTCTATTTTTTTCTCACATTTGGTAGTTTCTTTCCTGAGAGGGGTTATAATATAACTAACCACTGCAGTGGAATGGGTTGTTAACCTGCAGCCACAGACAGTCACTTAAGGGTTTTTCTGTTGGTAGGTGACATGTGGGTGACAGACCCATCTCCTGCTCCCAGCAGTGTTTCCCTGACTTGGCAGAATGGCCAGATTGCCCCAGACATTTGCTAGGGATCACAGACCAGCAGAGTGGGCAGATTTACCCTTAGCAGCCATTTGCTCTGTGAAGGTAACACTTCATTGGTCCATACTGATCACAGACTGCCCAAAATGAAAAGTTTTTCAGAATGCAGTTGTCACATTTTTTAATTCAACAAAAGTAATTATTTGTAGAATATGACTAGTACAAATGAGTATCATTATCACAAGGGTTTTCAAATTTAAAGATGCAAGATTTCATACACTGAACACTGAATCAAAATGACCCATGGCTGAGTGTTGATGATCAGTGCTGCTACCGCTGAGAACACTCAAGTAATTTCTCATTACTGACCGACATAACCTACTGTGCCCTGGAGGGGCCATGGAGAAAAAAAAAACTAATTTCTTCCTCTGATTTAATCTTTTTTGCTCTCAAATTAATAATTTGTTCTCTCAATTTAATAATTTGTATGCACAGATTATTTAATTTCTGCTTTCGAATGATCTATTTTTCTTGTCACCCTTGTAGAGGGTACCAAACGCATTCTGTCAGAAGAAGACATTTCCCCTGTAATGACAGCTACTTCTTGATGTGCTAAACAGTGGTGAATGAAGAGCAGGTAGACTTTGTTTAAGGGATAACACAGTGTTGTGCTTACAACCAAAAAATATATCCACATGTCTTAGTCCAAGATCAAAATGAAACCTTATTAAATCTGATCCATAATGAGGATGCAGGATGAGAGAATGGCATGAGAGTGAATTACATTACACTGAAAGCACACAGGATTAAATTGAAAGTATGAATTACTAAATCAAGAGCACACATTAGTAATTTCACAATGCTGGTTCACAATGCACATACACTCTGCCTGTTACACACACAAGGACAGGCAGCGGGACACAAACACAAAAAAATAAAGTAAAGTAAAGTATGACATCAACATACAAAAATTAAACATATAAAAAATACATGTCTTATTGGTTAGTCATAATATTTATAAGATTTGATTAATTGTAAAAATAACATTAAATGAGAAGGAGCCTCCCAGCACCTTGGAGAGTGCCACTGTGGACAGTCCTAACAACTGTATGATTAAAACATTTTTTGAACAATATTTAACACATATTGTTGAGATGACATTGATCAGGTGTAGATACTTTAAACAATTAAAACCCTCAACACTCAATGACTGAACAAAACGATTTTAAAGATAACCAAAGTTGTAATTAAAAGATAAATAAACAAAAATAAAGCAACACAATGTCTGTGTGGTGCAGCTGCATGCAGGGTGACCTGACGGGAGGAGACGCGAAAATATGCAAAAGATTTGCTTTAATTCTTTTAATCTTGCATATTCCTTTTGGAATTTTAAATTTCCAATTTCCATTTGAGTTTCTTAACCTTTCTTTGATTTCAAACCCATCCTCTTCTTCCACTTTATTCCGTTCTACTTTTGTCTTTTTTCCCTTTAATTCTCTCTCTCTTTCTCCCCCTCTCTGTCTCAATCACTTTCGCTCTCTCTTTCTATGATGAAGAGGGATACTGAGCTCTGTGTCAGAAATCATCTTTAGAGAGTGGCTGCCAGTGGATTACACTGAAGCAGTGGCCCCATCAGTCTAATCTGTATTAATAGCATTAGCTCTAGCCAAGCAGCCGATACTATCCTTGTACATGCACAGTTTGAGTGGATATCGAGCATGTCTTTGTGTCTTTAGATCAGCATGAGTGCTGTACATTCTTATCAACGCAGTCATTGCTGATGCTAACGCAATATTTTGCACAGTAAAGGGGCTCAAAACTGTTAGCATTTGCATCATGCTAACAGCTTTTAGAATTAGGGTCAAGCTAAAGTTCAAGTGTAATAATATGAATTCACTGGGTGGCAGGAGGACAGACAGGCTGGGAAATGAGCTGGAGAGAAGCAAGTGGAGGCTAGGACCTACAAATTGGATCACGGTTTACTGCACAGAAAGTACGGAGGTTAGACGTTGACTAAAAACTATAAACAGCTCTATTGCACTAAGAAGTGTACTTTATAGAACAAGAGATAAAGCAATACTGTATCCTTGCTATGATATCACTTTTCTTTTCCCCTTTTTACTTAAATTAATAACCAAGTTTGAACTTTGAATTTTGGGTCAGCATGCCCATTTTGAAGGCAGGTGTTTCAAAATATTGTCACCATGTAGTGATTTTTTTCTTGTCTTGTATTCTGCCGTGACCACAGTAGCTTTGCTAGAAGTCGGAGAGTCTGTTGGCTCACTATTTTTTCTACAGTCACGCTAGCTCTGGTATTGTTGGCTAGTAACTGTACCAGTAACAGTACTGTGTTTTGAGATTTGCCTGGTTCAGTCCATGTTCACAAACAAAGCTGCCAGAGGACACATAAGCTCTTAATTTTGTTGCCTTCTGGTTTGGATTCAACCTGATCCACCACACAATTCTCCTGTTTGTGATCAGTAATTTGGTGGCTCACGTCCATCATTTAAAACCTTGTGGATATCCTAAACAGAATGTTGTAATCAGCTCCAAAACAATGCTGAATTAAGCAAGGATCGAATGTAATCTTGCAATTACATGATGCACATTTTAAGGCCTCACACATTTAGTTTAAGATGATTCTTACTAAGAGTAAAGGACTGCAGAAGATAAGCAGAATTGACACAGTGGGTGATCCACACAAAAAAATGAAACTACCGTCATAGGCTGGTTATCAGCATTTATTATCATCTCAGGTGTGCTGGTGTGTCTGTGTATGTGTCAGTGTAAGTGATAAGGGAGGGGGTTGTGCATCCATGCTTTGTGGAAGTTTGTGTGCACACAATCCTGTGTGTGTTATTGACTGATTTATAACAGGGTCCCTCAGCTTCCCAACACAAATCCATATTGGCGAGGGAGGGGAGGTCCAATAATGCTGCCAATGATTTACTATTAAAGCTCTTGCTGTCATTCTTTCACCCTGATAAATGGCATATGCTTCCTTCCAACTGCCTGTATGTGAAGCAGAGCGAGCTCATGCTTGTAGGCGTGCCAAATAAAACAAATGGTCAATCTTATAGGTTGATGTGCAAGTGCATCTACTGCAGTCTGGGTCTACAGTCAGTTGGGTGAGTGCGTGTAAAGTGTCTCTGTGCTAGTGTGTTTTCAGCTCCAAACCAGATAAACCCTGACAGAGGCTGAGGGACTGAGGATGATCAATTCACAGACTGCTGCACAGCTGCAGGTATATATATAATAAGCTACAGTATGTGGTGTGTGTGTGTGTGTGTGCGCGTGCGTGCGTGTCTTGTACTGCCTTCCAAAATATTTTGCGATTTTGATCTATCCCCCTCTCCACTGCTCCACACACACACACACACACACACACACACACACACACACACACACACACACACACACACACACACACACACACACACACACACACACACACAGGTAGCTAGTAAGTAACAATAACGAGAACATTGGTGCTCATTGTCACAGGTGTTCCTTAATTGTCTGGAAGCACTATTGTCTTTTTAATTTAAAATGCCAGAGTGGCTGTGTGACTGCTTTTTAGAGGCTTTGTGATTTAGTTCTAGCGTGACGCCTCCAGCTTTACTGACTTTAAATTTAACTTCGACTTACTTGTTAACCATGTAGCTGTTTTGCAACATCACTGTCTGTGAGGGGTTGCAAATCTATTCTGTTCTGTTTTGTTATATTCTAGTTAAAATTACCTAAAATCTTCATAGCCTTAAGATCAAAGGAATGAAGTCAATTCTGTTTAACGTGGGCTTTACAAGGGAAAACAAGAAGGGGAGGAGATGAACAGAGAGTTGAGGGTAGGGAGGAAGTGATGGAGGAGGAGGAGAAGTAGCGACAGATCCATTCCTCTTTTTACTCCTCTGCGGGGCAAAAAGCGTTGAGTTGAACATCTGTCAGCACTCCTTATCTCTTACCCCCGTATCATCACTGTCTCTTCCTCTCCTTTTAGAAATCTCTTTCCCATTGCTTTCATGCCTTGACAGGAGACTGCCATCCAAAGTTTGAAAACTCGAGGAGAAGAATGGTGTGAGGAGATGTGCATGTGTGCAGGCATGTGTGTGCGCATAACTTTCTGTTTGTGTGAGAGACAGAATGAGACAAAAAGAGCACCCTGAGAAGAGAGAGAGAGAGAGAGAGAGAGAGAGAGAGCAGACAAAGCCTTGACATCAACCCTGAAGAGGCAAGTCAATGAAATGAGAGCTGCCATGACAGCGCACGTATGTGAATGCATGTACACGTGTATGCATGTGATGTCTCGTTATGCACTTTTCCTGCTCCGCCATGAAAACATATGTCGATGTCTGAGAATGTATATTCTTGCTTGTATGAGTGTTTGTGCTTTAGTGATAACCACAGCACCGTCTAAAGCAATAAAAGGGGAAAACTATGATAAAAACAGGAACAGCAGAGGAAAAAAAGAGCACAAACGCTCACTTTTTATGTGAAATGCTATCACAGAGCACATGAGTGGAGAGGGAAAGGTGAAGAGAAAAAATAAAGGTGGATGAAATGGAAAGAGAGGGGAAAGAATGGAAAAAAGGGAGATGAGCAATAGGGTGAATCAGGCAAACATAGATTGAGAGATTGAGAGAGGGGGAGCCACAAGCAAAAAGCATTGGAAAAAGCGGTTGAAAGAGGAAGTTGGAGGGCCGCCCGCACACAACTTGGGGGAGAGGCGAATGACAAAGAAGAGACAGAAACAGAGAAAGACAACATAGCAGGAGGGAAGGCTGTAAGCAAGAGTGACAGAAAGAAGGTAGGGCAAGAGAGGGCTGAGGAGGAGGAAGGAAACAGACAGACAAGGCAGGAAAAAGGAAAAGAGAGAGACAGGGAGAGTGTGTTTCAGGACAGTTGTGGTAGCGTCTCATGCAAAAAAAGAGGAGGCATCAGTGATGGAAATATAGGGAAGCATATTAAACTGCTCTTGCAAACACACACACACACACACACACAATCATACAGTACTTTAAAGTGAATGTGATAATATATGGATGTCTAATGCTGATGCACAGACGTTCCTTCCAATAAACACCAAAGCCTTATCCGTCCTCTCTCTCTTTTTTTTCTCAACATACCTCTTCTCAAACCTTAGAGCTTGAAGGAAGCCAAGCAGTTTCCTAATTACCTAATTTGCATAGACATGCATATTGTGCAACAGGGAGGGAGGTGGGCTGTGGAAAGTGAGTGGAAGAGAAGAGAATGAGCATCACCTGGAGAAAAGAGGAGGGATAGAAAGTATAGAAAAGAGATTGCAACAAAAATACAAGGCTTGCTGACAGTGAGGAAACTGTCAGAAATGGTCTTCCTTTCCTACTGTGATGATTCTGCTCTCTTGTCTTTCACCCTTCTCTTTGTCCTCTTCATCTTCTTCAATTTTAAAAACATTAGCTGTGTGCTTTTCATTCTTTGCTCCCTGTCTCTCTTTTTTTAAACTATCTTTGCCATACTGTACAGTAGGTATCTTAATGCCAACAGCCATTATTCTCCTCCTCTCCCACATCATGTCCCTTGCTCTCTTCCTCTACTTTCGGCGCTGTCTTTACCATCATTTCCTCCCCATCTCTCGCATTCCTCCCTTCACCGCTCCTCTCTTCTCGCCCTCTCTCTTTCTCTTCCTCTCCTTCTTTTCTCTCACAGAGTGCTGTGTCAGGTCTTTTCACCCTCAGCAGTGTGAAATGAGATTTGAATATGGCTCTTGGAGCATTTGCAGCTCGCCTGCACCCCCACCCCCATCCCCACCCACAAACACACACGCACATGCACACACAAAGACTAAGGCCACTCGTAAAGATAAAGGACTGTGATGCTACTTGAGTGCATACTCACATGTCAAGGGAGGGGTGAATGAGAGGCGAGGGATAGAGGGAGGAAGCTGGAGGAGACAGGGAAGATTGGAAGGTGAGAGAAGAGAAGAGGAAAGGACAGGGAGGAGGAGAGTGAATAGCAGAGGAAAAGCAGAACGGGCTACTGGAGAACGATGAATATAAAGAAGGGATCAGCAAGTGAGAGAAACTGTGAAATGGATGAAAATGAAACACAGATAGGGGATCAAGTGCAGAAAAAAGGAGAGCGAGAGAGAGTTTCATTAAAATGCGCTAACCTTCTTGTTGGCCTGTTTCTTTGCATTTTGAGTGGAAACCCTCCGCTGAGAGAGCAAGAGGGGGAAGAAAGGAGAAGAGGGCTGAACTGAGCCGAGCATAAAATGGCCATGAAGTGTCAAGTGCTGGCCTCCTCTCCAGAGAAACAAGGGAGAGATAAGATGGCTCCAGCATGTGTTTTGCGTGTGTGTGTGTGTGTGTGTGTGTGTGTGTGTGTGTGTGTGTGTGTCTGTGTGTGTGTGTGTGTGTGCAGTATTCATTTCTTCATGTTTTTAAACATGTATTTCTTGCCAGCAAGATTATATGTGGTAGTAAACCTTTGGTATTCCACACTGACAGAAACTGAGATAATAAAAAAACACAAATCACCATCATTTGCATAATTTTTAAACACTTCTTACATTAGAATTACAAATGTATATGTCACATGTGCAAACAGATTAATCAGCGTTGGTCAAACGCACACCAGCTAAAGATGATTCTTCTAGACACATCAGTGATCTTCACTTTCTTTAAGCTTCCAGCAGTCCAACATTTGTGCTTGAATATTGTTTTTAATGCGGTTGTTGACATGTAAATCAAAGCAAAGCAACGCCGCATAAACATCCTCTAAACCAAACATTCAGCCTCACATTTTTCTGAGCGCCAGATTAATGACACAAACAAAGAGTCGGTGTGTTGTCTGCAAGCTCTCTGGCAAGAAAATGAATAATGGGCTGCTACAGAAACAACCAGGTGGTGTTAGCCTTTGACCTGAACACTCTGCAGAGGCAGGAGGGATGAAGTGATAGAAAAAGATTGTCAGAGAAAAAGATGAGGGAAACACGGACGGAGCAGCTGACAACAGGACAATTTTGTTTTTATCCGTCGCCTTCCCTCTCCCACTGTCCCTTTCCCTGCTACTATTTTGCTCCTATGCTTTTGTTTGCCAAGAAAATGGTTTCAGCTGCTCTGCATGTTGTCAGCCACTTTGGCAGGGGAGCAAGCAGAGTGGAATGAATGTGATACAAACATAAACGGTCCAAATGTTCAGACATCAGGATACTTTGATCACACATCAACAGAGCACTATCCCCTTCTTTATGCACATGTGCATAAAGAAGGGGATAGTGCATCTAAAAAAGCCTGAAATGTATCTTTCTGAAAGACCCATTAAAGTAAATTTGTTTAAAAATTTAGTTTAAACCCTGCCAAATTTGAATGATTAAAAAAATCGCAAAATATATGAAATTAGGCTTCAAAGTTGTGTAAAAATCGCCGAATTCGCTGAAACCCCGCCCCCTACCAAGTGTCACCTGTCAATCAAAGTCACCACCTCTACCCGAAACATGGACGCTACGTCTGAGAGCTTTCTGCTGCTAGCTCGACAGCTAACTCGGAGGCTAGCTCGGTGGCTAAATGACTAACTGACTAACTGTAGACTGTAGTATTAGTAGTGTCCGCTGAATGTATTTATACCGCTACAGCAGCAGGGCGGGTTTATGCCAATCACCGCCGCATTACAGGCCCGCCCACTAAATCCTGAACACAGACATCTTGAAACACAGTTTGTGAAGCCTAGCTCCACAATTCAAATCTAAATGGTTGAAATACTTTTTACACATTTTTTAGAAATACATTTATGACCTATTTAATGTGTTTAGAAGAAAATGTCTGAATTCACTTTACACGGTCTTTAACGAATGCAATGTTAAAACTGCATGTCTTTCCAAGCTTCAGTTCTGCCTTTTGGGGCTTTAAAATGTAGCAGAAACAGTAGCAGCTTGTGTTTTGGGAAGCCTTTTAGCATGCCTGCATGTCACTGCACATTTTTTATTTTTTTGACTATTACTTTTTTGCATTTCTAATTGTTTGGTGCACTATACTGCCTCCACATAAAATGTTCAAAGTGAAAAAATGTCCTGCTCAAATATCTGATATAATATCATCCACACTTACTTACACGTTCTTTATTTAATTAAATCTGTATCATCACAGAAAAAAGTTGACGTGCTCTCTCTATGACAATTTTCCATGTTAATTTTCAATACATTTTTATATCAAAATGGTCCTTTCACTGAAAATGCAAAAATCCAAGTGACGAAATAGTAACTTGTTCTCAAAGTGATGTATCTGACACATGAAATCTACCCATCAATACAGACATATTACACATGTGTACTTAATTACATGAGTCATATATGCTGTATATGCATATGTACTCAACATATTCACCCATGCCTGCTTTTATTCCATTGTATGAATGTATTGAAGTGGTTCTTTATAACTATGGCTTTTTTGTCTTTCCCTCTCAGTGGCCCATAGCAACTTAATTGCAATAAGTAACTACATAATGATCAAATACATGTACAGTTTATTTTCCTATATCTGTTATAACTCAGTTTAAATTGTATTTTGCATGATTTTTCTTGTGATAAGGAGTACAATTTTGCTTTTGTTGAACACAGTAATTGTATGTTTTCATAAAATGTAAATTTTGGATTAAGTGTGTGATTAATCACGTATAATCAAACATACTCACACTTTATAACATAAGTCATTTGGCAGTACTAAAAAAATGAAAGGGGTCTTACTGTTAGAAGCCCTCATGAGAGAATCACAGCACACAAAGGACTGACAAGAAGACTGAACATGTAAAGCTGGATCTATCTACACACACACACACACACACACACACACACACACACACACACACACACACACACACACACACACACACACATACACATACGCACTTCAAAAACCTCACATTGTGTGGAGAAAGGAGAAAGTTCTAAGCCGTGCACACACAGAAGTGCACTGCATCAATGTGTGTGTGTGTATGTGTGGTACATGTGAAAATGCAAAATACCGCATATGCACACATTGTTGTATGTAGAAGTGAGGATACAACACAGCGTATGCATTTTGTTATGTGTTTGTGTGTAAGTAGGTGGATAGGTTTGTGTGGAGCAGTAACAGCAAAGTGTAGAGCTCTGCCAATAGGACTGCAGTTGCTGTGTGGTGGGAAAGTTTTTCATGGTTAATATTTAATTGTATCGCTCACTCCACTTAGTTTCTTCCTATATCTCTCGCCTGACTCCAGGTTTGACTGTTGGAAGTTTGACTAGTTTTACTAAATGATTAACAAACGCTTCACTTTAAAAAGTACGTTTTCTGAGGGACAATAATTAGCACAGCACACTATCTGAGGATTAGTATATGGAACAATAAAACAAAGACACTACTCCTTAAAAAGTACAACATACACAACATCAAGCAGTTCCAAAATAGCCTTGTATATGTTTTAGAGTTGTACCTTTGGCAAAATGCTAAAATCCATCCTGTGGATTCATGCCAGAAGAATTGCCTGCCTTTGCCACTGTGAAAACATTCTGGTTTTGCTTGGCTGATTTTTAATTTGAGTTGACGTGATGTGGTTGTCTACCCTTGGTGGTGGGGTCATATTGGTGTTCATGTGGCGTGCAGGTGGGATGAAAGAGTAGGGTGGTCCTGTCAGCAAACAACTGACTTAAATGCTCCCATCTGCCCCCAAATAAACTACATTTGAACATTCTTATTCACATGCACTAAATTATTTACATTTGCTCTCCCTCTCTCTCTCTATTTGTCAAACCGTTACTCTAAATGTCTCTCTTGGTTTTGTTTTTCCCTCTCTCAGTTTTGGCAGCTTCTACCCCCTCACTTCATTCTCTCTCTACAATCCTCCTCTTCTCTCATTGCAGCTTTTATCTTGAATACCAAGTATCCTATCCAATGGGTATCTATCTCAGTTCCTTTCTTTAAAATACATAGTCTCTGTCATTACTGGAATATTTTCCAATTAATCACAATTAATATATTTAATAATCATTGATTTATTAGTAGTTACCTTTATTCTGTCTCAATTATGTCTTGTTACAAATGATTTCTCCAATATTGGACAAAGTGATTCTATATGAGCATCACTACATTTTCATTCAAGACAGATGGCGAGAATCTCAAAAAGGCAGAAAGTAATTTTGCTGATCTTAAAGTTAAATGTTGTCATGATTATAAGCACTAGCCTAATGTACCGTCATTTAATTCTGTAAGACTGCTGGAGAAGATCACAGACCATACGCCGCATGAATTCAAGATTTCTAAACAAGTACACATTTGATTTATGAAACTTAAGGGAAAATAATCACTAGTTTCAGCCCCATTTCCTATATTTTAATTTATTTTTATTTTATGTTTAGAAAGCTTTATGGACAGAATACAAATGGCCTAATGGTGCACTGAGCTCATTCACACAGATCACACAGAATACAAAAACCTGCATACTTCATAACACTAGGTCCACTTTCTGCCCTTTTTCATGCAGAAAATATCTAGGACCCTGTCATCCTGGCCCACCAAAATCAAGGTGGTTTCATATACACCATCATATACATTCCTCTGTCTTTGTCTGTTTTCTTCAACTTGTCTTCTTCTCAATTTTTTTTTAATTTAACAATAATAATAATAATAATAGTAATAATAATAATAATAATAATAATGATACATTTTATTTATGTGGCAATTTCCTTAACAAACAAAGTGTTTTTAAAAAAAAAAAAGGAAATAAAACCAAACAAGTTGGATTATAATATTATTTGTCTTAGAGTGATTTATAAATGCCTCTGAAGCATACTTCTACTGGTTCAGTGTAACAGTCCTGGGACCTGCTACATCTGTATTGCGAGCACCATTCAGCATCTGCTGACAGGTATTATTATCAGCCAGCCAGACCATCCATTCTCCTGAAACACAGAACGTGATATTCTACTTTCTCTTTTACTTTGGTTATTACTTCAGTTTCCATGCTTTTTGCTCTGCTATAATATTATATTTAAAGTCTGATGTTAAGGGCTTGGTTCTTAGCCATCTGCTTTTCTCTCTTTATATTTCGCCTCTTGGCCAAATTTTATGTCATGGAATAAATTCCCATTATTACACGGATGACACTCAGCTGTATGGCCCTATAAGGGCTGATGATGCATGATGCAATGGTGCAGCTAGAATCATAACCAAAACAAGGAAATTGGACCAATTGTAGCCTTCCTTTATTGGCTTTCTTTCCATGTTTGATCAGACTTTATAACAGAGTCTCACAGCAGTTTGTGAAATAGTTAAAAAATGTAATCCATAGATTTGTGTACATTGACACAAATTTTAAATTTTTTACCCCTGACGATCAGCAAGACTTTCAAAGTAATGTATTTCAAGTAGTATCTTACATGCATGCATAATGGGTTTTTTTTGGTCAGCCAGGACTTGGGAAACCATTACAAACAAGTGTTAAAAAATAATGATGTGTCATGGTGTGACAACACTGTGATGAAGGTCTGGTTAGGTTTAGGCTCAAAAAACACTTGGGTAGGGTTAGAGAAAGATCATGGTTAAGGTTAAAATGATCACTTGAATGACAAATTTACTAACATTTCTTCCTTAAAGTTAGGCAACCTCCATCATCATGGCAACATAAACACCACAACAACAAAAAATGTCCCAACTTGCAGTTGGAAACATTACACTTGCGGCTGAATTCCCCTTTTTGCCACTTATCTATTTAGCCATCCACCCAACCCACCCTAAACATGGAAATTTGTCCCTTATTTAGATGACGTCTGTCGCTCAAATGTGGTGTAGGCACAAGATATACTTTCAACTCAAATACGTAAGTTTGAAAGCCGTGCAGAATGTCACAAAAATATATGAAAATTTGTGTCCATGTGCACGAACCTACAGGTTATGTTTTCTGACTATTTCACAAACTGTTACAAGACTGGGTTAGACTTTAATGTGCTTCTGCTGACTTATAATAAAATACTAAACAGGCGCTATGCCTGTTTAGTACACCTGTCTGATCTCATTAAACCTTATATTACATCACAAGCTCTCTGCTCTCAAAATGCAGGGCTTCAGTGTGTACCCAAAGTTAAATAGAAGTCAGCAGGTGTCAGAGCCTTTTCCTATCTGGCCCCGCTCTAATAGAATAAGCTCCCTGCTGATGTCAGACAATACGAGCCTGTTGAGTTTTTAAAATCTAATCTTAAAACTCATCTTTTTGCTTTAACCTACAAATGATCTGTGTTTAATTGATTTCTTCATGACCTTGCACTGCAACTGTTTTAATAACCATTGCATCTCTTTCACCTTCAGTTTGTTTGTTCCACAAGCACATGAGCAACCGAGCTGTATGACCCTCTCTATTTTTCTCCCACCTTCTCCTTTTTCTCCTCCTGTCTTCTCTTGTCTCTCAGGCATCTCTTTCTGCAGCACCCATCCTAGAAACGCTCTGCTTCCCAGGCTGTCGGTGTCATTTCCTGAGGTTTTGGATCTGCTTCCCCATCCTGCAGGAATTCATCCTCACCTCATATGTCTCTCTCTGAATGATGTCTTTATCCTTCTCTCTCCCCCCTGTGAATTTTGTCTTTTCTTGCCTCCTCTCCCATGTATGTGATTGGTGTGATGTGAGTCTCCCCTGTGTGCATGTGTAGTCTGTCTTCCTGCCACGTCTCCATGCAGTTTGAGGTCATGAGGCTCAGGTCCTGTTCTGTTCTGGTGGCACCTGGAAGCTTATAGGCATCCTCTTCATCACATTCTTCATAGATCTTATACATCCATTATAATTGTGTTATCCTGTTCAATGCTGTATTCTGTAATTTGTGTTCTATTCTGTACACATAACATCTATTTCACGTTTATCTGTCCTGAGAGTCTGCCTCCTCTGTTGCTCTTCTGGTTCTGGTTTTAAGGGAGTTTTTCCTTATTCGAATTGACGATCTAAAGTCCAGAAAGTTATATTGATGTACATACTGTAACACCCCCTGAGGCAAATTTGTGAATTGTGATTTCGGGCAGTACAAATAAAATTGACTTGACTTAATTTGACTAGAAGTTGAATAGTGATGGAGATAAGGGATCCTAGAGACTCAAGAGAGTTCAGGATCAAAGGCAGTGTGCCATATTATGTAGTGAAATAATATTTCATATATGAGAGATTGTGAAAACTTCCAAAGAAGGATGGATGGTGTGCCTAGGCTTAAGGGAACACGAAGTGATGTCTGAGTCTTCATAAAGTAGGCCTATTTGATTAGGTTTGAGAGAGTTTGTCATGCTGCCCATTCATAGCCCTGTCCTATGAAAGTCCCATGAAAACAAGCACTGACATATCCATAAAATTAAATTTAAATTAAAACTGTGTTAGAAGACTTGGACATCCCTCCAGAAAAATGTACACTTTCATTTTTGCTAAATGCAGTGAATCTAATTTCTGCATTTTGTAAATGGTGTAGGAGATACAGTGTTTGTATTTTTTGTGTGCATAATAATGCTTAGCAATAAACAAAAAAAATGTGTATGTTGCATTCTCCATCTGTTAATTTAAAATGCCTCAAATACAAAAAGGACAGCAAAAGTCCTTATTCTCATCTTTAAAGCTATTTATGCCATTATTAATATTAGGGATGTGCAGGAGCCCTGTATTTGCATTTGTATCTGTATTTGTTGAGGCAGCCAAACCAAAAACAACTGCACTAACCACTCATCCAAAACTCAGCTCTTTATACATCCTTGACACAGAGACAGACAGCAGAGTGGAGCAGAGGAGAGAGACAGAGACAGCAATGTAACAGAGTACCGACCTGGGAGCTGACGTCACATCTTGTCTTCTTTTTCTTCCCGAAAACAAATCTTTTTTATTGGGATTCAGAACCGTCCCTAATTGATATGCATAATGTTTGAATTTTATCTGTTCTCTCTTCCTATAATACCATCAAACTTTTACTGAGCTAAACTGTAAATGATTGCTGTAAATTTACAGCAGGATTCCAACAGTATTAACCTGTTATTTTAAAATACAGCACTTTACTGTTAATGCAAACATAAATCTGTCAATTTACCGTTTTTTTTACAGAACTATAATGTATTCCTAAAATACAGCACTTTACCGCTAATAAATCACCCAAAGTATCTAAACTACAGTATCATGCAGTATTTTTTGAATTCTGGGAAGGGCAATTCACCTGAACAGCACATGTGAAGCTGGGTCTGTTATTTTCTTCATCCATCCCCATCTTGCTAATTATTTGGTGAGTAGCAGTTTTATTTCATCTATAAATTGGTGCAAAGTATATCAGTGATGTGTAAAGTTTGTTTGCATTAGCCTATTGAATATGTGCCTGTCATGATAGAAGGATTCAGCAGCTAGCTAGAATTTCATAGATGATTGCCAAATAATCAGACAACACAAGGAACTCAATCTAAATTAACTAACCACAAGTATTTTGCCAGTGAATTCATTAATAATGCTATATAAATAAAAAGTTATAATAATGATGATGCCTTAATAGTGTCGCTAAATAGTCTATGGAAGTCATTTCAACAGTTGAAGTAACATTAAGACTTGTTACAGCAGTTGAGTACCGTAATTTCTGTTAATCTGAGTGAGTTACACAACTTGATTTTTACACAGTGTCTGAAGAAATACTATAATTTTTCAGGCGCTTCATTGGAATAAACCCTGAGAGAGGCACCAAGACTGGACGGGGCAAAGTCTTATCAAAGAAAACTGTCAAAGTCACCAGCAAAAAGACTACACTAGTCAATCCACATGTATCCACTCTGCTGAGGAGACTCATGGACTTTCAGCGTGACTTCATTTAAAATGGTGAGATTACTCAATCCCATTACTCACATATATTTATCAAAAACTAGCTTGTGTCATCCCTTTAACTCTGATAGAGTAGAAAGTCTGAATCCATCTTCCATTCTCTCACTATATTATTTTTTATTCTCTCAATCATTCTTTTACTCACACTTTGTATTATTTCTGTCATTCTCTCCGTGTTATTTGTATTCTGTTTCTGAACCAACACATACCACTGTTTGAATGTTCCAGGCTAGGATGTTTTGGCTGGCTGAGGGGTTAGTTCAGGGCTTAGGACATTTTTCTTTGGATTTTTATGTTCATAGTCCACATTATAATAACAGGAAATGAGGGGTACACACGTTGATTTTGTATGTGAGAAGATGCAGTGAAAATTATTTTGGAACTCTCTCTCTCTCTCTCTCTCTCTCTCTCTCTCTCTCTCTCTCTCTCTCTCTCTCTCTCTCTCTCTCTCTCTCTCTCTCTCTCTCTCTCTCTCTCTCACACACACACACACACACACACACACACACTCACACACACACACACACTCACACATACTCACACGCACGCACACACACACACACACACATACACACACACACACAGGCTAGATTGAAAGAACTGGTGTCTTCGAGTGGGCCTTATTGTAAGTCATTCACTAACTCACTCCCCTGCCATCGCCCAATACTTTGACTTCTACACTTAACAATGTGCCTTATAACAGCCTGAACATACAGTTCAAATTTGGACATGATGTAACATGTCTGGTGGTGTTCATTGTATTTTTATTTTTATTTAAAATGTTTTTGAGAGACAGCATTATATTGACAGAACATTTTTTGTTAAATGAACTTTTTCTTTATTATTTGTGCCACTGATTTAATGCTGGACAATATATTCAGTATATTGAGATGTTACATGATATAGGGTAAAGGGCATTTGTGTTCTGTTTCTGAACCTACACAAGTGTTTGAATGCTACAGGTTGAGTTCAAGACTTGGGATATTTTTCTTTGGATGTTTATTTTCATAGTCCACATTACGAAAAGTGGATATGAGGGGCACACATGTCTGAGAGTTTTGTTGTAATGCATGTATGTATGATGTAGCTGAACTGTCTGTAACTTTGGGTACTCCACTAAACTGTTATGTTCTGGCATAATGTTCCTGCATGTGCAGTTTATGAAAATAAAAAGTAAAGTGCAATAAGAAGCTGTGGATTTTTTTTCTCTCACAATTGTACATTACATGATGAAAAATCAGTGATTTAGCTCTGTTCTTGATTCACAAAGCACATTTTGTTGTGATGACAATGTATTTTTAAACAAGTAGGTTAACTGTAAAATATTGTGAAAGTAATTTTAAAAACAGTGCATGCTGTATTTTTCATTAACAGTACAAAACTGTCAACTTTAGCGACAGTAAAAACATGTTAATTTTACAGTAACATAATGGCAACCCTGCTGCCAGTTGTTTACTGTTTTTTTACAGGAACGTAATAAAACAGGTTCATACTGTATTTTTCATTAACAGTATAAAACTGTAAATTTTAGCGACAGTAAAAACATGTTAATTTTACAGTAACATAATGGCAACCCAGCTGCCAGTTGTTTACTGTTTTTTTACAGGAAAATTTCTAACAGTGTACAAGCCTTGATGTAAGTGATGCTTTTTAATGCTCAGGTGCTCATCTGGATGAATCATCCTTGTCCCACTCACTGTGCGTTCATTACATAACTTCAGTAACAGAAAGGCTGCTGTGGATATTCAAACGGAACGACCCAAAGAGAGAGAGAGAGTGTGTTTCTGCAGTGTCAATGAGCTGAACATTTTGGGCCCACACAATTATTCCAGCTCATCGCGGTCCAATTGACTAAATTGTGCAAGTAACAGAGGAACAGACCATCATAAACCATAAAAGTCTTGTGGTAATGAACTATGTCTTACAACAAAGAGAAGGAAAAAAGGTAGAGTATAAAGTATAAAGCGAATTATGGTGTGCCATTCGATCAAAGGAGGATATTATTTTTTATTTTAGTTTATCTTATTTAACAGAATAATATAAGCATACGCTTAGTACTCTGTCTTACTACAGAAAAATCTGAAATAATATTCATGCAAATTAATAGTAAATAATTTATAAAATGCAAAAATGAATTATTTCACGTTTCTGATGTAGACGTTTATATATTATTCATATTGTACATCTTCAATTTTAATAAACCCTGTCTATTTTCACATCCTTTTAACATTATTTTTTATCTTTTTAAATCATACATATTATTCATCTTCTACAAATATTGTACTTATTCCTTAATAAGATTGCTTTCAATTTCATTGTACATGTACAATGACAATAAAGACTATTCTATTAAAGTGTACTGTTGCTTGCAGTTGCTAAGATGATCCATTTTTTTTTAAAGGGAAGATTTAAATTTATTTAAATTTAAAGTGTCAGGGGAAGAAGAAAAAGAGTAGAGTAGAGAGAAGTCAGCCGAGTGGCAGAAACAGACAGAGAAGGACAGTCAACTAGAATGAAGAGTTTAAAGAAATCAAGAAACAGACAGAGAAAGTTAAACAGAAGAGTGGTGGAATAATTGAGAGAAAGAAAAGGTAGAGAGAAAGGCAGAGATACTGTGACAGTAGGCAGAGAAGCCGTTCTACACTGTCAGGCATCGACTCCCTCAGGAGTGGTTAAATGCATTAGGCCTGCCCACTGGGAAGCACTGAAGTGATTAGCTGTACTTCAGCTTCAGGACGGGAACTAGTCAAGATTCAGGGCACACTTCCACACAGATACATGCAAACGCTTAATAATAAATGTATAGATGTGCTAATTAGATGTGATTATTGATAAGACAGCACTTGACAGTTCTGATGCTGAGGAATTAATGTACAGAAACACACATGTTCAAACATGTACAGGCTATTCAAGCATTAAAATGTACTTAAATACTGTATTCAATATTTAATTGTGTAACAGCAAGGGCTATTCAAATTTAAAACACACAACCTTTGTACTTTATTTGAAGTTAAAGGGAATACTCATCATTTTTCAAGTCTGTCTTAAAACAACAGTCAGGTGTCCATATAAACACCGAAACAGGTTTTTCTCACTGTGATCATTTCTCTTATTCATATTAGAAGATGCCCTCCAAATTAATTTACAGTGTAAGTGATGGTGGACAAAACCTACAATCCTCGTTTTGAGAAAATATGTATTTTATTTTATTTTTTCTGAAGATGATATTGGACTTCAGTCATCTGAGTGAGTTGCATATAGTGGATCTCTTACACAGTTACAGTCTTTTTAGTCTTTGTGTCTTGGTACATAGTGTGTTCCTGTTCAGTTACATTGGAAGTATAGTAGGCTAACAAAAAGGGGGAATATGGCACTCAACTATGAAAGATATTGACTTGAATTGAGTAATTTGGATGACTTAAACCTCATATTTTTACATGGGAGGAGGGCTGTGGATTTTGTCCTTGTCACTTATATTGAAAGCACATCAGGAAGGGATTTATTAATGGCCAGTATGGACAGGAAGAATTAAAAAGCAAAAATAATTAATTTCATTTGGGCATCTGGTTATCGTTTTAAAACAGATTTGAAAGATTGTTAACCTATCCTTTAAGATTATCAGTGAGAAAACTGGAAACAACAGCAATGGCATTAAGGCAGCACCGTTTTTTTTTGTTTTTTGCAATGTATTCTACTGACAAGCATATGGTATTGTGTTCATTACAGTTTTAAAGCATCAGACATGCAAGTTTTATACATCAGTGGGTTACACATGCTCTGTGCCCAAACACCACTTTCATATATTCGACTGTGGATGATACAAATTAGCTCCTTCAAGCACAGATCCAGCTAAACAAGTGTCAGACAAATTATACCATCAGTAAAACTTATTGAGGATGGCTGAAAAAGTATGCAGATGTGAGTCTGGCAAGAAAAGATCAATTGAAATATCAGTATTGAGAACATGGGGTGTCCTTAAAGAGGTAAAGTAAAGATGGGAAACGTATTCAGAGCTTTAAGCACATTATCTTGAGCACATATTTCTTTAATTATTAATCTTCTACATATTGTATCATCAAGGGGGCCTTGGTAGTCTGGGGCATGTGTGTGTGCTCTGCATGCCCTGTAAGTAATCCATGGATGGCTGTAGGCAAAACAGCATCCAAAATTCAATTACCCCAGACTTGGCAGAGAAAACTGTTGAGCAATGACCTTACATAAATGTCAAACTAAATGTATGCAGTTTAATTTTACATAATATTGAAATCTCCCACAAGGCCAAATTCATCATGGAGCCTATTTGTCAAAGAGTCCATCATAACTAAGTGGAGAAAGTATGCACTTTGCACATGTGGTGTTGTGAGGTCACTCATGCATGATATACTGTAAGTTGTCTGATGTCATCGTCTTGCATGTTTTCACTACAGTATACTGTATCTTGTAGAGTAGAACTGCACAGCTGTTATTCTTGATTTAACAAATTTAGCATCCTGTTGCAGACCTTGCAGGGTGAACATTTTTTTGATAAAATGTACATAAAAATACCTAAATGTGGCCATCTCTAAATTAAAAGAATCCATATTTTTTAAATGTCTTCATTCATCATGCAGACTTTTAGCATGTCGATGCTCTGGCTAGCAGCCTACATTTGTAACCCCAAGCTATTGACTGCTGTCAACTATTAGCCGACACATGCTGCCAATGATGGCTGCAGCATCTGCTCAGCTGATTGATTACTGCAGGTGTTGGGCCGTTCAAAGAGCCACTTCTTCAAAGTAGATTTGAGCAAAAAGGATCTTATGAATTTATACACACACACACTCTCTCTCTCTCTCTCTCTCTCTCTCTCTCTCTCTCTCTCTCTCTCTCTCTCTCTCACACACACACACACACACACACACACACACACACACACACACACACACACACACACACACACACACACACACACACACACACACACACACACACACACACACAAGATTTAAGTATATACATGTCAAAGAAATTCTCAAAATGCGCTCACTGGCATACATAATCCATTGTGACTGTATCAAATCATCCACAAAGGCCAGGGCTGAAATACCCTTTGAAGTTCCCCAAAGGCACACATTAGCCCCTTACAGTTATTGTCACACTGCTCTTTGACATATGAGACATCAAGGTGGCAGCAACACATGCAAAGAAAGTCTGACATATGATGACACATACACTGCACACACAGGAAACATATGTCTTTTGTGTCTACATATGTCCACACAATCACCTGCTGACTGGTTGTTGAAATGTAATGTTACTTACTTATGACAACACTTAATGTGTGTCCTGATTGCAGAAGTACAGTTTATACAAATTGAGCTGATGTGGAGCTCTTGTCCATAAGCATTTTTCATGTGTGATCAATTATGAATGAGAGTTTTTGGTTTGTGTCTATATCATGCACTAGATAGAAGACTTTTAGCCTCAAACACACGGTTTATAGTGTGTCCTGGGCTGCAAAGGGTAAAGGAGACATGCACATGCAAGCACACAGCATACACAAACATGCACACAAACACCCATTGCTGAGCACCACAATAAGAAGCCGACGTAATTATCAAAAGGATGATTCACCTGCTGATCTTCAAAGGTCTCCTCTCATTTCAATACATCACTCATTTCTCTTCCCCTCTGCATTTCAACCTCTCAATTCATCTGTCATCTCTGATGTCTCTCTCTTTCTCTACCTCACAGTCTATCTCATCCGTCTCTGTCTTCTTTGTCTTTTGCATGTCACTCTCAGTGTGATAGCTTTTTGCACCTTGGTAGGTTTGCTTTTCAATAAGCAGCAGACTGATGAGATTAATAATGCTGCCAGCAACTGCTTATTCAGAAGAGGGGTGTGTATATAATGATTAAATTGGTATCACTTTAGTCTGTCTGCCTGTCGCTCTCCCACTAGTTATCTTGGGAGTTAAAGTTAGAGTAACCTCCTACTGCACCTTCCTGCTACAGTATATACCACACTTTGTTGTCACTCTTTCAGGCCTCTTTTTAGCCTTTCATTATCTTCTCTTTACTTTACTTACTGCACCTTCCTGCTACAGTATATACCACACTTTGTTGTCACTCTTTCAGGCCTCTTTTTAGCCTTTCATTATCTTCTCTTTACTTTACTTACTGCATAAGCCTGCTATGGGTGCAGTATCTTCTTTTCATAAATAGAAAATATTTCTTTAGCCAGATTTGTCCAGATTTTTCATGTGGACTCATCTGACTTTAATGTGAGCATGTCGATTACTGACTGTTGCCTTAAATTCAGGTGCACAAGATGAAACATGCATCAGAGTCACTTAACAAATGAACCCACATTTTTGTCTTTTTTAAATGAATAATTTTTTAGAGCTGTCAAAATTAACGTTGATTGTGGACCTTGTTGAAATGTAGCTGGCGCTTGAACATGGAGCACATTTATTGTTAATTATCATTTATATTAATTCATATAAGAAATGATTGCCTTCTATGCTGACACCTTATTTAAATGTCCTTGATGGTTTTGAGATGCAACTGGCACATTAAAAGCCTGGGTTTAGTTATTATTTCTTAGTGCACATCAGAAATATGCCTTTCAAGCTGACAGTCAGTGGGCTTGATAGTTTTATTTGAAATCTGTAGTTCACAGGAGAAAATCTGTGTTCAAAGTTAAAAGATGCTATTAAACAACAGTATTTGATTTTACTTCCTTGATGTTGATTCTACATTAATTCTGTGATTTTATATTTAAATATCCATTATCGTGAGCTTTGAGATTAAGAAGAATAAAAGCACACATCACGATTAATCACAACAAATTGTTCTATTAATTGTTAATTTCTTAATCAGTTGATAATGATAATGTGACTCAATTAGATGAGCTACCCATAAATTAGTTGCAAATGTATTGTTATTTTATTTTATTTAAGTAAGAAGAATCCAATTTGCTGTTCATCACTTGATTATGAAAAATATGATAATAATAATGAATCAATTGACTATGTATGTGTAATGTGAAAGGGGTTGTTCATTATGACAAACCCATGGAGAATTATCACCCAACTCTGCAGTTCCCTTTAAGTTAAGTATCCTTCTGTCATCTGATTGTTTTAGTTTTCCAGTTTTGGTTCACTCTCACCGCTCCTATTATGCTGCTTTTGGCTGCAGCAGTCAGCAACTATCTGGTGAGCAGAGTGAAGCATTTAACAGCTGAACAGCCAGATATTTCCCTGAGGGTGTTGGTTGTGACCAAAACACTACAAAAGACACAACTCCAAATGAATGGTAATATTGCTCCACATCTACTAGAGGCGTAATAAGGTGATTTTTTGCAAACAAGTTTGCCATATGGACTGAAAAGTTGATAATGCAGTATGTCAGTGTTGTGATTACAGCTTGTTTCTGCCACCCCCTACTGGTCAAAAAATCAGTCACTTATTCTGAAGGCGTAGTATAGTATGTGTTGTAAAATTTGACAGTTCTGGTCTGTGTGTTGCTTTCAAGCAGTCACCCTCAGTGGGAGGAAGTTTTCAAATTCTATACATTGTGGCTTTAACTTTATCTGTAATTGATACTGAGATTACAGTAAAAATCACATACATGCCTTTTTTGATACTACCATTGGAGGAATCTTTCAAATTCTATACATTGTGGCTTTAACTTTATCTGGTGAAAGATGGAGTTAGGTTGTTAGTGGTGGGGTCCTGCTTGCTAACCAACACAAAAAATGTGGGTAAGTGCAAGCATTTTGATGTCAGTTAATGTCATTGAACATCACCATCTGGTTGTGCAGCAGAGCTATAACCATCCACAGGTAAGGTAAGTCTACAAAGAGCTATTAATCACTCCCCAGAGCAACACCCCTAAGCAACAGTGTTTTTCAGGTACGACACATTTTTCTCGTCCTGTGTGTGTGTGTGTGTGTGTGTGTGTATGTGTTTTTTTCAAGTCTTCACTCTCTCTCCCTCTCCTTCTGAAGTCCTCCCTTTCTTACCATCCCTCTTCCTCACCTCCTCAGCAATTCTTTCCTAACAAGCAGCACAGACTAAAAGGCAGAACGGGAGAGAACTTACCATTCACAAAACACCCTGTTTTCTGTGAAGCTAATGGGGCTAAAAATACTAATGCTTCTCTGCTCCGTCTCATTACTCAGTAGGTCTCCAGATGCAACCACACACGCAACAACACACCCACACACACACACACACACTGGTGGAATGTCACGCTAAAGAAGATGTCGCCAGAATAAGCAACAGGTCTTACCTTTTAAAAAAACGCCACCTTTGGTTTCATATCAGACTTTTGTGGATAAAACCAAAGGCTTGATGTGACGTCTGACTGCACTAGACAATGACCTTTGTCTTTTAAAGAGTACGGCCCACATCAAAACACATTAAACCCCCGTCATCACCATATGCACCCACACACACATATACACATTTCTCTATATGTCAAAGACCACTCCAGTTGAGCCTCATTGTTGTGCGAGAGGCCTGAACAATGTACAGTGAATTCAGCAAAATGTGACATTACGTTTTACTCACTTAGTCAATGAGTCACGTCAGATTAGGTTACTCGCAAGACCACTGGTGTTTGTTTGTGTTTGAGAGTGTGTGAGATTAAATCAGGAGGTGTTGTAGCCAAAAACGTTTTAAAAACACAAAACATTGGGTATGTCAGCCTGGTAAAAAAAATCACCACTGTGGGGGTATAAGACTTATATAAGTGTGCCCGTGTGTGCCGATTGTGTATTTCTGTGTGTGCAATGGCTTATTCTGTTTTAAAGGGGTCATATGACGCTTTTGGTGATTTTTATACTGTTATGATATCAGATGTCTTGTGTTAAACATGGTCAAAGTACTAAAACTTGAGGTGGATGCTGCCCTGAACGCTTTGTTTACAATGTTACCTCTACTTCTTCCTCATGATGACAACATATTGTTCATGCATGCCCACAAATGGCCATTTGTTGGTAGCCTTTGTTGCTAAGGTGTGTTAGCGTTGTCCATTATTTTTTGTCAGATTTGAGCTTGAACATCTTCAGATGTATTTAAGAAGTTTACTTTTTGAAAAAAGTAAACTTCTTAAATACATCTGAAGAAAAAAGAAGTGAAATCCTACCACTTCTGCTTCTCTACGTAGCTGCCAGAAGTCAGATCAGAGTGGGCTAATTGGAAGGGGGGCCTTAAAGAGACAGGAGCTCAAACGTGAACCATGGACTGTACAAGATGTACAACATGAGATTTTGTACACTAAGAAAATCAAAGTGCACATCAAAGATGTTTTCTGTCATTTTAGGTAGTTATTATCACACTGATGTTTGTTCAGGTGCTCATTTTTCTGATGAGTTTTGAATGATTTATTTGACGATATAAAAAGAGGTAGTGATGTCATGACTGCCAGTTGTGACAACGACTTTCAAATCTGTCAGATGGCAGTTCGGCTGAGGGAGCGTGTCATGGGGGCTATCAACCCACTGCCCGCCTCTACTGCAATGGCTCTGGTTGCAAATGACATCACACAAGTAAGATGGATGCTCCTACAAACAAGCTATTTTGGCTTCACGTTTACATAGCAGCAGAAAGTGGAGACGTGCCATCAATCTTTATATGGTCTAAGGACTGAACTGAGAGGCTGCATTAAGAACCAGTATATGACAAATAAGGACTTTTTAAAACCGTAAAGTATGCAAAGATATACCAGTAAAGCTCCAAAATATGATTATATAGACTTGGAAATGTGCATGATACATCCTCTTTAACACAAGCAAAAGCTATATATCTTGACAACTTTGTACACTAAGTTGTCATTAATCAGTAACACAACATCTAGATTGTCTCTTAATCTATCTTGCTACTGCACACTCTGGAGTCCAAAAAACAAATGGTTCCAGTCACCCATTATTCAAAAGATCAGGTGGATCATCACAAAAAGAACTGCTGTGTAAAGAAGTGGAATTTTAGCATGGTAGGAGATAAACAGGGACAAATGGATTGTACTCACAGTATCTGCACAGCACGTTCCTAAAGTACTTTCACATATAGACATATCCCCAGTGTATTTGTATGTCCTAAAACAACGTTGTATGTCCTCCCACCCCTGGATGTACAACTATGTGTGTGTGTGTGTGTGTGTGTGTGTGTGTGTGTGTGTGTGTGTGTGTGTGTGTGTGTGTGTGTGTGTGTGTGTGTGTGTGTGTGCGTGCGTGTGTGTGTGTGTGTAGGAAGCAGTGAGAGTGCCCCAGGATGCTAGTTGCCTCTCTAGGGACGAGAAGTGTTGTCAAAAATAGAGAGCTTTCATGGTCTAGTTCATTGCTTGTGTCTGCATCCAAAACAGATTAAATTGTCTTTCTTAATTGCTTGCTCCAGTTCTTATTAATAAGAATAATTTTGAAATATTACATGATGCTAACATCGTTATTGGGACGCTGCATTGGTGCTAATGTTGTATGGCACTTCATGAGCATACTGTCTATCATCTATCTATCTATCTATCTGTGTGTGTGTGTGTGTGTGTGCACGTGCGCGTGAGTTACAGATGGTCTCTGGTCATAGTCCCAATGGAGTATGCACTCTACAGATGCTGCTGCCAAGCAAGGTGTTAGCTATAGTTTGCTTTATCTCCCTCATTCTTTCTCGTTTCCTCAAGATACCTAATATGTTATGTAATAATCATTGTCTTAAACAAGCTTTAAGGGTCACTTCGCCTAGGTTACAATAACATATATAGTTGTATCTTGCATGCAGATATCTTCAGCTTTGTTGGGGTTCGAATATATAGTAGGGGTTAGGGTTAGGGGTGTGACAAGATGTCCCGAAATTAAAACGTGATGATATTTCTTGTCGAGGTAATTAGGAAGTAGAACTGAAGTGAAATTCATTAAAAAATGATTAGTTAAAACATTTCAAAATACACCTGCATTGTTTTGCATTTTCCACTCGTATATTTCGTCATTGACGTTTTCTTGAAAATACTGTTAAAATCTCATCTTCTCGTGAACCCAATATAATGTATCTTCTCATCTTGTGAGCTGAGTGTATCGTCACACCCCTACTAATAACCTTTGAAACGTGATGTCCCACCCATTAACTCATAATCAACAGAACTCACTGAGAACAGTTTTCATAGGGATTATTATTTTGTCAAACTAAATTGTAAGCCATAGATGCTAGTGTAGAAAGGCAGAACCACAGATGGGAGTAAAGAAAAAGCCTATAAGACCACTAGACCAAAGAATGAGACAGATTGGGTGAAGTCCATTTAAAGTCCATCATTTATGCATACATTTTGTTGCCATGATTGCTTGGTCTGTGCTTATATGGTATTCCATGTATTCAACATACATGCCTGATCTACTACAGTAATTTCACCAAAATGCCTCTCTGGATTCAGGTGCATCAGAGCTTTTAACCCTGAAGAAATCCCAGGGTTGAGATGTCAGTGTCAATTAGTGTCATGCAACCCACAGAACAGCATGTGGATTTTGATGGGTTTTTTTCCGTACATGTCAGCCCTCATACCTTCCACATGCAGACCCATCGACATGTTCACCTCCATCTGGCCCACCCATCCATGAACACTTAATATGCAGCTCAACTCTGCTGAGAAACAAGAATGCATCACTGAGACTTTCTCCTTTCGTCTTTCCCTCCATCTCACCCTGGCAGAACAGGTCTGACTTAATAGAATTCATAAAACAAAGAAGGGATTGATTGGTAAATGAGGCATGTGAGGGGGGCCAGCGTAGAAATTAATTAGTAGAGCAGCACAGTCCCAGCTTGTGATCAACAAGCGTGGACCTGTGGAGCCTTCTGTGTGTGTGTGTGTGTGTGTGTGTGTGTGTGTGTGTGTGTGTGTGTGTGTGTATGTGTGTGTGTGTGTGTGTGTGTGTGTTTCCAATTAAATGCAGTGAAATTGAGAGGCCTGTAGTAATATAATTACCAGAATCCTTGGGGGAGAGAGGACAGAGTGCCTCCAATGTGTCAGCACATCTTGCATGGAGGGAGTTTGTGTGCGTGTGTATGTGCATATAAGAAGATGTATATTTTGCAGATGTGAGTGTGAATGAATTCTTGAAAACATTTCTGCATCAATTTTTGTGTATTTATAAGTGTAATTGCATTTTTTAAACCTCTGTAACTCACATTTGTGTATGTCTGTCTCTATGTCCTGTATTTCCTTTTATGTCTGTGTGTATCTTTGTGATTCTATGTTTATACTGATGTGTGTTTGTGATTGGTAGCTTTATGAGTGGCCAGGGATAATGATTTGGGACAGAAGGCAGGTGCTCAAAGGAACTGCGGCGTCATCATCATCAACAACCACAATAGCTCCATATGTCTGTCAGCTCCCGTTCCGGTCCTTAAAATACACGGCTGGCATTAGAAAGCGAGATCAGACAGGTGGAGAAGGAGGAGAGTGAAAGATGGAGAGAGGAAAATCAAAACAAAGCACGTACAAACAAACACACACAGACACACAGACACACACACACACACACACACACACACACACACACACAATTCAGATGTGTGATGTCATATCACACCACCACCATACAATGGGGAAATATAATCTATTTACTGGAGAAATAATAAGAAAATGACTTCACCAAAAGTTCTTGCTCAGCTACTACTGGCTTTAAAACCTTTTGTAATTTACAATCTCCTAATTAAAACATATTTAAGAAACCCACTGATATAAATTTCCAGCAGACACTGGCCCAGCAGCACTTGTATTAAAATACCTTATACTTTACTAAATAAAATATCAATAAGTGAATGAGGACTGCACATGTTTATTGGCATTCACTTAATATTTTAATGAGGCTAAGAGACTACAGCCATGCTAGCAGCTCAGTGAGGCTGTAGGTGGTGGTGGTGGTGCTTAGAGCTAAATGCTGACACCAACAACATATGCGCAATGACAATCCTAACATGCTTATGTTTTGCAGGTATAACATTAATAAACACATATTCCAGTGTGTGTTGGCTTGCAGACAACCAATTAAAATATATAATTATAATATAAATATATGTATAGGCCTATGTAAGTATAATGTTATAATGTCCACTATCTTAATTTAGCATGTTAGCATGCAAACATTAGCTAGTCAGCACTAAACACAAATTATTTATTTTGAAGAATGTGTCTGTGTGCTACATTTCAAGGCATTCCTCCAATGATTGTTGAAACTTTTCATTAAAAACCTAAACTATTACATAAATAATTCCGGTAAGTAATCTCAGGTTTAAAGAGACAGTCAGCCAATCCAATAGGAGAAAACAACATTTCTGGGGACATTTTATTACTTAACTTTTTATAGTCATTCTGTATGTCCTGAGTCTGTGCTGTCACTTATCTAATTCAACATTTTTTTTTTCCTTTGGCCTAAACATGTCATCACACAAACTTATATAACTCAGTCTTCCAGGCTTCTCCTTTCTAAAATCCATCAATACCCTGTTCAGCTGATGTATCATGTCATGTTGTATGACCGCAGCAATTACTCATACTCCATAACTCCTACTTCACATCATTATGAACCTTGACTAATGTATTGTAACATGTCAGTGGCACATGGGAAGAAGGAGCGGAATTCAAATGTCTCAAGAGGGACGAAATCATTTCTTGTGTAACTAGCTACATGTGTGATTTGACAAGCTGTTAATCACCAAAATGATTGCACTATGATTGGTGACTGAGTGCATTGGTCTTGTTACACAGAGTGTGAAGTAATACACAAGCAGCACAGCCAATATACAAAATACACCGAACCTGATGGATATTTTTGTTAGACTGAAATACTTCTAAAGTCAGTCACTACAATTTAATGGTTCTATGTCTGTTTGCCTGGATTTCTTTGACAATTTCTGGAAGCTATAACACACCATCACCATGATCAATCAAATCTATCAACAAATAGACAGAGTGAGGGCTGACATTTACAGCCCTGCAGCTCCCAGTTTTGTGTGTGTGTGTGTGTGTGTGTGTTGTCTGCAGATATGGAGAAATTGGCCACAAAGTACAGATTTTGCAGTGAGGAGGCGAGAAAGGTATTTGACAGAATGAGATATAAAACATAAATGATGGTTCATTATACTGTTTCTTAACACACCTCTCCTGTCAGTAAAATCACATTTAAGCGCCAACACGACTGGATTGTGTTGAAATGAAACAGAGAAAATTCCCAAAAGTAATTTTGGCTTTTGCTACTGGCTTGTATTCAAAGAGTAGGAGAGGGGATGAGCAAATGAGATGAGATGGTTTTGATCAGATTGATTTCATAATGACGGTAATGACAATTACAACGATGATCATCGCAGTAATGCTGGCAGCGACTGAGATGATGACAGCAATGACAAAAGTATTTGTGGTGATGATGTGGATGCTGATGATGGAAATGTCTTCTCTGATCATGTCACTGTTTTAAATGGCAAAGAGTGGTGACCTTGAAGGTGAAACAAATGATAATGTAAAAGAAGAAAGCACTGTGTGGTTTGAGAGTTGAGTGAGCCAACCAGTGAGTGAAGAGGACAGGAGCACTGTGGAGTGAAAGAGTATAACTGGCTTCCAGCCAAAACCAAGTTTGCTTTGTACTACATTCCTCTTATACTGTATGTCTTTCTCATCTGCAAACACACACGCCACAAAGCCTTTGGCAACAGTCAATGTTAAGCCCCTTAATTTAAAAGCCATAGAGAATGCTGGAGAAACAGTGAAAATGGAGGAAGTGCGCGTATGTGTGTATGAGTTGGTTAGTATGATGCTCATTTCACTGCAAACTGTAGCATTCAGCACTTCAGTCTCTGCTGTTGATATGAATCTAATTCATCACTGATTAGAAATCATGCATGCTCAATTTAATGAACTACTTGTGCTGTGGATGGAAAACGTGTGGAGTAGTATCTGTGCTGCAGATTTATTGGTGTTAACGTGATACTATTTCTTTCAATGTGAGAATCATTGTGATCTGGTTAGGATGGGGAAAAGTCTTTATCTTTTTCTTTTTCGCAGATCTCCCTTTTTTCTGTTTTAGATACAAACCTTGTGAAATATCTTTACTCAGCTATATTACTGCTGACAAACTTTTACAACTTACAACACAGATGACAGGCAGGCTTTTTTAGGGACGACCTGGTCTGATGAAGAGAGACGGTACACATCCCACTTTGGATGGAGCAGCTCTTGAAATATGGCTGATTTTTTTTAGTTAACCAAAACCATCACAGCCCAGAGTTGACACCAGGAGGCAGAGCTGCAGTCCTGCATGTTTCTCTGCATTTGCTTCCATTGGAGCAGTTACTCACCCAAAAAACCACATAGAAACTGTGTTTGTCCCCTGACCACAATAACCATTTAAATCTAAAGTAAACAGAAAAGAATTGACTCATAAAAATCTAATAAAAATCAACACCACTACTGCAATAGTACAACAAAATTAAATGTGGACACTTAAACATTAGATCTCTGCGTTCTAAAGCCATTTTAATTAATGATTTAATCTCAAACTATTATAATGATTATTTTTTTCTTACTGAAACCTGGCTGCATCATGAAGAATATGTTGCTTAAATTAATCCACTCCCTCTAGTCATAATGATACTCACATTCACTGAGATATAGGCCCGAGGAGGTGGAGTTGCAGCCATTTTCATCTTAAGCCTAATAATCAACCCCAGAACTAAATAAATATAACTAATTCAAAAACCTTGTTCTTAGTCTTTCCAACCCCACATGGAAACTTTACAGCCAGTTATATTTGTTATAGTGTACTGTCCTCCTGGCCCGTACTCTGAATTTTTAACAAACTTAGTCCTTAGTACTGATAAAGTAATTACAGTAGGTGACTTTAATATTCATGTGGACGTTGATAATGATAGCTTTAGCACTGTGTTTATCTCATTATTAGACTCAGTTGGCTTCTCTCAAAGTGTAAATAAACCCACTAACTGTCTTCTCCACATACTTGACCTTGTTCTGAAATTTTAAATTGAGCATTTAATAGTTTTTCCACAAAATCCTATTATATCAGATCACTACTTAATATATTTTGAATTCCTGTTAATAGACTACACACCGCTAGACAAAATGTCTTCCCTAGATGTCTGTCTGATAGTAAAACAAAAAAGTTTAGCTCCATGGTATATCTCCCAAATTGTGAACATTTGAAATGACAGGCGTTCCACTAAACTGGAAGAATCTAGCTTAGTCTGACACGATATTCTTAAAACATACAGGGAAACCCTCTGTAATGCCATAGTCACAATTACTCCTCATTAATAGAAGAGAATAAAAACAGCCCCAGGTTCCTTTTCAGCACTTTGCCAGTCTGACAAAGAGTCATAACTCTATTGATCCATGTATTCCCATAGTAATGACTTCATGAGCTTCTTTAATGATAAAATTCTAACTATTAGGGACACAATTCATCACCTCCTGCCTATCCCCAGACACAGGAACCATGGAAACAGCTGTAAAACCTTCCTGAACTAACTTCAATGATTTCTTCGTCTAAGACATCGTCCTGTCTCTTAGACCCAATCTCAACTAGGCTGTTAAGGGAAGTTTTCCCCTCAGTTAGCATTTATTTACTAGATATGATCATTCTGTCTTTAGTAACAGGCTATGTACCACAGTCCTTTAAAGTAGCTGTAATTACACCTTTTCAGAAGAACCCTTTTCTTTTATTCAGGTGTTTTAGCCAAAACCAGTTCTATATCTAACCTTTCCTTTCTTTGTAAGATCCCAGAGAAAGCAGTCGCCAATCAGTTGTGTAACTTTATACATAACAATAGCTTATTCAGTGAGTTTCAATCAGGATTTAGAGTGCATCATAGCACAGAGAGAGTGCTAGTGAAAGTTAAAAACGACTTATTCTAATTACATCAGACAAATTACTTCTCTCTGTACTTGTCTTGTTAGATCTTAGTGCTGCATTTAAAACCACTGACCATCACATCCTATTACAGAGACTGGAACATTTAATCAGCATTAAAGGAACTGCATTAAGCTGGTTAAGTCCTATATCAAATCGATTTCAGTTTGTACATGTCTATGATAAATCCCCCATGCCCACAAAAGTTAGACATGGAGTTCCACAAGGTTCAGTGATAGGACCAATACTATTCACTTTATATTTTCCTCTTTTAGGTAATATTATTGATAAAACACTCCATAAATGTTCATTGTTATGGAAATTATACCCAATTATAATTAGCAATGAGGCCAGATGAAACAAATATGTTACCTAAACTACAAACCTGCCTTAAGGACATAAAGATTCATCTCACAGGTTTCTATGGATCATGGTCATGGACCCCCTGGTTATGAATTGAGGGCTTCTGTCAGTCGTGGTTGCAGACCCCGTGCTGGTGTGGTCTTGCTTGACACCCACGCCTGCTATTATTATTAACATTAGTCATGTTTCTATTATTATTGTTATTGTTGGTATTGATATTATTGTTGTTATTGTGCTTCTCTGTGTCTCTCTTTCTCCCTCCCTCTTCCTCTCTCAACCCAACCGGTCAAGGCAGATGGTCGCCCACCTAGAGCCCAGTTCTGCTCAAGGTTTCTTCCTGTTAAAAGGAAGTTTTTATTGATACTGTTGCCAAGTGCCTGCTCACGTGGGAATATCTTTATGATAAGGAGTACAGTCTCGACATGCTCTATGTGAAAAGTGTCCTGAAATGACTTCCGTTGTGATTTGACACTTTATAAATAAAATTGAATTGAATTGAGTTAAATGTTAATGGGCTGAGTTGAATTTAATTTAATTACTTACAGATAATTCATTAAAAGGCATATAAAATACTGCCACTCTTGCTTTCTGCTTCTTCTATCTGTGCTGTATTTGATTCTTGCTTGTAAGGACAGAGAACAAGAAAAGGCAGACACAGAGCAGCGATCTGTTTTCCAGAGATAACTAGTATCATCCAGTCGAATGTCTCCCAGACTCCAGTCAAATGTGTCCCTGGGTCTCCAAACTGCTTACTCAAACCTTCAGCTGTTTTAACAGACTCTGTAAAACTGTTTGGTGTGTGCCCTGGTGGCTGAGTGGGCTGAGGTGCATAAAATCATGCTGGCCTTGTCAATGTTTCCCCTTTAGCACTTTCTAAGGTTCATTTCACTGGAATTGGGTGGAAAACTCTGATTTATTTATTGTTTAACATTTCACCAATGGAAATTTCAGAATGTTAGGTTCTAACTTTGTAACACTATCAAGATGTGTGCATAAAAAATAAATAAATAAAACTCCTTACCTGCAGCCAATCATTTTGCATCTCATAACATATAAATGATCCAGTTTGTAAGTGTTACTGTTTAGTCGACCAAGAACTTGACTCATTTACTGTCCTGTAAAAATTACTGTAATTTGAGACGATTTCTGCTGTCAGTCATGTGTGAGATTAAATCTTCTTTTTTTCAAATAGCAAGTGAGTCATTTTTGTCTGTAATTGCTTAATAACAGTGATTTTTCCAGAAAAATTTCCAAGCAAAATTATTGTATTACTGTATAATGTATCTCTGCGTATCCTTCACAAGTGCTAAATGATCCATTAATCATGTAGTCAACCATGCAGAACATCATACAACCACAATGCTAAGGAAGTGCCACTCTGACTCCAAAAGGTCACAAATCTTCATGGAGAGGAGGGGGCGCCGTTTGTTCACATCACTGAACAGTGAACAGATTGGGGTTGAACGACGGGATGTGGTGTCCATCAAAATGACTTAGTGATGGTACAGCAGGCATGAGATGGCCTTCCTGACTGGTGTCAGCACTGACAGGTGACAAAACAGCTGTGGAAGAGGCATGCCAAGGGACCGCATATGTGTCTGTGTGTGTCAGAGAGAGCAAGCAAGGAAGAATAGGTATGTATGAGTGTGTTTGTGTGTGTGAGAGACAGAAAGAAGGAGTTTGAAGAGACAGACTTGGATTCAGTATAGAAATTTCAGCTTAAGTATTGCCTAACAAGGGTGTGTTTTTTTGAGTTGACACTTATAGTGCAACTATTAGATTGCATGTACTCCACCATAATGCCAGACTGATTGTACAAAACAGATTTAAGGGACAGCTGTTGAGATTAAGGGTTATTAGAAAACAAATAAAATGGTAAAGTGGAGTAAGAGTAAGGTTTCAGGGTAGTGTAGCTGATCATAAATGTTGAGAGCAGGTGTGACTTTGGATGTTTCTGGGACAACAGAACATACTGAAGTGCCTTGTGCCTCGCCTCCAATTCAACCAAACACCTGGGAGCTCTCTCTAATGCACACTACTTTCATCTACGTTTTTTGAAGGCACCCACTCTAAACACCTCAAAAGTAGTGTACAACTACATTAGCTCCTGTGATGTTTGCTCCTGTGTTATCTGCCTAAATAAGAAGACACCTACAATAGAGTATATAATTTATAATTCTATAATTGCTGATGGTGTGAGTCTAAAAGAAAAATACATTACAATTGAACAATCTGGATCTTTGCTACAGCTGATCTTAAGGTCAAAGACTTTATATGTATAAAAAAATAATTATATGCAGGTGAGATAAGCAGGTTTGTGAGTGAAAGATTGCTAATACAAATGCCTCTGCCTTACAAAAAAACTCATCAATGCTTTATGGTTACATCTTCACAATAGTGTACTGAAGTGTTTCAGAACAATAACATCATGGATCAATTCAAACATTCTATTTGCTGCTCCAACAATGATGTAAGATGTAAAAGAAAACTTTAACCCTTGTTTCCTATTCCAACAGCACATTTTATTTACAGAACAAACCACCTTAACTGGCAACTATCACCTGTCATGAACATTCAAAAGGCTGCACCATAATCCATGGCATGACAGACACCTCATTTTGAATACATACACACCCAGTCATCATAAATCCACACCCTCACACACTGTGCAGCATACAATCATCTATAATTGGGATGTTGTGCGATGGGGCGACTGCTGCTTGTCAACAGAGATTAGCTGCAGACATGTGTATGTGTGGGTTTGTATCCATTGTTGCACCTGAGCACACTGAGTGAGAGCCCCTGGATTAAATGTGATACTGTAAGGACACACCACACACAAATGGAAGCCTGTCTATATGTAAACAACTGCAATAAACTGATACAAAACACACATGCCCACACATGCCCACTATTTTTTTCCTCTGGCTTCAAGATTTGTTATTAGCCCAATTTTGCCTGCTGATTGTTCTTCATGCAAGGGCAATTTAGAAAGCAGATGTCACATAAATACTGTATATTTCCGCTGATGCTACATTTAGGTTTAAGAGGAGGACACATTTTCACCTGCCAATGTGTCATTCTCATAACTTCAAAGAGTTATTTCTGTCAAAAAGATTGCACCCTTTCTCATCTATGACAATAATAACTCTCCGCCTAAATCTTTAAGCCAGGGGGAGGCAATCATCAAATCAGGTATGGTAAATATTTATTGTTTGTTTCAGGCTTATTGGACAAAGCCTAGAAAGCTGAAAACTAAACAATGTTGGCACAGGTCCACAAAAGCAACCAAGCTGTGCCTGGAAGAACAGAACTTCTGATGAGACCAACCTTATGTTGTCATCTGCTGCTATCGAAGTAAGGCGGATAAGGAAAAGGGCAGCTGCTGCTCTTTAATAAGGCCAGGCCCATTAGAGTTGAGTGGGAACATCCTGCTTGGTTGAACACATACGTGTAACTTTTCATCAGGCAAATATGCAAAGATGAATAGTATGCCTTTAGATTCCCTTGAGAGGAATAATATGTTGTTTTCTTCCTTTGTCACTGAACAGCGGGGGAAGTTCACAAGTGCATTTAACACAAACATGACAGGTGTTTGGAACCATACTTGCACCACAGGGTACAGCTTTTCTTTTGACCACAACCATTGCTGAGTTATCATCAGACCTAATTTCTCTCACAAACAGAGTGATTTTACATGCCTTTACAGATCCACCAGTAAACAGTTTGCAAAAGACACTTTGGATGTGGTAGAAGTATGACAGACCACAAATTATATCTCTGCACTCACTTATTTGTCATTGTTTACATTCATCACGTCCATTTTTATGAAGTGTTTTTTCAAATACAGTGCATCATTAATTCATTTTTTTGGTAATATTTGAGTCTAAATGTTTAAGTGTTGATAACTCTAAGTTATACAATATACAACTGCTGTTCCTCTTTGCAAACATCTGGATTTCTGGGCTGTCTGTCAAAAGAAGTTCATTGTTTTACTCCTTTCATAGCTGTTAGCTGCCATTCAAGTTATGAGCAGCTGAGTTTGTAATTGTGATTTAAGCTTTAAGAGAAATAATTTTTTATACGAGGTCTTTATACTTTTTTGTCAACCCCTGTATCTTTATCTGTGATCTCCCATATTTACTTGTCCCTTGCGTGCAATCTGTCGCACTCACTCCCACACATATACACAAACATCCCTTTGGTCACACACCTTCACGTTCTGTATGACACAATGGCAGAGCCAGTGGGTGAGTGTACATGAGTCAACAACCTGCCAGTGGCATTCATAGTGACTCACATTTCCAGGAAGATAGAAAGCGAAAGACAGAGAAAGAAAGGTTTGAAGCCGGGATCAGCTTCAAAGTATTAATTGGGGTTAATTTTTGCAGGCCAGATGCAGTTAAATCCTTTAACACTCAACAAAATTTTCATGATTTAGAAACCATACACCGATTTTTATGCTTCTTTTTTTTGTATGTCTTGTCTGTGTCTTACTCTCTCTGTTGGTGTCTGTCCCTCCCTCCTCCCATCATATTTCAACTTTCTTTGTTCTTCACCACATAATATTGACAGTCACAGCTACTGAACCTCTTGTCTGCTCTCTCTCCCTCCCTCAATCTGTCTCTCTCTCTCGCTTCCTCTGGCCTTCACAGGAGGCTCTCAAGGCGCAGTATGTGGCTGCCCTCACCACACAGTTGTCAAGCGTAAACCGATCGTTTCACCTAACTGAATAATACCAGCATTCGCTGCAGCCCAAACCTCACATACACCTCACTGCCCCTCTCTCTGTGCTCCCTCCAGCCCTTTGTCATGTCTATCTCTACTCCTCTTTTCCTCCATCTCCCCTGACATCTGTCTTGATCTTTACACTTATTTACCTTCATTTCCTCATCTCTCTCTTTAGCCCTGTATTTCACTCCTCATCCTCCGCCTTTTTCTCCACAATCTTGCTTGTCTACCTTCCCCCTTCCTCATCTCCTTCTCTACCTCTGTACTTCCTCCTATCTATGACTCTGCATCTCATTTTCTATACACACAGTTTCTATTTGTGCTACCCCCTGTTACTTTCAGTTTATTGTGAGCTGCTGCTACAAAATAACTATGAATGCCCTCTCTCTCCCCCCTACAGTGAACCACAATACATGGTCTCACACAGGCCAGACCTGACGTACGTTTAAGTGTGTGTGTGTGTGTTGTGTGTCTACACTCTTGTGTGGATGTGTGTGTTTGCACACGAGAAAGAAAGTATGCATGTGAAACATTTTTATCCTCCTCAGTGTCTAAGGAATGGAACAAACTGCAAATAAGGGTGTTTCAATTGCTCACTGCAGTGTTTGCTCTTTTAACAGCAACATAGAATTACTAACTTCCCATCTGTGATTGCCAAAGATTCTGACCCAACAAAAGCAAGCAAGAAAAACTCAGGGATGCATCAGACATTTGTCTGTCACTGTTGTCGCTTCTACCAGAAATGCTACATTTCTGAGATTTGATCCAACATCGAAGATTCAAACTGTACCATATTAAAATGGTGAGTCATTTTCAGAGTTAATAGAGAATAGTGTGACTGGATCCTTTTTTGTATTTTGCAAGCCTGTATTTTGGGCTGAAATACTCTATGTAACCCTAACAGTGCTTTAAATAAAAGCATCAATCAACACGCTAGAGTCAGGCTCTTCTGAACAACAGCCTGAGGTTAGACACCACTGCAAAAGCTAACGTCAATAGCAAGGAAGGCGAAAGGGCAGATATGAATGATTGGACTTTTTGATGCTTTGTTTCGAGGGTCAGAGTTCACTTAAAACAATCGGCAGTTGCCTTTCAGTGAGCAGCTCCAGGGCATTTTATTATTGCAAGGCCTTATGAGCACCCTTGCCATTGGCAGCAGTTCTGCTATTACTAGCAAGAACAATAAGATTCATTTTGGGATGGCAGATTGTAGGTTAGTCCCTGTTCAACTGGGAGCAATACGAGATACAATGTGTGTGCCTGTGTGTGCAGTCCAATTATATTACTTGGTGACTTTAAGATGGCAGTCTTATGCGGAGTCACTTACAATGGGTGCAGCCAGCAGGAGAGTGAACTTACATTTCAAGAAAAATGACAAGTAACCACTCTTAGAGTGCAGTATGTCAAAGGCTATCAGCCCAGATGATAAATACACTATAATAAATGTCCCTTTACCCTTAAATGATCAACTAACTAAGTGAGGACAATGCTGTGTGTGAATAAAAATATGCTGTTACAGCATTTTTCAGTATTTGGATTGACAACATCTAGTTTTAATCATCTAAGTTTGGTGCAATAGACAACATTGAGGTTTATATAGCAGAACATTTCTCTATTAGCAGGCAAGAGAGGAGAGGAGAGGAGAGGAGAGGAGAGGGTGTCTACTAGGGTGAGATCATGGTCTGTCTGATCAGATGTTTGCAGTACTGTTTTAACTGGGCACATTTTTTTAAATGGGAAAATAGGAAAGATACAAGGTCAAAATGTACAGCAGTGGGGTCTCTGGCGTTACATTTTGTCAATACTAATTCTTGGCAGCATGTGGTAGTGTAATTCTTCTTAATCCGTCTGCAAGACATAACTCAGGAGGCCCTCAACAACTTTGTGTGCATCAGTGCATGTGAGCAGCAGAATGCAGTTCAGCACCATGGACAGCGTAAAACACATTTTAATTTCTGATTGTTTGCAAACTGAATCAGAAAGAAAATAGTTTCAAAATATTCTTGATGTAATAAAGAAAGAATTATTGCATGAATCCTAATTTTGGAGTCCATTTCATAGAGTGTGTGTCCAATATATTGCAGACCATCCCTGAAATAAACGCAGCAACAAACAAAAAAAAACTATAGTCTCAAAAAATTTCTCAAATTATTGTTCTGACTCTGAGAAATCAGTTGAGATATTTGTCTAAATATTCAATGTTGTCAATTTTATTCTTTGAGTTACTGAATTTGAACAGATTTCTGTGAAAAAGGTAAAAACGCAAAAAAGAGAAAGATTACTTGTCAGATTAGTGGGGCCACAGGTCTAATGAACAAGAAACACCACTGCTTCATCAGTGCGCTTTCTTTCATCTTTTCCAAAAACCCATGCAACATCAAACACCTGAAATAGTCCAATAAATACAGCACAATGCGAAGTGGAAATAGGCCAAACTTACCTTGACTGACATTAAAAAAGGTGTGTCCAGGATTTACTGAACAAACCAGCCGAGGTTTTGCTTTCTCTCAGACACCTGGCCGGTGAACACCATGGACAATCAGTATCCACTGCCCATTTATGGAATCGGCACACATGCAGGCATTTTGGCGAGAAAAAGCGAGAACGTCGTTGTGATGCTGCGGCGCAAAGCCTGGATCCCCGGTGGAAAATTGGGTTGTGCGTTGCAGCCTTGGCGGCTCTGTGTGGTGCGCACTGGTCTCCACTGGACTTACATTTCCATAGAAAGCCAAGAAGAAGATCAAACGGCAATTCTCACAGTGTTTCTCGCCAGCTAAGTTTCATTCAGGGGCTACTAAAGGGCCATTTCGAGACAGTAAATGTCAAAGAAAATCAACATTTTCAGTTCCACTTTAAGCTGTAAGCGCTGAGGAATTTGGGAACACTTTTTTTTTAACCACGGTCACGTTGACTGAGCACACTGCAAAAAAAAATTCTACGAAGCAAGAGAGAAATATTTGTCCGACCTCGCTAGTTTTAACAACATACCCATCTTCTCCTTTTTCTCCAGTTCCCACAGAAATTCGCACGGAGAACATTTCACATTTTCTCAGACCATCCAGACACAAAATTCAGAGCCAAACTTCTTATTTCCAGACCTTGTATCCAAAAGGCGTGCCTTCAAAACCAATGGCAACAGTTAATCACCTGCAGGCTTAAATACAAAAAAGATCTATGGGAGTATAGGCTTCACTTCATCATGCGCCCAGTCCTGCTCTCGATGGAATACGCGATGGAGGTCTCTTCATTCAGCCAAAAATATCAAACGAGGGTTCACCCAAGAATCGCTTCGGACAAATGTATAGGCCATGAAAACAACTGTCTTCCACTTAAAACGATCGGACAGATGTGGGTGAAAGTGGATCATGGGTTTATTAATTTGTCTCCGGCGGCGCGGCAAAACCTCGTCTTGTGGTTGAATACTCAGCGAAGAGTTCTGAGTGTAACACACACACACACACACAGACACACACACACAGAGAGAGAGAGAGAGAGAGAGAGAGAGAGAGAGAGAGAGAGAGAGAGAGAGAGAGAGAGAGAGAGAGAGAGAGAGAGAGAGAGAGAGAGAGAGAGAGATTTAGGGAAATGGGCAACCATAAGCTATTGAATGAAGACTAACAATGCTGATTGGGGGGCATGCTCCTGCCAGGGGACGCACTGATTTATTTAGTCCCCATTTGGAAAGTGCTTGTGTTATGGCTTACTCCCCAAATTGACTTAAATTGAATTCAGTGTCACACCATATAGAAAGGGAGATGAAAAGGCTTCACTCCGCACGCGTCTCTGTGCATGCGCGCGTGTGTTCCCATAGACACTAGTCTATGGGAAAATGTTGTATAGCGGATTTAACATATGATGAGGCATGTTTTGAATCTTATAGCCAGTTCACGGCCGCATTCTGGCTTGAAACACGGCAGTAACGTGGCATTAAGTGCAAACACGCGCACGCGCGCGCACACACAGCGGTGGTTAATCAGGTTGAGCATTTTGTGTCTTCATGAGATCGGACAAGCGAGCGCACCACCACAGCGTGAATGCAAACGACTTACGCATGAACAACTTGGATTCAAACACCACGGGGCGGCGAGGGTGCATTGGGCCCAGTGCTTCGCAGATCATGTTGATGTATAGCGGGTGGCAACACCTCTACATATGATAACATATTGTGTATTGTATTAGATGTATATGAGAGGGCGTGTGCAAACAGAAGAAAGTGGAGTTAACTGAGAGAGAGAGAGGGAGAGAGGGAGAGAGAGAGAGAGAGAGAGAGAGAGAGAGAGAGAGAGAGAGAGAGAGGAGAGAGAGAGAGAGAGAGAGAGAGAGAGAGAGAGAGAGAGATCTGTGTGTGTATGTGGTCCTGGTATTCCTAACGTTGTTGGGAGGTAAATTTATTCATGCAGTCATATTGTGGGGAATCGCCTCCCTTATGGGGACAAAAACAAGTACCTTTAACATACATCATTCATTTGAGAGTGAAGACTTGTTTGCAGACATGTTATGTTATGGTTAAGGTTAGGGTAAGTCTAAAGGAAATTAATGTAAGTCAATGTAATGTCCTCTGAAGTTATGGAAACGGGACTCTATATGTGTGTCTTCGGAGTGTGTGTGTGTATGTGTGGTGAGAAGTGGGAGTTGACATGGAGTTGAAAGATGATAAATCATCTGGGAAGGAAAATTTCATTTGGAAGTGGTACGCAACTGTATAGGACCTCATATTCCTTCATGCTGTAATTTTCATTCTTTTAGCAACATGAGCAGCTACTAGGGGCGCTGTCCAGTGTGCTGAAAGAGTCTCTTCATTTGGAAAGACTCACATGAATGTAGAACCTTTAACCTCCTCTACAGAGGGATCTGGGAACTTGGTCAACTTTCTCAAGGTTTCTCCAGACTCTTGAGGTTCCTTTCCATGGGTTTTATTTCTGGGTTAACCATCGTTATCCACTAGGCCTACTGATATTGGAGATGACAAGTGTCAATTACTTTCAGAACTTTTTCCATTAAATGAATGATTCTCTTTGGAAGGCATTGGAAGATCATGTTTCCCTCACCATGACTTCAGGGGTAGGACAAATTAAATAATGCATAAAATAATATGTACAATAATCACAAACATAGAAACAACAACAGCAGCAGCAGCAGTTTACTTGGTAAATTCTTTTTTTATAACTAATAATCAGATCATACATTGGCTGGTTGAGGACAGTGATTCAAAACCTTGTCAGTGTTTCAAAGATATGTAATGTCTGCGCCAATGACTTATGTAAGTGCTCCATAAGCCAAAAATGTATTTATATTGTTTGACAGTCATTAGAAATAATGCTGATCCATACAGTATAAAGAGTGAGGTTGCAGAGATTTCAAATCAATTAAACATGACCACATTACTTCAAATCAGCCACACTGAAAGCAGAATGAGCTATTCGCTTAGAAGCTTATGCACATGGTATAGTTTTAGACACTCCCAACGTGTATTGACAGCAAAATACTTATTATGGCACTTTCATACAATGCACAAGAGAAAGGCTGGAGGCATGAAAATTGTATGTTTTGCCATTGTGAGGTTATGACTAATTCAAGGCGCCATGTGCAAAAATACCCCCACTTGCTAGCTTGGGGTAAAGTGCGTTATTCATAAGTTGTGAATAATTGAGGTTTAGGGAGCACGGTAGGAACAAAGGGGAAGGGGGGGTGGTGGCTGTTAGATATTTGCTGACCGTATGCTTTGTCTGGGTTGGCACTTATGAGAAAATACAATGCTTGGGTCAGGCAATTAGCAGGCAGAACAAAGAAGTGAAAGTAGGTACCCTGTGTGTCTCAATGATGAAGAACAAGCTACCAAACCAGTCTTGTTCTATCTAGTTTGGATATTCTTAACAATGGATGTATCACTGACTTAGAGCCACTTTGGGGAGACACTGTAACAACGAACAACAATGAAACAGATAGAATAGAAACAATGTGCAAATGTGAATATCAATATTGTATTGCATTACGTCACGTCATGTTACCTAGTGTCACATTAAAACTCATCACATCTGCTCACATTCCATCGAGTCACTTCATGTCACAATGCAGTGTATTACAACAGAGCAATGCAACAACACAGTAACCTGAGACAGGGAAGCAACACAGAAGTTTAACATAATAATCCATGTGATGGTCTTTTTTTAATTCAGGACAGTAAAACAGGTGCATGTTTACCACAGTCTGCAAAAGCTTTAATCAATTTTATAGTAGTGGGGAAACTGAGGACCATAATTTTTCCACAATCTGCATATTTATACAACAAATACGGCACCCAGTTGTGCAGAAGACTAATGCAAAAATAAAAACACTTACTCTCCCAGGACAGAACACTGCAAGTACTTACACTTATAGAGACTTACTGTCAACCTTTCTGGCATTGTTTCTGGCATCTAAATGCACCTGACAAAGTGAATTGTCAGGTGCTGCTTAGCTTTTATGAAAACAGTTTTAAACACCTCCTTGGCTTGTGGCCCATTGGCTTCTGATCCAAAAAGTAAGACTTCAGCCTCTAGCTCAGCATTAATACAGTGTAACAGTTGATTACAAGCAGGAAACAGCACAACAGTGGTTATTGTTTGACACTATTTTTAGAACAGGACAAACCCAACATGCCTGAATAAGTTGTATGGTCAATCAGGTATGTCAGTTTGGATGACCATGCAGATAGAAGTTGGTTTCCACAGAGATGCCAGTTGTACACAGCCTCCGGTGCTACTGGGAAAAAGATACATCCAAAGGTCTGTGAGTGTATGTGGTTGTGTGTGAGAATGAGTTCTCAACTTACCTGGGTAGAGATAAGGGGGAGTCCTGGAGATACCTGGAGCGTGGAAGGATCTGGAGGAAAGTGATTACTGTCACTATATCAAATCACACACTCACAACTGTAACTATACAAGTAGTCACACTAACCTTAAAACACGTTTTACACACATGCACATTTTATGTACACACAAGCAAGTAGCTTGTTGGTGTGTCCGTTTGCTAAACTGACATATGTGTCAGTACAGGCAATCATGCACATACACAGAGAGTGAGAGAGAGATGTACACACGCTTCTAAGAGTTGAGTTTAGTAGGTAGCGTGTAAACAACATTCATCTCTACAATCTCATGTGACGTTAAACATTTGTTTCAACTGTGAGGCTCCTCCTCTGTAATGTTTGTCACGTCTTACGTAAAGCACTTTGAATTTTCTTTGTGTGACAGTCCTTTTCCATCTACACATACACAGACACACACACACACACACACACACACACACACACACACACACACACACACACACACACACACACACACACACACACATACACCTCAACTGAAACCTGATCTGTGGCCCCCCTGTGCTGTTATGAAACATTCACAGTCCCAGCTGACTGGACATATGTTCACCTTTGAATGGATAAACCTCTGAATGTGTGTGCGGGTGTGTAACACATCAGTCATGTCTCAGGCTGTGCTGAGGCGTCCTTGCAATAGGGTCATGTTACTGTTTCAATGCCAAGAGAGGAAGTGACTGTCGGAGAGGAAAGAGAGAGAAGAAGAGAGAGAGAAATAGGGATATAGAAAGTAAAGAAAGTGGGTGTGATGACAGGGAAGGTACAGAGGAGGATAGAAGAAAGGAACAAGTCATTTCATTATTTCAAAATGTTAACATTTAAGAGGACTGAGTTGTCAAAAAAACAAAAAAAAACAATTCACACAACAATAACCCTGCTTCCATTAAACCCCAGCTGTGATGTTTTGCCCAGTGTACTGATGGATTGTTTGTCTAGCTGTGTGCTGTTAGCTTTGTTGCTTTGGCAGCGAGTGTTTTTGTTTCAAACAAAAAAGTCATACTAAACAATATTTCTAATTGCATAGTTTTAATTCTTCCACATCAGGTTTCAGCTACTGTGAATATAACCATATAATCTCTGGGAGTGTTGTTTAAACATTAACTGCAGCTGAATATTGGTTGTGAAAATGTGTGTTTTGCGTGCATTGGAGTGTAGATGCTGTAATATTTAATCAAAATATTGCACCAACATTGTTTATTTTCATATCTAGTACTATTAATAAGCGTACACTTGCCTTTATTGAACAAACTGCTGCCTGTTTATGCCTGTTAAAACAATAAATGACTGCACATTAACCTTGTAGATTGGACTAATTGCAAGCCTAAAACAGTCTTTGTGCACATTAGAGATGTTTGCACTCACAAAAACCTGTATTTAATAACATACATGAACAGACAACTCTTTCATTCCTGCTGTCCCCAGCCACACATCACTTGTGGAAAAATTCCACCACCTGATGCTCAAACAGGCCAATAATTTAATCCCATTTTACATGTTTTCAAGTCTATTTACAGTGTCTCTCTTCCCTTAATGCACAGACATGTATGCACACACACACACACACACACACACACACACACACACATAAACACACACATAAACACACAACCATACACGAGAAAATTGTGCACATACATCTTCGACTACAGTCTCATTTCACAGTCTGCTCTTTACCTACCCAGAACCCCCCTGGAGGGATTTAGTAAATAGAAAGCTAGTTTGTACTTTCCATTAGAGCCTAATTCTATTACGCAGCCGGCTCTTATCGATCCGAACATTCAGGGAGACATGCAAGAAAAGTAGCAAGTGGAGCCCAGCGGATGTCACAGTGGTTTGAGGGTGGAGGCGGGAAAAGGTGGGAGAGCGGGAGTGGTGGGGTTGGGGAGGTTGGGGGGGGCTGCTTTTGGTAGAGGAAGTACGAAAAAGAAAAAAAAAAGAATAATAAAGGAATGAAAACGGGGGAGATAGAAGGAAGGGGCTCCAACTGCATCCAATTGTAAACCGCAAGTCAATTATCACTCACTCGAATTGATCACCAGATTATCAGTACATCAATACAGGAAATATGCCTTGGTGTGTTCATATATATATAGCATTAACAGCAAAGGTGACAAATATATTCATATAAATTGCACATCAGTGTACTCAAAGTGCATCTGTCTTCAAGTTATACACATGAGAGACTTGTGTGTGCTGGTTTGTTCTGATGCACTGACACTTTAAAAACACACTGACTGTGTGGGCAAACGGAGCTCCACAACACACCGATTCAAATTGACAGCATGCATATCATTTAAACAGTGCACAGACGTGAATTTACTTCATGTTGCAGGCACACACTGGACAGTCATAGGAAGGCGACCATAGCCAGACAGATATGAAAACCCATAAACAGAGGAGAAATCTGTGGAATGTGTATCTATACAGTGTAGAGACTGGACTTTATCTGCATGTGTGTGTGTGTGTGTGTGTGTGTGTGTGTGTGTGTGTGTGTGATGTTTAACCTAGGCAGTTCTTTTGATCAGAGATGTGGTCACACTTGACTCACCCTGACTGAGGGGGCGAGTGTGTAAGTAAACCCGAAGAAAAAGAGAGATATTATGAGGGACATTTTTTCTGAGACACTGGTAGAAAGAGGATGAGAGAGAAAAAGGTGGTGGAAAGAGGCAACAGAGTGGATAAAGGAAGAGATGAATCAGAGATGGGTGTGAAGGAGCCATGGTGATAGGGAGGGATTGGCTGAGGCATGGAGGAGGGAGAAGAGAGGTGAACAGAAATGAACGAATAATGGATCATGCATACATCACTGGTACCTAGCCGTAAAATAGATCATCAGTTAGATGTGTGTCTCCATTCTGTCAAAAAACACAAAGACAGATCCTGACCAGATAAAGATCCAGTGACAGACTACAAGTTGTTAAAATCACATGACTACCCAGAGAAGATTTAGCTCAAAAGTACTCCTTATTTGATCACTCTTTAATGAATTGAAAAGATCTTCTCACAGCATGTTTTTCGCAGTAACAGAGGACTGTGGTCACACTCACAGTGCAGTGTAGCTCCCTCACTGAGTATGCATGAAGCATACCATAAGTTCAGGCACAGCACTGAAGTTGTGCTTGTACCGGCTCTTTGGCATCAGCTGTTTTCAACAACCTTCACACTCATTGGCTCAACCACAGCTGTGTCCCTCGTTATGTCCAATCATATGCATGCAGATGAAAGGCTCAGGCATCATAACCTCACACTTATCACTGTTACTATTCTGATTAAACTCATGCCAAAACAATTTACTGTGTTTACTGTCAGGTGCCTTTGACTAATTTTATGCCAGCAAGTGAAGTATCTGCTGCTTATGCTTTCATTCATTCCTAGTATCATTGCATATTTTGGCTCAGTACAGGCTGTGTTTGCTTTGTAATGTAAACAATGAGGCTGCAATGTTTTTGGCTATGTTCTCAGTTGAGCTTCATTGCTGCACTGTTGCTGTTCAGATTCAATTTGTGATTAGCATGAATTATTAATACTTATGACTTCCAAATGCTGGCTGCTAAGTCCACTGTTATGCTGCTGAAACTCAATGTACTCATTTTCAGTCTCTGTATTTGCATTGGTATTAATGAAAAAGCCGTTGAGCTAATGGCTTGTGGTGCTGTCTGGCAAGACTAAAACAAATGATGTAGGAAGTAATAAAAACAATGATAATTTTACTCCCCCTCCTGTCAAATGTGTGTTCTCCACAGCACCACCTCCGCAGTTGGGGTTAGGACTTAGGTTATGTTTAGGTGTAGCTGGTTGGGGTTAAGGTAAGGTTCCGGTCAGGTTAAGCATCCCAGAAGATGACTAGCTGGGGTTAGCGATACGGTTGCAGTTTATGGTAAGGGAAAACACATATTGACAGCAGAATGGACTTTGACACAACAGAAGGATTTGACAGGGACACCCAGCAGCAAAATGTGGAGGACACTTCCCATAGTATTGCAGTTTGGTTGCTGAGAGGACGCTGGCGTGTTTGTCGCCGCTTCTCGCATCCGACCTTTCCATCTCTCCTGGCTGTTTAAACTACTAACGTTATATTGGAATTCTCCTACCGTGGATGTTTCAACGTGGATGGCCTGGTTCCATCTCGGCTGGCTGCTGTACCGCCTGGACAAAGTAGGCTACAAACATCTCGTCGGAGGGCTACAGCTGCGGTTCGTTCACCGGCTTGTCAACTCGCCTGGAGCTAGTAGCACGCCAAGCTAGGCTGCTAACAACCGAACATCTCATCATGTCTCGTTTCAAATACTCCGCAATGGAACTCAGGAACATCATCCCGCACGCGCTCCCGGACTGTATTGAGGTGATAAAATCTCTCCGGCTCCTCCGCCGTCCACCCTACGTGCATCGGGCTACCAGGCATAAGTTTGTTTACCTGGCCACAACTATGGCTGTGCCGGTCATCAGGGCAAACTCACTTCGGCGACGTCATCGACCTGGGCCACGCCCACCACCTGTCCTTCTGAGCCCCCTGGTTAGTGTGGCTGCCAATACTGTGTCTGCTATCACAGTGCCTCCACTTGCCTCTTTTATGCTGCTGAATGTTCGCTCACTCAACAACAAGGCCTTACTCCTCCATGAAATAATTCTGGATAAAACTTTGGACTTTCTCTGCCTGACTGAAACATGGCAGAATCCCCATGAATTTATCACACTCAATCAAGCCACTCCCTCTGGATATTCCTACATCCAAAAGCCTCGCAGCTGCGGCCGTGGTGGCGGCCTGGCTGTTATACACCGCACTGACATCCCGCTAAAAGAAATCCCAGTCACAACATCATCATTTGAGTGCCTCCACTTCATGCTGTCTGGTGCCACACAGCTCCAGGTGGTTCTTGTCTACCGCCCCCCGAAGGCCTCCTCCTGCTTTCTACAGGAGTTCTCGGACCTGCTGGCCTCAGTCTGCCCCATGTCCCCAGCTACTCTCATACTGGGTGACTTTAACATCCATGTAGACTCCAGCAGCTGTTCCGTCGCTGTGGATTTCCTCTCACTGTTGGACTGCTTTGACATTAAACAACATGTACAGGGCCCTACACATGCCAAGGGGCACACCCTGGACCTGGTGTGCTGTGTTGGCTTAAGCCCCTCCCATCTCTACTGCACGGATCCAGCTGTCTCCGACCACCAAGCCATCCTGTTCTCTGTCCCAGTGTCCCTCCCTAAGCAGCCTACAAAAAGGTATATCACATACAGGAACACAAAGCGTGTGTGTATACCTACGCTGGCTAACACCCTAGCTGCCAACCTCGCTATCCACCCTTCTAACTGCACTGCTGACGGCTTGGTGGAACACTATAACAGCGCCCTCGCCCTCAGCCTGGACTCTGTTGCTCCACTCACCACCAAACTGGCCTCCTACACCCGCCCCGCTCCCTGGTTCACCCCAGAGCTGCGGAGGCTTAAGTCCACGGGGCGCCGGCTTGAGAGGCTTCACAAAAGATCCGGCCTCACTGTCCACCTCGAAGCCTACAGAGACCACATCCAGTGCTACAAAGAGGCTCTCACCCAGGCAAAAACAGTCCATTACTCCACACTTATTAACAGCCAACAAAAGCATCCGAAAATGCTTTTCTCCACCATCAACCGCCTTCTTGACCCTCCCGACGCTCCACAACCCTCCGACGCCGCTGACCTCTGCTCCAGGTTCCTGGACTTTTTCCACCAGAAAGTGGCCACCTTCCACCAGCAGCTCCAGGCATCTACACCCTCCCCGCCGGCCACACTACCTCGGCAGGACATGTACCATCCTTCTGCCTGCCCACCACAGCGCCGCCTCTCCACCTTCTCCCTGCTGGATGCTGATCAAGTCCTCGACCTCTTGACCAAAGCCAGGACTTCATCCTGCAGTCTGGATCCACTACCCACGACCCTGGTGAAGGCCTGTCTCCCCACCATCTGCCCCCCGGTGGTTGACATCATCAACGCCTCACTTGGCTCTGGTGTGGTACCCTCCAGCTTTAAGTTGGCAGCCGTGACCCCAACACTCAAAAAGACAGGCCTGGACCCAGATGACCCCAACAACTACCGTCCGATCTCCAACCTTCCGTTCCTGAGCAAGATCTTGGAAAGAGCAGTGGCTGCCCAGCTACAACATCACATGTCCCACCATGAGCTCTTTGAACCTCTCCAATCGGGCTTCAGACCCCATCATAGCACTGAAACCGCCCTCATCAAAATAACAAACGACCTCCTGATTGCTGCAGACAACGGCCTTGTTTCCATCCTCATCCTCCTTGACCTCTCTGCTGCCTTCGATACCATCTCCCACTCCATCCTGCTCTCCCGTCTCTCTGAGCTCATTGGCCTCACCGACACTGCTCTCTCCTGGTTCCAGTCTTACCTCTCCAACCGTAAACAATACATCACTCTGCAAAGCTCCTACTCCACCACTGCAACAGTTAACCATGGTGTCCCCCAGGGATCTGTCCTTGGCCCCCTCCTCTTTACCATCTACTTGCTCCCCCTCGGTCAGATCATCCGCAACCATGGACTCAGTTTCCACTGTTACGCAGACGACACCCAACTGTACGTCAGCACCAAGCCCTCCTCACAACTCCCACCAATACAACTCAACAACTGTCTGCACGATATTAAAACCTGGATGACCAACAACCTTCTGAAACTCAACACCAACAAGACAGAGCTCATGGTGGTGGCCCCAGCACCACTGCTCAGGAAGGTTGGAGACCTCACCCTGGTCATCGACGGCTGTCCCACCTCCCCATCTCCCAAAGTGCGGAACCTGGGCGTCACCCTGGACTCCACACTCTCATTCAGTTTCCACATCCAGAGCATCTCCAAATCTGCCTTCTTTCACCTCCGTAACATTTCAAGACTCCGGCCGTCACTCACCGACTCAGTCACCGAAACCCTCATTCATGCATTCGTCACCTCCCGTCTGGACTACTGCAATGGTGTCCTGTCTGGGCTGCCCAACAAAGCCCTAGACAGATTGCAGTATGTCCAGAACTCAGCTGCCAGGGTGTTAACCCACACCAAGCCCTGGCAGCACATCACCCCCATCCTCAAGAAACTCCACTGGCTGCCAATCAAACAACGCATCAGCTACAAAATCCTCCTCCTCACCTACAAATCACTTCACTCACTGGCACCCAAGTACATCACCGACCTCCTCCACCAGTACACCCAGTCACGGTCCCTGCGCTCCACCAGCAAGGACTTACTCTGCACTCCCCGCACCAGACTCAAGACCTTTGGTGACAGGGCTTTCTGTGTAATTGCCCCTACCCTTTGGAACACCCTGCCCCCTCCTATCCGTTCCGCTACTTCTCTGTCACAGTTCCAAAAGCACCTCAAAACACACCTCTTCTCTCTTGCCTACCCTCCCTAAACCCCCACCCTGCCCCTACCCCCCTACTCCCACTCTTGTAAAGCGACCTTGGGTACCTTGAAAGGCGCTATATAAATCGAAGTCATTATTAGGGCCCGAGCACTGACAAGTCAGTGAGGGACCTATTGCTTTTGCCGGAATTATTAGGGCCCGAGCACTGACAAGTCAGTGAGGGACCTATTGCTTTTGCCAGGATTCTTATTATTATTATTTTTCACGTTCTTATGCCGCGCGTTTTTGGTGGCCTTAACATGCATGAAAACTCATGAAATTCTGCACACACGTCACAGCTGGTGAACATGTATTTAATGTAACGTGATTGGACGCAAGCGTGGTAAGGGGACTCGCTAGCGCCCCCACACGTCGGGTCATGTGACCACAAATCCTCTCGGATCGGCATGAAATTCAAATATGTCATAGGTCTCATCGGATCATTGGGAAATTCATTTTGTGGAATTTTTTTACCAAACAGGAAGTCGCCCACGCGGCGTGGCGTGCACCGATTTTCATTTTTCGAACACCGCTTTGAGGACTTTATGATGTTCACAGAATCATGAAACCTGCCACGTAGGTTTCAAATCATGAGCTCTTTCATCTGATACCACATTTGCCCAATATTTTGCCCCAACAGCTCAGTAGCGCCCCCTAATGCCTTTTCCCACTTAGGATGTACTGACAAACTCTAAAACTCACCAAATTGGACACACTCATCAAGACTCACGAATATTATTTTTTGGTATAACCGCAACCTTTTAAGTGCCAAAATGACTCTACAGCGCCCCCTAGAACATTAAAGGTTGAAGCCCCGCCTTCTACATGCACGTACATGAACGAAATTTAGGATTCATATATATCATGACCAGACGCACAAAAAAGCCTCTTGGACCCATACCCTAAGTCCAACAGGAAGTCGGCCATCTTGGATCACAGGTGCATTTTTGCCGCCACAGGTGCATTTTTTCAGCCCTCGTACTTTAACGCACTCCTCCTGCAGTTTTGACTCCACAGACTTCAGATTGGAACTATATCACCCTCAGACCTTGATTATGTAAACTTGATAACAGATTTTACCTACGTTATACCAGGTGGGCGTGGCAGTCGTTTGTTTGTATAAACAAACAACTCCTTATAACTCCTCCATACATTGTCGGATGTTAATACATGCACTGCGTAAAATGTCACACCTGTTGAAGCCGTTTCAATTTCAACATCATTGGGGGTGGGTGTGGCAAGGGGTCTCCATAGCGCCCCCTAACAGCAGGTCATGTGACCACAAACTTTGTCTGATCTTAGTGAAATTTACAGGACTCATAGCACTCATGGGTAAACCCCCAAATTATTTTTTTCAAAATTTTCACTCTTACAGGAAGTGAGTTATTGTGCATTTCCTGCGTCAATTTTCCATTTTTCCCTCTGCCTTTAGAGGACTTTCCCGTCTTCACAGAATCACCAAATTGTACACATACGTCAACAGTCACACATATTGCCTACTGACAAAGTTTGGGATTTTTAAGTGAGAAAATGACTCCACAGCGCCCCCTGGAAGATTTCAAAGTTTAACCATTATATGAATACCTTATCCCCTTTCATTTGTGGTCTTGGTTTGCCATCTAGTGGAGACATTAACCCCATCACACAATGTTCCATTGAAGCAGCAGGAGCAAAGACCTTTACATGGCTGCTGTCAATGCCCTGCGACTGCGACAAGCACTGACGTTCCTGCGTAAGAAGACCTCTACCTGCGCGCCCTCCGACTGCGCCACAGTCCGACGTGCGTGGATGTGCGAGGGCCCTTCGACACTGCTTGCAGTTTTAATTATTATTATTCCTATTATTATTATTTTTCACGTTCTTATGCCGCCACTTTGAGCGCATTTTTGGCGGCTTGAACATGCATGAAAACTCATGAAATTCTGCACACACGTCACAGCTGGTGAAAATGTATTTAATTTAACGTGATTGGACGCAAGCGTGGTAAGGGGACTCGCTAGCGCCCCCTAACGTCGGGTCATGTGACCACAAATCCTCTCGGATCGGCATGAAATTTAAATATGTTACAGCTCACATCGGATCATTGGGAAATTAATTTTGTGGAATTTTTTTACCAAACAGGAAGTCGTCCACGCGGCGTGGCGTGCACCGATTTTCATTTTTTCGAACACCGCTTTGAGGACTTTATGATGTTCACAGAATCATGAAACCTGCCACGTAGGTTTCAAATCATGAGCTCTTTCATCTGATACCACATTTGCCCAATATTTTGCCCTAACAGCTCAGTAGCGCCCCCTAATGCCTTTTCCCACTTAGGATGTACTGACAAGCTCTAAAACTCACCAAATTGGACACACTCGTCAAGACTCACGAATATTATTTTTTGGTATAACCGCAACCTTTTATGTGGCAAAATGACTCTACAGCGCCCCCTAGAACATTAAAAGTTGAAGCCCCGCCTTCTACATGCACATACATGAACGAAATTTAGGATTCATATATATCATGACCAGACGCACAAAAAAGCCTCTTGGACCCATACCCTAAGTCCAACAGGAAGTCGGCCATCTTGGATCACAGGTGCATTTTTTCCGCCACAGGTGCATTTTTTCAGCCCGCGTACTTTAACGCACTCCTCCTGCAGTTTTGACTGCAGAGACTTCAGATTAGAACTGTATCATCCTCAGACCTTGATTATGTAAACTTGACAACAGATTTTACCTACGTTATACCAGGTGGGCGTGGCAGTCGTTTGTTTGTATAAACAAACAACTCCTTATAACTCCTCCATACATTGTCGGATGTTTATACATGCAGCGCGTGAAATGTCACACCTGGTGACGCCGTTTCAATTTCAACATCATTGGGGGTGGGTGTGGCAAGGGGTCTCCATAGCGCCCCCTAACAGCAGGTCATGTGACCACAAACTTTGTCTGATCTTCGTGAAATTTACAGGACTCATAGCACTCCTGGGTAAACCCCCAAATTATTTTTTTCAAAATTTTCGCTCTTACAGGAAGTGAGTTATTGTGCATTTCCTGCGTCAATTTTCCATTTTTCCCTCTGCCTTTAGAGGACTTTCCGGTCTTCACAGAATCACCAAATTGTACACATACGTCAACAGACACACATATTGCCTACTGACAAAGTTTGGGATTTTTAAGTGAGAAAATGACTCCACAGCGCCCCCTGGAAGATTTCAAAGTTTAACCATTATATGAATACCTTATCCCCTTTCATTTCTGGTCTTGGTGTGCCATCTAGTGGAGATATTAACCCCATCACACAATGTTCCATTGAAGCAGCAGGAGCAAAGAGCTTTACATGGCTGCTGTCAATGCCCTGCGACTGCGACAAGCACTGACGTTCCTGCGTATGAAGACCTACCTGCGCGCCCTCCGACTGCGCCACAGTCCGACGTGCGTAGATGTGCGAGGGCCCTTCGACACTGCTTGCAGTTTTAATTATTATTATTATTATTATTATTCATGTCTTACTGCGCTGAGTGACTGAATTGGCCGTGACAAGTGACTGAATTGGCCGAGTTGTGCACGTGAGAAACTGAGGTGGGGGTTTATTTTTAACCTGCTGGTGGTTACACATCCAAGTATTGCAGTTCCCTCCACCAACCTCATCTTTCTTTCATGTTGCTGATTTAACTAAGATTTATCTTCATGCTTGATTTTACGGGGATTAGCTTTCTGTGCAGAAACCTCATTGCTGCTAAGATTCTTTCAGTTCCCTCAAAATGCAGTCTTTTCACACTAGATTTATAATCATTTGATTATGTCTCTGTCTGTACTGTATTTAAACACAAGTGTGTAGCATATGTAGCTAGAACTATGGCCAACTCTCAAACTGAATGTTTATGAACATACAGTGCCATATTCACAACCACACTATAAGAGCTCAATATGAAAACAATAAAGCTGTCATAATACATTTCCAGTGCTCTCAAGTTTCATGAAAAATTTGGCGTGAGAGTACACAGACATCCGGGACGTCCGTTCCGGGGGGGGGGGGGGGGGGGGGGGGGGTTTGCTGTCTAATAAGCAGCAACACAGAGCTATAAGGACGCTGCGCTCTCACACGCGCTGCATTGATAGTCACACACGTGCACAGTCACTCTCTAGCGCGCGCTCTTGCTCGTTCGCCCCAGATTCCGGGAGATTGGATCTCATTTGCGGGCATCAGGGAGCCGCTATCAATATGCGGGAGAGTTGGGATGTATGGATTACATTCTGTGTATAATATATTAATTTCTCTGTGGTGGGATCTTCCATTTCTCAGCGTGAGAAATGATAGGTCTGGCGTGTGAGCGTGGGAAACTGCTTGAAATGCGTGTGTATCACGGCCAATGCGTGAGATTTGAGAGGTCTGCATTTCCATACTCACACAGAAAAAAACAACCATAAACATTTACAATAAACTGAAACAAAATTAGTCAATAAGTAAAAAATGTACATCCTACTGTCTATTTGCGTCATTAAAACATGACCAAGTTCTTATATAGCCATTGAACAAAGCCAGGATATGTGCACACCAGGAAGCTATGCTGTTTAAATTAGCTAGGCTCTCTTTACATTTACTTGAATAATACAAAACAAGCCCACGCTACAAATTACACACAAAATACAGATTAACCACAAGTTTATTCACAGTGATTTGCGTTAGCTTACTTTTATAAAGGCTGCAAGTGGTAACGGCCTCCTGAACAAAAGACTGTGCTAAGCTAGTAGTTTAAGGTGACCAGATTTCTGAAATGAAAATCGGGGACATTTTCAATGCGGCGAAGAAAAATCATTAAATATTATCATTATGAATTAAAAAATGGGGACAAGTACTTTTTCATGTATTTTAACCAGCTTTTATTACACAAAAGGACCAGGTTAATAAATCAAAATATCAGCACCCACAAATATCATGTATCAGTAGCGCACAGCAGTGTCAAAAACACAAATGTAGAATACTTTAGAAAAAACATCTCTCTTCCAAAGTTAAGTGTCATGTGCAAAGACAGCTGCCAGACCAGTAGCTAGTAAATATCATCAAGATGTAATTAATAATAATTACCAAGTCAAAACATATGAGTATATTAATATTATACATGACTCAGGGCATCAGTTAAACAGATGGTCTGCATTTATAACTACTACAGTAATTAGTTACCCACACAGCCCGACACAAAATACAGAAGTTAGCCTAACACACACAACTATCAACCATTGATTTATTATTAATTAATTTATTATTTTTAACAGAGTCTCATGTTCCTATGCCTACAGGAAAATCATATGTTACCAAAGCAGTCTTCCACCTCCCCCTCTTCCAAAACAGAGCCACATACAATGTCATCACCTGGTAATCTCATGCTAACGTTACAGCGTCACTAATGACAGATATGAAAACATTGTCATAATGTTAACGTTCACTGACTTTTATAAAGTTACGTTAGGTCTTCAGTTCAGATAAACAACTTACTTTAACGTTACATCACTTCTCACTCTCTCACACACACACACACACACACAGACACACACACACACACACACACACACACACACACACACACACACACACACACACACACACACACACACACACACAGCCAAGTCTACTGCAAAATAAATAAGTTCATACACAACATACCATTTATGACCGCTGGTCTTCTTTTCTTTCCTTTTTTGCCGCCTCTAGATTGTTGTTGTTGACGCTGCTGCGTCTGGTCGTACGTCCTGATAACGTCTGTACGTCATACGACGTCTTCTCTGGCGATGCGTTAAATGGCTACCGTAATAACTGGTGTTTGAGTCTGCGCGCATTTTAGTTGAAATATAGCTAGGACTAGCTTAAGTAGCTTAGGCTTAAGTATTACCATAAGTTAGTAGCCAAAGTTGAGCTAGCTCAAGCATAACTTTCCCATTACTCACTCAAACAAGTGATAAATACACAAATGTTTTCACATGTGCAAAAAATTACATTTTTTAGAGCACAAAAAACTCATACCTTGTTCACTTTCCAGCTAGGTGGTAGAGTTTTGCGTCAAATGAAGAGCATTTTATTAACCAAAGCAGTGTTGGGAAAAGCTGCCCTTCAAAATAAAAGCAAAAATGAATAAACTTAAGATAAAACCAATACTTGATCAAAGGTAAACATTGCAACTTGACATTTTAACATTTTTGTAATATAAAATGATTGAAGTGACATAAATAAAAACAAGTGATTTACAATAAGGACAAGTCAATAAGGAACACAACTTCTTGTGTTTGCAGTTACTAACAAGGGTGCTCCAGTATTTGGTTTTACACCACAGCAGAGCTTATGGCTCCTAAATGCTTATTTTATCACTGATGTACAGTACACCCACATTTTCAATGTGTTTCTTGTCAGCTCCATCAGTGTAGTTTTGTCATTTAGAACAATCGCTTCATTTGACAGCTCTGCTCTCACAAAGTCTGAAGACAAAACTTATTTTTTTTCTTAATATGTTTTTTTACTGACTCGTTAAACTGGGGAGAACCTGTTTTCCCTCTATGAGGAGTATATTGTTCTTACAGACATATTTCAAATACAGTATGAATCATGTTACTCCCACAATTTAGCCCACAGTGTACTCAATGTTGAGGGGACATAAACATCCCCAGAATATTGGAACTGTGAGATAGCCATAAATTTAAAAAAAAAAAAAAAAAAACAGACAGTGAAGTTAAGCTTCTGTTGAATGTTTTTGCTTGATGGACTGTGTAATAGATCATAATTTTTTTCCACTTGTGTTGTCATATCTAAAAGTGGTCAGATTCAAAATACTGTAGCATCACAACCATTTATGGGGGTATTAAATGAAAATGTTGTTTTAGGGTTGACTAGGCCTTTAAATTATGAAGGCATAGCCTGAATGTGACTCATTACATAGTTTTTAGAGGTAGGCTACACATGTGCCCATTGGATTGTAAATAAATATAGATCAATGCACTGTAAGGAAGGCTTAAGTTATAAAACCATTATTTGTATTCTGCAATTTGCGACCCAAATTAAATTCAAAACTTTCCTACGGCATTTAGCAAATATGTTTATCTAAAATGAATTTTAAAATGTTCCTCGGGCATCAACAGGGCACACTGGCAGATAATTCTGAGTGCTAAGGACACTGGTACATTAACTAAGAAAAGTTCATTATCAATGGTGTAAGAACACCACATATTCAGTAAAGCATACTGGTCTGTACTTTATTTACACATAAGCCTGCACTGATTTGGCTGAGCAGACAGTAATCCTTTAGTCCTGCAAATATGTATTGTGGAATTACAACAGAGTGTAAGCCCTGTGCTAAACTGAGATATGTACATGAGATTCATGTATTCCATATGTTTGTCATTCAATAATATTGTAAAGACATCCACCAATTGAGAAGAGTGCTGTCTCTGTCCCACCTAATTTATTCAGCTGCTTCTACCGGCTGCAAGGTTTGTTAACATTAGCTCTCAAACATTACATATATGTGCAGTACATCTCAGGACTGATACTTGATATTTGAAAGGGTTTAGTCCATGTAAAAGGTCACCTGTGCTGCTGTGCATACACGTCTGCCCATAGTACACACACACACACACACACACACACACACACTGTCACTGTAGGGCAGGTCAATGACAGTGTACTTTCCCAAGCTGTCAGGGTTATTCTGCGGTTTGCCCAGGACAAAACGAAAATTTCCCTTGGGCTGACTTGTACATGGTAGTTCTCACAAATACAGAAACACATAGTTATTCAGACAGATAATGACTGAGCTAAATAAACAAAAACAAGCAGTTTTTGTATGCTCACACTGGCACAAGACTTAAGGCACACAACTTAATTAACATAATCACTGTTCCAACCCAGTAAAGCCCTTTCATGTCACCAAATGGAGATGAGTGCACAATGAATTTCTCTCAGCCGGATAGATATTTATAAATGGACATTTTATATGGTTCTCCTCTGAGAAACAAGCTGTGTTTCAGGGTCACAGCTCAGCTCTGGTTCTATCAGCTACAGTGTGCAACCAAAAGTATATCAAATTTAGTCATATCATTTTGAATATTAGATTGCAGGTGAGGAACTTCTCCAGTATTTTGATCCAGAAAATCAAGGTGCTTTGATAAACACAACATATTCATATCCACAGAAAAGTGGGGCAGTGAAAAAAATTTGAAAGGGATACAAAGAAGTATGTGTAAATGTTTGAAAAAGCATGACATGAATTTCTCTCACTCTACCTGCATGTAGGGAAGCCTAACTAATTCTGTAATTAGCTAATACATTTCTATCTGAAATATTCTATTCAATTTGTGTTTAATATGATATTCAGTACCTTTCTGTTCATGAATGAAAACAAATTAAGATATGGTGTTCCACAAGGTTCCATTCTTGAACATCTGTTCTTTATCATTGTGCCCTGAATATACAGTATTTTCCTTCTGAAGATGATTACAATTTAATTCTGTATCTAAGAAACTTACATTTATTAGTCAGGCTAATGACAGAATTCTTAAATTCTCAAATGAATTCTATTTTATAAATCATCACTGACGAAGTTGAATCAAAAAATAATAAAAAGTGTAACCACCAAATCATTTCTAAACCAATAAGTGATGATTGACTCAAAGGCAGTCCATTCAATACCTTGGTGTAATAACTAATGAAGGGTGACATGGAATGATTGTATAAGCATTCAACAAGTTTAAAATTACATATTTGTTTGAGATCATCCACAGAGTGTAAATGGCTTGTCTAACAATATTGCCATTTTCCAACCTTTCTTCATTTGATTGTGTCTATAAAGGTATTTCTGTCCTCCTTATTGTACTCTCGTTACTGTCTTCCCTTTACCCTCACTTATCTGCCATCCACACACATGGAAGATATACATTCATATTTAGACTTTGGCATTTATTGGTAGTGTTATTGTAACCCAGGTGTAAAACCCAGTTAACTAAACTGTAGAGCTATCCTGAAAAGGAAATTAATGTTTAATTTACTGTTTTATGTGTTAAAACATCTTTAATGTTTTTTCCGAATTGCACTCGAATGTAACATGTTTTTTCCTAGTCGCACTTGAATGCAACACTGGTTTTCAACCGCACTTGAAGGCGGCACTCAGGTTCACGGTTTAACCAAACAAATGCGGCTAACCGTCGAATAGCCAATTAGCGAGCACGTTCAACCTATTTTGTAAAAAATAAGTCAGTAAGCAGCATGTGTCCACTTCCTTTTGACTCCAGCCGCAGCAGCGAACAGACAGCTGTCTACTGAGCAAAAGCGGTAAGATATTGATTGTAGTAAAGCTACTGCAAATTATTTAAGTTATTGTTAGCTTCAATTAGTCTCTTTGTTTACAGTTTAACACTGTGATTCAGCGGTAACGCAGACGAACCGCTTTTCCCTTCTTGAGAGCTGAGAGCCGACGACACTCAGCATTGGAAGAAAGTGCATCGGTGAGAGTGATATGTTAGCCGCTGCTGCTGCTTATGTCTTAACGGGTTAGCTATGTGGAGATACTTTAGTGCACTGTTGCAGTATGTTTCATTGGATAATTATTTGATTCTTTAGTCTGTGTATTTAATGCACTAAAATGAACATTGCTAATTAACAATATAATTTTTAGTACATGTGACTGCAGGCAGCACAAAGTACGTGTTTATGTGATTAGCACTGTCAATATGTGTTAAAGGAAATGTTTGAAGGATTTATTTTTCTAACTTTAAGAAAAGGGAATTTATTTTGTTATAAGTATTATAGTGTTAAGAATTGCACTTAAAACCTCAGTTGTGAGTTAAAAGGTTAATCTCATGATCTTTAAAAATGAAACACATGATGAATATATTTTCTCATGATTTAAAATTCTGGTTAAATGTTTGAATTATTATTCAATGATTCATTTAAAAGCACTTGATTTATAACTTGGAAATAATTGAACTTTAGTGTAATGTAGGTTAAAAGTTAAAGGAGACTGTCATTATGCTTCAGTTATGTTGTACAATAATTAGATTTAACTTAAGGGTCCTGTTTACTTAAATAAACAGGTCAGGTTTTTTGGAGACCCCTGGTCTTCATAGAAGTCCCTGCATATGAAGAGGATCCAGAGCTTGGATGGAGTGATTCGATGATTCGATGATCCATAGATGGCGAGCCTCCCGCAGATCCTAGAGAAGTTTTACTAACTACAGTTGGTGACTGTCACACAACAGTGATACATAAAGGGACAACACACATGGATTGATCAGAGAAACATCTTGAAACACAAAACAGTACCGGTACTTAACTAAAAGGGGAATAAGACTTTAATATTTGAAAGGCGCCATTTTATTTTCTTTATTATTTTTCATATTACTGTTTATGTAAATGTTGTAAACCTTTACTTGATTATACTCACTAAAGAGTTTACCTTTGCAAATTCTGGGTGTTTGGTGTTGTTCATTCTGGTTATATAGGTCTATGACAAATGAGCTCTTTCCGAACCTAGTCATTGAATGTGTTTCCTACAAGTGGGTTACATTATACTGTTGTTATTGTCTGCTTACATTTCTGTTTGATTTTCAGTGCTCTAAAGGGACAGCTATAATAACCCCACTTGGTTTCTGTCTTCTCCTGTACAGCTGTTATGTTTTCTATGTTTTCTATTTTTTTGTTTCTGTGTAAATAGATGAACTATAATCTTTATCTAAACTCCCCAAGGAAACAAAATCATGATGCTACAACCCAACAGGTTTTCTTCTGTTTATGTGTTATTATGCTACTGAGATAAAAACCAAGCCTGAGGTGAAGCAGGCATGCAACACATGAATCCAGGACTGCAGTCAGCTCAGGGCTGGCCCACGCACATCTCAATGTGTGGCTGATAGCTTCAGTGCAGAAATCTGGAGTCATGCTGGCGCTAAATATAGACAAAGGTTTTATGTAAGCTGAGGTGAATCATTCTAGTCCACACATTTACTCACATTAAATAAGTGACATGACACAGGTGAACGAAACACGGGAATGTGTTAAAAATCGGCAATACTCATTACATGAAATAGTACATGCAATTTAGAGAACTGACAATGAAGCATAAGCCTGCTGTTTGCTTGTTGAAATCACAATTTACGTGTGTGTGTGTGTGTGTGTGTGTGTGTGTGTGTGTGTGTGTGTGTGTGTGTGTGTGTGTGTGTGTGTGTGTGTGTGTGTGTGTGTGTGTGTGTGTGTGTGTGTGTGTGTGTGTGTGTGTGTGTGTGTGTGTGTGTGTGTGTGTGTGTGTGTGTGTGTGTGTGTGTGTGTGTGTGTAGCAAGGTGATTTGAATATGTTCATCAAAGCCTTAACATCATTGATTGGATGTGTGTTGAAGCGCTGGAGGGTTGTCTTTCCCAGAAGCGTCACAGTCTTTGCTAGAAAGAAGAGTATGGATCAGTGTATTTGAACAACACTCACTCCAGTACACAGGTTTGTGTCTCTAAGCTCACACCTCTTTTGAAATATACGTGTTAGTCACATTCACGTGCATGTATACCATTGGTTTTGTTATCAGAATGGGAAATGTGAACAAATAGAGTAAGGGATAGAGATGAGTCTCAAGCCATGTTAAAACGATCTAAGTGGATGCTGTAGTACACTCACAACACAGCCCTATATATTGATCTTGGCACAAAATAGTGAAGCATTATGAGTTACAGCCATGTCTGAAAGATGGGGAGAATAAGATAGACAACTCAGCAGAGGAAGGAAGATAGAAAACATGATCAAACAGAAGAGATGGAGGAAGGAAAATGAGCTGGATGACAACATCTTAAAGAAATAACAAAAACATAAATAAATAAAAATAAAGGGGGAAGTGAAGATAGGGGGAAAGAGTAAGAGACTGTGGTCATCATGGCAACCAAATCTCTTCTTTCTCATCCTCCAGAGAGACAGAGTGTTCGACACTTGCAGGTAGTTTCTAGGTACTGATTACTACACACACACACACACACACACATACTGATTACATATATAAACACAGCACACACGCTGCACTGTCATTTATGAGTCCTAACAAACTAAAGAAAGGTCATCTGACATGATCCTGTCAGCATTTGCCCTGAAGGATCAGAGCATGGGAACCTGTTCACACAGAAACTCTCCTGTGCATTTCACTCTCTCTTCCTCATCTCTCACTGAATTAGCCACACATGCATGCACACACACACATATGCACATTGCTTTCCGTTACATCATATTAGATTATGATAATACTCATAAGTCTCTCAAACAAGCCTGCACATTCAAAATAGTGTCTGGTTGGAGATACTGCAGAGATCCACGTATGTCTCGGTTCTAATTTTAATTTCAATATCTGAACTATGGAGTTCATGCAGCAGACAATTATGCTGGCCACCACGAGATCAATCATTTCCAGACTATACAATATTAGTTTATGTAACATATCTTCTTCACAGTTTTGAGTTGAACCCTTTTTTTTTTTTTTTTTTTACAACTCGTGCTTTGATTATAGTGACTCATACAAATGTAGATATGCCATTTAGAGACAATAAAAAGTGAAAAAAGGTCAGATATTTGCTACATAAACAAGTGGACATTTCTTATAGGGGAAAAATAATTCATTAACATAAAAACAAAAGTAACTTACATTTTGTAGCCAATGTGTGTCATCAAACATGTTTCCCACCAACTGCTTGCTGCTTGCATTAATACAGCAATGCTGACATCTACTGGCTAGAGAGAGCAAGTGTGCACACATCCAGGCAAATTATTCAGGCGCAAGACACATTTCTTTCATGCAGGTAAGTGCAGTGAGGTCTGTATGCTGTTAGGCTGCCAATAAACAGTTTCATTCTCTTTTTCATGCAACATTTTGATCTGTAAGATCTTCCTCAGACTTCCCCACCTGTTTTTGTATTCGTACACAAAAATATTATATTTCTCAGCCTGAGGAAGATTTTACAGATCAAAACATTGCCTCTAAAAACAGAAACAAAATGTATTGGGTGCTTAGTAGTGTGCAGACCTCACTCATTTGTACCTAACATCTACTAAATCAATTATGAGGTTTTTTTTGTTTTTGTTGTTTTTGTTTTTCTGTTTTTACAATTTACAAAACCACAATGAGAACAATGCTGTTTGTAGATGATGTTTTGTTTTGTAGCATTTAGCTTCCCAAGCATCTTTGTTGAAGTAGGGTTCATTGCTCAAGAAATCATGTTTACTTGTAGTAGTAGTAAGAAATCCCATATGAAACTATGAGCTCAGTCTTCATATAGAAAAATAACTAAATACACTGCACAAGCACCTGCATTGTGAGGAAACTGCAAACTCCAAACCATCAACGTTGGTACAAGATTAATTAGTAATCTGCAACATTATAGTTCACATATGGATGAGAAATAATTGTTACACGTGTCAGTTGTTGGTGTGTATGTTTTGTGACTTTAATTAAAGAGTGGACCAATATTTGAGAATGTGTATGTGTAACCGAGCAGAGGGCACAGAATTTGCTTGTTAAAAAAACTTGTAGGCTAGGGCCGTGAGTGTGTCAGTGTGACGGAAATAATAAGAGAGTAAAAAGTAATATGCAACTTTTCGGAGAGGTCAAATCAAAATAATTTCACAATAATTTTCAAGAGTCCATGTTTTATCCTGCTTTAATACATGTTATTAGAAGCAAGCATTGTATTCAGTTACAAATCTGGAATGTGGGGGAGAAAGACAAAAAGCATGATGCATTTTCAAGGCACCTTCAATGACAATCACATTTTATGTGGTATGTTTTTTCAGCTTTACTTTGGAAACTGCAAAGCAAATAGCACTCAGATAACATGGGCTTTGGGCTACTTTATGTTTGGTTTGCTTTTCTGTCAGGTGTGCAAGAAGGACAATGCAGTTATAATATTGCTGTATGTATTTATCTGTGTCCAACTGAGCATAACAACTATGTATGTCTCTATCTTATCTGTAGTCTTCTCTGTAGTTTATTGAATCTGTACAATATGTTGTGTGATAAGCATTTGTAAGGCACTACTGATACCAGAAATTTAAAGCTGCAACAATATATGACCAGACGCCTGGCAAATTGCAAAAAGAAAAGGAATTCGAATCCAATGATTCCTGGGAGGATAGAGGTTTACTTGATTTCAAAGCTCAGGATGCGAACTTCCCCATCAAAGCTGATGAATGAGTATTTCTCCGCACCCATGCGGTTGGGGAAATTAATTGTAGAGCCATCTGATAAATTCACCTGGAACTCTGAAGGGGTGAATGTGACGGTGAACTAGGGAGAGAGAAAGAGAGGAAGAATATATAGACAAAGACAAGAAAGGTGTTACATATTGAACTTCTGCTACGTTATTGGACTTGAACTAACCTTAACACCTCCTCCCATACATATGCTGGTTTAATTAAAGCTCAAGCATACTACAACATAATATAATTACATGGAAATGGTTAATTTGGTTAAAAAAAAATTGGCTTTGGCTTTCACAGATCTCTGCAAATTAATATATTGATGCTCAATTGATTATGGTCAAATTATCAAAGAGACAGGGACACACACTTTCCATGAGAGGTCACCAATAGACAAAAAGATGTATATGACAGAATGCATATCAGCAGCCACACATTCAGGACCAGAATAGTATGCGCTGGTCCTCTCACCTTGAACTCCTCTCCCAGTTGGAAAGGAAAGCCTCCTTCACGGTACTCCTCACACCAGTTGCCTCCTTGGAAAGAGTTACAGACAACTGTATTCTCATCTCCATGGGCGTTAAAACGAGGGTTGATATGAAATGTAATGTCCTGCTCATCGGGGCCGATATTCACAGCAAAACTGCACAGAAAAAAAAGATATTAGATTTTGATATGGATCCTTACATGTGAGATATAGAGACATCCTCGGCAGTTGCATGGTCGCTCTTTTCATCTGTTTGTCTTTCATCTCCCCCTTATTTCTGAGGTCAAGTAGTAAGTGAGAGTAAATGCCCCTTGTTTTGAGTTCAGGGACTACATTACACAAGAAAAATGAAATAAGCACAGAGGAAGAAAAAGATACTTCAAAATATCAAGACAGTGCTTTACATTTGCACTTACTTTGTAGCATCAGGCTTAGGGACTCCAACAATGGTCAGAGTCTGCCCGACCTTGAAGGACATGTTCTTTATAACCATTCCCTGTGTAGAAAAAGAAAGGGGGGGGTTACTACATTACTGTATGGTGAAACTACTGGATTTTACAAGATCCAATTATTATTTCAGCTTTAGGCAGGAAAAAAAAGTTATACTAGCCTCAATGAAGTCTCAAATCCTCCCAAAATTACAAACCATGTGTTTCACATTAAATTCCCATTGGTGGACATCAAAAATCCAGCTCTTTAATGTCCTCTTGGTACCACTCCCATTTTCCTCTACACTGATTTTGGCAGAGGCTAAAAAATGTCAACAAAAAAATAAAAAAAAGGTTGGGGGACTACTGTTGTTAAAATGAGTCATATTTTCCTAAGTTCAATGCTGAATGGTGAGTGCACAGTGGAAAAAAAGGCTAAGCATAGCAGAAATGCTCTGCACATGTGGCAGGGGAATACTGAGTTGTGTCATGATTAGGAAATTACAATTGAGCAATTTAGTATTTGGTTGTGAAACATGGATCCCCGCTGTTTAACATTTTGTCACATTTGTCACATGACGTATCTAGGGAACCATTAACAGTAACAACAGGCAACAAGTACAAATATAGCAGCCCTTTGAGGATTTTTCCACAATATAGATTAACGTATGCACTAATGTCAAACATTAGAAAAAAAACAGTAATTCTGAGCAGATGGAGTAGCAACAGTCTGAAACATGAGCTCTTAGAGCTTTGCAATAATGTATCTTTTGGTCTGAAACACCAGTGACAATTAAACTGGAGAAGGTTTGACACAAATATACTGTTCAGCCACCTATATTTGAATATTCCTTATATCTTAAAAGCTTAAACTGTTAAAATACAGTTCATCAGTGCCTTTCACATGCCATTCAGGGGACAGGGACAGGAGTAAGTGGGTTTTACATGCTGCAGCTGCTGGAACTAATCCCAGTGAACATTAACAATGTTTAAATACAGTCAACAAGAGACCAAACATTCCCACCTGAAATAGATTGAAAGTCAGTTTATTTAGTTGATAAAGCTCAGGGTCAAAACGACTAACATGGTAGACAAACTTGCACAGGGATTAGAGTAAAATAGTATATTTGCCCGATGAGTTTTACTGATATTGCTCAGTCCTTAAACTCAAAGAGGATGAAAGCTGTGTGATTAGTGGTTTGCAGAGCCTGAAAGGATACATCTGGAGAAAAATCCAAACATTTTGTCTGAAAGATAAACCAAACCATGAAATGAAAGGAAGTATAGGGGATAGAATGACATGGGTACATTCTTTCCATGTTGGAAACCAGCTGTAAAGAGTAACATATATCACTAAGGCTTGAACTGTCTGGGGCTGGGCTGAGATCAGACCTGGCAGCCACCCTGTATCTCCTAGACACTGCTTCATGTCTAAAGCAGTGGTTCACAACCTGCTTTTGCTTGTGACCCTTTCATACGAAGAAACCCCACATGATAGACAACAATCTGTATATATTGTGAGCAGTTCATTCAAAGTTAGATCTTTCCTTCTCAGGTTGTTTCATATGAATTATTTTAAGAAGTCTAAAGAGGTCAAACTATACAGTCTTCCATAAGAAAGAAGCAAAGATTAGAGAAAAGTTGAAAAAGTAATACATTTATCTTTCTGAATTATTTATTTTTCTTATTTCTTAACAAGGAAATTATTTCTTGACCCAAATCAAATCAGACTTTTTATAGTGCAAAGAGCCATGCTTTCATTGAGTTAAAAAAAAAGGCTTCACAATATTTCACTGATGTAATGGATTTATTGATCCCGAGTGGTGAAACTCAGAATCACAGTGTTGCAGCATTGACTCTTCCATCCACATGATGATTTTATTTCATTTTATCCTTTAATGTGATTTAAGCCGGCCTCCCCCTCCTCGCTGTGCCCTCCAACAAACACATGTTCACCCCAGAAGCCAAAAAGCCGACATGATACAAGGCCTTTATTGTAATCTACTCAGTTTATGAGTCCAAAGTGACCAGAATGATTTTCTGCCTTTGTTCAGCTCTCAGTTCTTGATACTGAAGTTGAGGAAGCATGAATGGAATAAGACAAATCATATCAAGAAATCCTGTCACAGTGAAACTAAATTATCTCATGACGACTATAGCGACCTAAACAGCTGACTCATGTATGCATTTGCAATTGCACAGAATTCACAGAATCCAGTCATTGGGTGACTAATGTGCACGTGTGTCCACTAGTGAATAATTTGACCATAAAAGGTAATCAATGAAATCCATGTGTCCAGACCTCTCAATCGCAAAAAAATGAATGTTAGATGCAATAAGTTAAAGAATTGTTAAAGCACAGGCCAGCTGGTTCACTTACATTGACATGGCATAGAGTGAACTGACACATGCCAAACAGCTGTCAGTCCCCCTTTTAAAAAATGGCTTGACACTGCTTGTCTATCTGAGTCATAAAATACAGAGCAAAAGCCATGCAGGAGCACAATAGTGTTATTAAAATCATACTTACTGGCATTGTGCTGGCAGATGTGGTCAACAATTACAGCAGAGAAGAAGTGAGAGTACTGCAGGGCCTCGCCTCACTGCACCCCAACAGGAGGGTTTATACAGTGTGGGAGGATCTTTTAATCTGAGTGACATTTCAAGCAGCCAATACAATCAAGCCTTTACAGAACGTCGACGAATGACTTCACAGTGTAGTTATATACCACAAATAACTAATTTATTGCTTCACAAGTGATTGTAGCCCTTAGTGAAGCAAGGATAATTAGTAATAGATTATTTGTTTACACCTGAATGTTACATTGTTGCTTGGTGGTGTTGAGTCTGACTGCGAGGGGGAACACTAGCCAGAATGACGGACAAAAATAGACATGAATTTGTTGCCAGGGAGACGACCAAATATTTGGCACAGTCGATAGCCATAATGCCCACTTACACTGTACTGCATGTAGCCTATAACAGGATCAAATGGCAGTGAGTTCAGTCCATCTCAGAGAAAACTTTGGTAAGGAGAGAAATCAGCTAGAGTCAAATGTTGAAACTAAGTTAAATCCTCAGAATGATTCAAATTTGAGTCACAGCCAGCAATAGGCTTAACTTTCACCTGCTGACATACAACTGACATAGCTGCAGTGACTCAATAAGGCAATAAGACAGACACATTGCAATGCAGCCCAATGTAATTTAGATTAAAATCACGAGGAGGAACTGTCAACCATTGTGTATTTTTTCATATTTATTTATTTTTCTGTTTCCCTGTTTCTGTGGTGACCAAAATTGTCATGTTAAATCACAGGGATTTGTAGACTAAAATCTGTATCAACAATAGCCTTGATTTTACTCCATTTGATTCTAAATCATATGATTCACTTGTGCTGAAATGCACTCTGTCAATTGTGGTATTAAAGACATGGGGCTAGTCCACATTGAGACAAATAATTATGCAAAAAACTCTTATCATCATTTAAAATGATCACATGTTCATGATTTGTTTTGGTTATTGATGCAAACAACTGGTTCAGCTGCTTTTGCTGATGTAACGGAAATGTGTACTCTTATGTTATACTGTTTTACGATTAATGTGTTTATACTTAGATATGCATGTGAGTGAAACCATTTTACTGGTAAAGTGAGAAAGTGCAGAAATGTTAAAAGCAAAACTGTTTGACTTGATCTTCAACTTCCAGTTCCCAGCAGATGGATGTGGAGACTGAACTCCTCCTGAATGAAACACTGATAAGTGATGAACAAAGGACCAACTGTTGAGCAATTTAGGTGCCAAGGTTGTGGTCTGACAGTGTGTTATAACATTCTGTGGCTCACTCTTTGTCTCTTTGTCTAACTTAAGCTGGAGTCCCATGCATAAGAGTTTTGTCTCTTTGTGAATCCGTCTTTATTAGCTGAAGTTGAAGCTCAGTTTAATTGAGATGATTTTGTCACATTTTTATAATGTGTATTGTCTTTATAATCACATCCGTGGGTTAACACCGATTATCTGTATATCTGCTGACTATGAACAACACATCTGTTTTATAATGTTCACTCAAAATTACACACCAGCTTCCAAGTGCATATCAGTAGAACTTCGTTCAGCTGTTGTTTCTGACTGTATGCTGACAAACAGAGTGCTGTCCTTAACAGCTGGCATGTATCAGAGATCCAATGAACTGAGTGTCTGATCCACAGCTCTCTTGACCTCCTCCTTAACAAATAGAGGTGCATTCCTCATCACATCATCCTCTGGATAGTAACTCAATTTATAGGCTGATCTCTTTTGCTACGATCAGTTTCTTGGAAGATATATAAATATGGTCTATCACCATGTAGGAAGAGCAGATCTTGCATCAGATGTTTATAGGGACACAATAATCTGATATGTTTCCTCTTGCCACAAGACCTAGTCTTAAGACAGTCAGGAGATCTAATGACATAGAGATCTTTGAAAACAGAGGAAGAGCACCCACACACACTTACACACTTATAACTTACAACATTACATCAGTGTCAGTTTCTCTTTTAGTGGGAATAATATCCTGATATTTATGCTTTACAGATTTTTTGTTATTATAGCTAATTATCAATATTATAGATAATAAAAGTATGCTATTCTGTCATTATGTGCTAATCATATGCTGTATGAATAATATACACTATGCTTTAAACAATATAAACATATGCAACAAAACTATCTTTGTGAATATTTAAATGTCCATACTGGGCAGTGGACCGAATATTAAAAGTACAGCAGTCGCTTTTGACTGTATTAAATTAGTATTGTATTGAATGTGTCTGATTTAATTGAGGCTGGGCGGAATTGACAGCTGACCAGAGTGTATTTAAATTGCTTTGTGTTCACTGCCCTCCAGTGGTCAATGTTGGGAACTGCAACACTGCATTCAATTGATGAGTGACTTTTAATGCCTGTGGAGCTGTAATTGCGGGCAATATATAGAATGAATTATTAGTGAGATTAAAAAACAACAACAATAACATTAGAAATGTCAATTAAGATATGCTTTAATAAAAAAATACAACATATTGAATTACTGACAATAATAACTGTGGTTTATTTCTTAACAGTAACAATTGTATTGTGCAATATTACCTCAGAAAAATATTCCTTTTGAATTTAAAAAAAAAGTTCTTTAGGCTGGATATCATCAACAAAGAATGTCTGTGAGTAACAATTCTCATCTAGATACTTACTTAATTGGTATTATTAGACTTCATTCATGATTTGTAGCTACAGCTCAAGTTTGAGGTCAGGAACATTTTCACTTATGAACAACATGTTGCTGTATTTAGATAAACAGTTCTAGGTTCGTATTAACATTCAGCAGAAGAGCTGTATTTATTACCAAGAGAGAAATCAAGGAGTGGCCTTTTCAGGGATCCTCCTTTCATAATTACCATTGGAGATATGACAAATCAACTCAATAATAATAACATTAATCAGTTTTCGGCTTGTATAACTTGTCTATAGCTAATCCCAACCATGACAGGGTGAACATGACATTTTTTCTCTATGTTCTGTGTGTAGGTTATAAAAAAGGTATATAATTAGAGAATCAGTCATTTCTTTTCAGTGATTTTGATTTTATTTAAATTATCAACTTTGGTCAAACTATAATCAACTCCTATTTCCTTTGTTTTGTCACAACAAACCTCTACAGACCAGAGTAATTATGGTTGCACAGATGAAGACTTGTTAGTCTACATGAAGAGGAATACACTTGTTAAATTATGATAACTTTCATAGTTAATCAATCACCTTCACAAAGTCTTTCAACGTTTCTTTGATCATTGCATCAACAGCTGTACATTACACAGACATGAGCTGCCCTGCTGCCCTGTGAGGGACTGTTGCTCCAGCTGATAATCATATGAACAACCCCCTCACTGGTATTGGTCCACTGCTCACATATTTGCACTGACTCAAACACCATTGGTGAATTAAGCAAAAAAGGCGTGTATGTACACTCATCCACACCTTCCTCATTACTATTGACGAGGTGGAGGCAGTTTTATTTTTAAATGGCTCGACTATAACCTGCAGCACTCTAATAAGCAGCAGGTTATTGTAAAATTAGCAAAAGAGACAACTGGGTGTAGCTAATGCTTGCTAACTGTTAGCGTGTAGAGGTTGCGGGGTATCAGTGTGTGTATGTTTGGTTGCCAGCCGTCATCACAACAATTGAGACAGCTTGAGATTTATTACTGCACTACTCACATAGAAATGGCATCAGTAGCTGCGGCGCATGAGCCAGGTATAAGCCCAGGCTCCATACCGCTGGCTGATGCTCTAGTCCCGGCGAGTATATTCGCTCCAGACCGGGGAGGATGCGGCGGGGACGACACCGGGGACGAGTGCTTCGATGACGGGGACATGATCAATGGCGAGCCCGAGGACCGCAGGATTGACTTTACTAGCAAGGTAAAAGCTAGGCCTTGGATGTCACTGCGCTGCCAAATGAATGAATGAAACATATGGTTTGTTTCTTACATATATGTAATTACCATACATGTTGTGCTGTTCCACACTGTAGGAACAGAGTAGTTACATTAGTAGCTACCAAATATTATTCACGGCGGGCTGTCTGGATTTCAGGAATTGCTTTTGAAGGCGTTGACATAAAATAGCTAGTTATGGCTAACGTTAGCTCCCGCTACTGCTTGAACACTTCACGTTATCTGATCTAACATAAGTTGCCTTTCAGTCTAAGCACAGTGCACCATATCTTAACACAGCAGGCTCATTGACTACTACACCAATGTTGCTGTTACTGTAACGTTACTGTCTAAACTAAAGCAAGGCATTGCCTTGTGAATGACTCTGTTGTCAAACAAACCATAACACTGATGGACGTGGTGACTCACACTACTACAAAAACATAACATGAAGGCTGATGCAAGCATAGGGCAACAAAGTAGAGTAGTTGTAATTATCCAGCTGAACCAACCAGGTTGCCCATGAGCAACAACTTAGGCTTGCAGAAACATAAACAGATCTCTTTTGAATCACTGACAGTATTTATTACATATTCAGACTTGTCAAATGAGTTTTCGCTGATGTAACCTGGCTACATGACAGTGATACCAAGAGAGCTGCAATGTTTAGTCTGATTAATGGAGTGGTCAACTGATAGAAAATTAATTGGTAACTATTTTGATCATTGTTTTTGTACATTATCAAGCAAAAATGATCCCTGGTCCCAGCTTCTCAACTGATTTTGCAGGTTTTCTGTGTCTGATATGACAGTAAAATGAGTATCTTTGTATTTTGGACTGTTAGTCACACAAAACAAGACCTTTTGGATACATCTCTTTGAGCTGTGGGGATGTTTTTGACTATTTTCTGACTATTCATAGACTATTCATCTGTGATGAAAAAGAATAGTTTATTTCAACCCTGGACAATCTGGACAATCAGGTTTATACCTCCACACACTACAATAGTTTTAGAAGTCCCATAATCAGATTGCACATGGTTGCATCAGGCATTCACCTTTGGCTCCTGGCTCCGATTTATTTGGTTTGTGTCAGCTGCCGGTATGCTGTGTGGTAACTTTTATCAATGAATCTATATACTTAAAGTTGCTTCTGTAATAAAAAAAAATTGTACCTTATGTCATTGCTCAATGCAGTGCAATGATACTCATGCTTCACTCTAATTCCAACTGTGTGTGATATTTGTAGTATCTCATAAAAATATTTTCCAGGGACTCTATTTTAATAGTTAAGCAAAAAAAGGCACAGCATGCGTCGTCCACACCTCCCAAGTATATTGTGTTTGTAATTGAAGTCGAACTGCTTGACTGGTTAAAAAACATAAATCATACTTACTCAATAGCAAAGTACATTTGTTTCATTTGTCATATTAACCTTTTGGTTAATTTCTGACACATTGAAACACCATAAAATGTTACTTCATTAATCTTTGTCAACAGCCTTAAGCTGTTTTACTGTGCTGATTTGTACAATGGAGCTTATATCAGCAGGGCTGATAGTATGGTATTTACATATAACCTTGAGGTGTTTCATGGGAAGAGAGACAGCTGTGTTTGTGTCTGGAGAGCAGCTTTTGAATTTGCCATTCCCCTTTAGGTTTACTTTTCTTCTGGCTTACATTTTGAATGTGAGAGTTACTCAAAGATCCAGTCATTGTGTTTCTTGAAAGCAGCCGCACCTGATGCAATTTCAACCAGCTTTTGAACAGTTACTGTCACTCAAGGCAACTCACTAAATGAAGGATGTGCTTTTTTATATAACATCAATAGTAGTCACCAGGGTCATAACGTCAACATTAGCCAATATTCCCTCTCTTTCTTTCTCCTCCTCCGCATCCACAAACCCAATAGCTGGCGCTTGTTAGCCCAAATGGAGAGCAGTATGACTCGTTACTTCGCCAGCTACGGGACAGGATGGAAGAGGGGTGCGGAGAGACCATCTATGTGGTTGGGATGGGTTCAGGTGAGAGACACGCAAACAGTTCACACACTGAACTCATTTAAAACTGCTCTTTTTTCCCTTTCCCCTATTTTTTTAAATCAATGTATAGTTCAGCGCAGTTAATAAAGGCTGGACAAGTTGTAGGGCCCTCTTGTTAAATTGTTACTTAACTTTTATTCTCCCTCCTCCTCCATGTCTTTGATGTAGATGGTGGTGACTGGGGTCTGGATGAGAAGGACATGGAGGCCTCAGTGGCCACTGTGCACTCTATGTGTGAGCAACTTGACGCCGACCTTATCCCACTCCGGGAACGCAATGAGGCTGCCGGTTTGGTACGTGACTATCTGATCCGCCGGCGCGTGGGTGAGCTGGACTTCCTGGAGGTCAGGTGAGTGCTCACAGATCAGATTCCACCCAAGATACTGTACAACAAAAGATCACGCATTACAAGCTGAGCAAATAGTATGAAATGGTATACACTTCCTGTTTCCTTTTCAAACTCACGTGACACATTTACAGGAAATTACTCTGATTCCACTCACAATACCCTAGACTACAATGATGGTTCCTGTTGGTTTATTTACCATTTCATCTAAGATTTACTTTTTTGATATTTTGGTACTCTGCTATCCCTCAGGGTTGCAGTGGTGGGGAATGTAGATGCTGGTAAAAGTACTCTTCTGGGAGTATTAACGCACGGAGAACTTGATAATGGCAGAGGCTTTGCTCGCCAGAAGCTCTTCAGACACAAGCATGAGATGGAGAGTGGCAGGACCAGCAGTGTGGGCAACGATATCCTCGGGTTTGACCAGGAGGGACAGGTAAGGTTGCCATACCTCTGATGGAACATTACAACCTTAAAATAACAGTTTATATGATGGACTTTTGTGCCGTACAATGAGGTGCTCAAATGTGTTATATGTGAGAAAATAGGGGGAGACATTATGAATGCTGAGTATATAAGTTTGCTCCCTTCTATGTGTCTGTAGGTGGTGAACAAACCAGACAGTCATGGAGGAAGTCTGGACTGGACCAAAATCTGCGAGAAGTCCTCTAAAGTCATTACCTTCATAGATCTGGCTGGCCATGAGAAATACCTCAAGACCACTGTGTTTGGGATGACTGGACACCTGCCCGACTTCTGCATGCTCATGGTGTGTGCAATAGGACATACCGGAATGCCATATATCAAAAAATATAAAAATGTATTATGTATTATGTATGTATGTATTTGAATGTATGTATATAAAGCATTTTAATCATACGCAGTTAAATATCGTAAACCTTTACCAGTTTTATTACACACCAAGATGTGAAGTGAGCCTCATGTTCAGTGTGGACAATTTTAAAATAAGGCTTTTTATTGAAAACATATTGGAATTTCTCTCTCTCCCCCCTTACCCCCAGGTGGGCAGTAATGCAGGCATCGTAGGGATGACCAAAGAGCACTTGGGTCTGGCCTTAGCTCTGAATGTGCCTGTGTTTGTAGTGGTAACCAAGATAGACATGTGTCCAGCCAACATCCTGCAAGGTTAGTATTGAGTCTAATTGTTTACCATAGTTCTCATTTGCATCAATCTTTATCAATCAATCTTTATTTTTTATAGCGCCAAATCACAACAAAGTCATCTCAAGGCACTTTACACATAGAGCAGGTCTTAACCGTACTCCTCAGATGCATGACATGTTAGTAACAATAGGAACAGCTTATGTTGATGTGTTGGCTAATTAGTAGTTTAATACATAGTTGCTTACAAGATCTGACATGAACTACATTATGTGCTATTAAGACGCATGTGTTGTAATTCTTATGGTCTTACTTTGATCCTAACAGAGACGTTGAAGCTGCTCCAGAGGTTACTGAAGTCCCCTGGCTGTAGGAAGATCCCTGTCCTGGTACAGAACAAGGATGACGTCATAGTCACCGCTTCAAACTTCAGTTCGGAGAGGTACTGTCTGTCCCTGCCAGATTCACAATAAGAGTGAAAAAGCTCATTCATAACTTCTGTATGTTGTGTGTGTGTGTGTGTGTCCAGGATGTGTCCCATTTTTCAGATCTCTAATGTGACCGGAGAAAACATGGACCTGCTTAAGATGTTCCTCAACCTGCTTTCCTCCAGAACATCCTACAGAGACGACCAGCCGGCTGAGTTTCAGATAGACGACACCTACTCTGTACCGGTACATACACTGACAAACTCTTATTATGAAATTAATTATACTATGTATGTTACATAGTTAAGGAAGCTAAAACCAATTGTATTCTGCTTATGTCTCAGGGAGTGGGAACAGTAGTATCAGGAACTACTTTACGTGGACTCATACGTCTGAATGATACAATGCTGCTAGGGCCAGACCCTCTGGGCAGCTTCATCCCCATTGCTGTCAAATCAATCCACCGCAAGAGAATGCCTGTGAAGGAAGTTAGAGGTGGTCAGACTGCATCGTTTGCTCTCAAAAAGGTAGGAGAATTAAGTTCTCCCATAGTAGCAACTAGTGGGAAAGTTTGGACCTTTTTTGTGTTCTCCCTTAAGTCTGCTGCTCCTCGAGTGAAAACCATCTACTGTAGCTGTTGTTTTGGGCAAGCGCGGTCATCTTCCTCTCTCTTCTCTCTTTCTTATCATGCTCTAATGCATTTAAACTTTGCAGCAATGCCGAAATTGATTTAGAGAACTGATTGATCTACATTGTGGAATAATTAACAGTTCTGTGTTCCTCTGTCTGTGTCTCCTGTCGTCTTTACCCTTCCTACCACATGACCATTCGTAAAGATCAAGCGGTCTTCTATAAGGAAAGGCATGGTGATGGTGTCCCCGAGGCTGAGCCCACAGGCCACTTGGGAGTTTGAGGCTGAGATCCTGGTACTTCATCATCCCACTACGATATCCCCCAGATACCAGGCAATGGGTGGGTAACAGTGGCACAGAGAGGCACATGGGTTGCTCAGAAAGCATCTGCTTCTGACTCATTGTGGTAATCACAATATGCAGAAACTCATTTTCCCCCTATTGTCTCTTTTTCTTTCCCTCCACTCAGTCCACTGTGGCAGCATAAGGCAGACAGCCACCATCTTGTCCATGAACAGAGACTGTTTACGGACAGGTGACAAGGCCTCTGTCCATTTCCGCTTCATCAAGACCCCCGAATACCTGCACTGTGACCAGAGGCTGGTGTTTAGGGAGGGACGCACCAAGGCTGTGGGGACAATCACTAAGGTAGGCCTTCTAGAACATCAAGGACCTATGCTAACCTGGCTAAAATGATGAGTGTGATGGCATAATACAGATGGAAAATGCTCAATGTTGTGCAAGTACCTAAAACTTTAATTGGATGAAATACTTTTTGTTGACAGTATCTGTAATTTTTTTTATCAAAGGAAATCTGTTATGTGGATGAGCGTTTCCTACGGGATAAGAGGAGAGAATTCTTGGGAGGACCGTTTCACAAGAAGATTGATACATTTATCAAGAATTTTAATTCACACAAACTGCTTTTTAGCACTTAAAAAAAGGTTACAGACCAGAAGAAAAACAATATTTACAAGCTAAGTTCTGTAGAACATGCTGTTGTAATGAGCTTTTCTAATCACAAGTGCTGACAAAAGCTGATTTCTGTATCTTGAGACTCAAATATTGACTTGCATTCTTTTCAGCTGCTGCAATCCACCAACAATTTGCCATCAAATTCCAAACCCCCACAAATTAAAATGCAATCTACAAAAAAGGCACAACTCCGAAAAGAGGATGGCACCACAGCAGCTGGTGATGATGCAACAACGATAGCACCGTCGGCAGGCCCAAACACAACACAACCGGTGAGGCATGAGTTAAAAACAAATTATTAAAAAAAATACTGTGAGTTTGTATTTTGTGGTTTTGGAGTATGAGTTTATGAGTACTACAGTACTACTTCCTGCTTATTGTCTACTTGCCCTAATAATGCTGCTCTTTTCTAACTTGCTAACTACTGTGTGTCCTCCTTCTTCCACTTCTTATCCACCATCCATTACATCCTTCTTTGATTTCATCTTAAATACAAACTTTGTTGTACACCATCACCCTCTCTTCCTCTCCTTTGCTTGCATGGCTGGATTCCTAAGGGAGAGGGAGAGGAAGACCCTCAAATAAAGGAGGGCAACAAAGAGAACAAGGTAAAATGGGCTGATAGAAAACAAATTGGAACAATGGAGAACTTGAAACAGGGAGATCATGTTTTACTTAGCACGTTCATTGCCCTGCAATCTTGTTTCCTAAATAAATGTATTTGACATGTTGCCAAATCTTACCGCTTGGCACTGATTTTTATTTGGACCAGTATTAGTTACATTTTCAAATTAACATGAACAGTTTGAAGCTCCCTTGTCAAGTGTTTTTGTTTGTTCCTTTGTAGCCAAAGTCTGGAGGAGGTGGAAGGAGAAGGGGTGGACAGAGGCACAAAGGAAAAGGCCAGAACAGCAGCACCAACTCGCCGGCAGCTCCCTCCTCATCAGGGTTAGGAGGCTGCTGAACTGCCCTCTTGCCCCTCGCATACCTCCCTCTCTGCTATCACTCCAAGTGTCTTCATTCCACATTACCATGAAGGATATCAATGTTTTAGAGCAAGACACTCTCCTTGCCTTTTTATACCAGGCCCTATGGTTTTTATTTTAAAGGGAACACAAAGGGATATGCCCTTAATGCATTTTAATGTCAGCTGCCTTCACCTTTTTAAGTGGTTTGTGTGATGGAAAGCAGGCAGTGTGGTTTTTGAGGTGAGCCTCACTCAGGATGATGATTTATTTAATTTTATCCATATTTTATGTGGACCTATGAAATCTACAATTCAGTCCTCTGGCTCAATGTCAGTGGCAGGGAGGGAGTCTAAACCCAAACAAGGTCCAGTCAATATGAGCAGCTATAAATGAGACTCCACCCATGCATTCCCTGTGTATTTGCAATGAAAAACAGTTCATGTACTATTTATACTGCGTATGTAAATTAGTTGTTAGCTGTGCCCCTATTGGAAAGATGCCATTGTACAAAATGTATGCAAATCACAAATGAATGTAGCAGAGGGCACATAGTGATTTCAAATTCTACATATATAGATGATATAAGCTGTTACATTTTATAATTGTCAGTTATTTATTTGGAATACATGCAGAACGTCGACTCTTGGATGGTTTTAACTCTTTCAACCTTCTCTCACTTGCGCTCTTAGATTCAGTAGTATACGTCATGCTTCCACTGTTAGTCATCCATTTTACAAACCTTATATCAATAGTGTTAGTACTAACAAATACAGCACATACTCTTGTCACTCCAACAGTTGCTCATGATTGTAAGACATACAGTACTTGCAGTGCTACTTGTAACTCTAGTACCCCATGCGTTATGGCCTGTTGCTGTTAACATGTTGTGACATTTTAAAACACACTTTGCCGCTAAAAAAACTGACCATTAATAAAATGGCTTTACTGAAATTTCATTAGCGGTTCTTTTTCTATATTTGCATTTTCCTCACACTTGTCATTACAAATTAAGAATCTGAACTGTATGCTATTCACATGATAGTGTGTAAAATATTTAAATTAGGAATAACTCAACAGGACAATGAAGGGTTTTTCCATCTGTTTATAGTGTTCTCCAATATACTTTGTCATATTTTATATACAGTAAGCCTAGCACTAGGAGTGTACTGTGTGGTCTCAGTCTTTTCATAAGATTGTAAGAGGCACCACCACACAGTTAAGTGTTGTCTTTCAGTTGTACATTTCTGATAATGTAATTTTTACAGGCTACAATAACATCATGTAACATCAGAAACTAAGCTGATTGTGTTTTCTGCACATGGGAAAGTTACAGATAACAATGTTGCCTCAAAATTCTTGACTGAAATTACATGAAAATGTCAAACTTGTCACTTCCAAGATCTGATTGGCAGGAATAACAATTGATGCAACAAAATCTTTGCCTGAAATTAAAAGTTATGAACAGCAAGTGTCAAAAAAGTATAATTAATTATGAACAAATATGTTGTAACAAACACACAAAGTTTTACAATTTTGTTCACGTATCAGTCCTCTTAAATCTCACTCATCATATATCATTAGTCCACAGTTTGAATAAATATCAATGGGCAATTATTTGTATTTTGGTGTGGGTTACAGTCAGCACTGGAGGTGAATCTGGAAATCAGTATGTCAAGATCAGAAAGATAAAAGTCTTCAATGAACATGTAGTCATAGGTGACAGATATTTACTTTCTATACAGTAAAACATGTATGTAACATTTTTTTTCAATTTCTTTTACATTATGTCATACAAGTGCATACTGTTGACTACCACTAAGGCAGCGCACACACCCATAGTCTCATATCACAGTTTCAAAAGGCTTTACTTGGTATGTGCAACATTAGTATTTAAAGGCACACTATGCAGGATTTGGCGGTTGTAGTTTGAAAACACAACATTTAAAGTTGGCTCATCATCTCTCACTGCTCTCTAGTTTTATGCACAAGGTGGAGCTGAGCTACACACCCACACACACAAACATACACAATGGACAGAAGACTATTGCAGAGCATAGAGGCCACTGCAGACAGAATGAATCAGACTTTAAGTTTAACTTCACTGTTGTTCACTACGGCTGCTCGCTGCCTTTACTGTTCAGAGCACCATAACATCAGAGCTGTGGCCACCATTTTCATATCTTCCTCTTGCCTATGTTGCTATGTTTTTATAGAGTCCAACACTCACCCTGTGTTCTGTTGTTGGCTAGGGGCTACACACCTACTGCCCAAAGGTTGAAGGCTAGAAATATTACGAACACAGCAAAATAAGAAGAAAATACAGATGGCAGAGTCTCTGTATTTAAATACACCATCCCACACATGAAAAGTGATGATTGAGAGGGATTACTTTTGTATGAGTCTAGATGTTTTTTTTGTTTTAGGATAATCCTGCATAGTATGCCTTTAATGCAATATTTTGTGGAATTCATGATATTGAGGTAAGTAACATTCCTCTCAAAAATAATTTGTAACTTTACACCTACATGTTTAGGAATGTTCTGTTTTGGTCTTAATATTTGGAAATTTGCAGGATCATGTGGAATTTAGGATGATGCCAAAGGTCCAGTGTTTGCTGTGGGGTAACCTGACACTGCATTTTACATAGAGACAAACCAGTGCAAGAGTATGTACTGTGCACCTCACTCCTGTGCAAAACGCATACCCAGATAGCTAAAAAAGCTGAACAGCCAGTGTAGTGAGTACTGAAGAAATACTTGCTCCAGTCCAGTGGGTACAGACTGTTCTGTACTGCAGGAGTGTTTTACTTATGTAACTTTATATAGTTTCAACCATGTTGCAAAACCTCCTACACCAAGTCTGAATAAAAACTGCCTTGTTATTATGCACCTTAATGCACACATAATTCAGTTCATACCTCCTAGTGGACCTTATGATGACGTGAGAGTTTCAGAGTCATCACTATTCTGGGGTCATCATCATCCAGGGGATAAAAGCAGACAATGGTGTTTCAGTTGCCAGTGTGTAAGAAACAGATGAAAAGACCAAAATATACACACAGACACAGGACAGGAGAGAATTCAGCAGTGTTTTTGTTGTTGTTTTTAGCCGTCAATGTCCCAGCTGAAGAGGTGATGTTTCACCAACATATCCTGCACTCCCTCTTTCAATGGTCTCTGCTCGTTCTCCTGGAAAAGAAAAGACATGTGGACAACTTTTATCTTAAGACAGAGTCAACACTACAGTAGAGAGGATAATTGCCAATCGTCAGTTGTTAAGAGGGCTGATGCAAAATCAGCTTTGACGTCACTGATTGGAGTGTGGCCAGAAATGCATCATACTTTTAAGTTTCAGCACAGAGAGAGCAATGCATGATGATTATTTGACCTCTGGCGACTAATATCACCAATACATCTATCACATTGTTCAATGTCAGAGGGCTTCACAAAAAGATTTAATTCAGAAGATAAATGGTGACAACAAAAACTGGAGAGAACTGCAAAAACTCAAAAGTGCCAAAATAAACATCTCTTATAAACAGGCCTCTTTCACTACAGGTACAAGTTTAGAGTGAAGTTCTTTTACAACTTCACACAATGAACTGATTTGTGTGATGGAGTAAGCAGATAAGTAAACTAGTGTCACTAATCACTTTACTACAGCATCTACAGTTGTTAGAGATCTAAGCTAAAGAGGTGATGCTGAACCAGCACATCCAGAACTTCTGATTTTAGAATAGGGACTTTCTGAAACAGCACAAAGTCCAAGTTTTCTCCCCTGAATACTGATTGAATAAACAAGACTTGTTTACTACTGCTCTGTGTAGAAATGCTGAAGTAATCTCCTTGACTCACCACTTTCTTGTCAGGTAGCTCACAATCTTGGGACAGACTGAAGGCAAACTTTGATAGGACCCTGAGGAAACAACAACAGTACACTGGTCATTACATGTTTTATTACATACCGTGCTTCCCTCTTCATTTAATTATCTGTTTGGCTGTGATTCTGTTCTCTAAAATAAAGACAGTAGTTTTAATAATAATGTGTTTCTTACCTGAGCTCACACTTTATCTGAACCCATCCAGGACTGCGAAGGAAGGACCACGGATGATACCATTTCTCTACAGCAGCCATGCTGGAACACAACACCTCCAGCCATAGGTGCAGCACCTGCTCACTGTTGGGTTATTTAAATGTTATGAACAAAACAGCCTGAGTGTGTTTGCACATTTGCTCATTATGTGTGGACACATTTCTAAGCTTCTACTGTCTGATACCAGAAAGAACATAGAAGGACTGCGATGATTTTAATGCTGTGAGTGTGTGTCAGTCTGGAAAACTCACTTGAGGCCGACGCAAACAAGAGACCTAAACTTGACATCCATCTGAGCGTGTGCTGTGTCGTGGCTCATGTTGACAGACTGCACTGCCTGGGAAGAGCAGACAGAGGGTGCTCATGCAATTTCTATCAACCTTCATTTCTACAGGCTGTATTTATAGACTTTGCTACACCTCAACAAACAAATACTACTTTCAATAAACATATTTATTGTTGGAAGCTAAGACAAGCTTTTCAGGTTCATAAAATACATTGAGCCTACTAAAACTAATTGCAGTTATACATAATAATGAAATGCTTACTCACTCTGTAAAGCAGCTCCTCTGGTGTTAGTACTTTCCCATCTTCATCTAACCTGGTTAATGAGAAAAATGAATGATGTAGGAACATTAAAATACATCTAAAATACATGCTGAAAGTAGATTTCTCATTCCTCTGCCACAACACATATCATCTTACCGCTAACATTTAGGTTCTTAACTGACAATAAACATCTCATATCCAATCCCTACTTTAACCAGGTGAGTTACTCTCCAAGCCTCTTGATTCTTTCTTGATTTTTTATTTAAGAATGTATTGAAAATGAATTGAAAATGCATCCCTGGCCACATATATAAAAGCGTTCTGATGATCAAATTCTCAAAACACTTGCAAGTGAATTTCTGACAGATTACAATCCCCTACAGCCATGTTAAATGTTTGTGTGAACGGAGAGTTTGACAGATCATATAAAAAAAGAGTAATGTGTGTGTCTGTGTTTTACCTGTAGGTTTTACACAGCACCAGTCTGGAGTAGACAGAGTTGAAGTCCCTTTCTACCTCTCTACTGGCCGCCTGAGAGAAAACCAGAGGACAAAGATTGATTAAGTCCTTTGTGGGGATTTGAAACAACTGTGTGTAATATGGTGCCAAGTGGTATAAAAAAAGTCTCATACTTCTTCTATGTATAACCAGGGGTGACAAGGCCCTCCCAGTATAGACGGTTTCTTGAGACCATGCTGAAAGATGGCCTTCAGGGCCGGGCACAGAGTCCCTCTGGCCAGATCTGTCACTGCCTCTGTTACAGAATCATCACCTGCTAACGAGTACTAGGGACAGAAACAGCAACACCGGTAAATGTTCATGACACATTATGAATTAATATTCAGCATGCTGTAAGGGAAATGTAAGAAAACTAAGATAAAAACTGACACACATGGATTTAAGTTTCTAAGGAACATCTGCTGGGCACACTAACCAATTTAAAAGCACTGTGCCTTACTAAGCTTAAAATGATTTCCATACCTCTTTGCTTCTTTCATCAAGAATCTCCACAAACTTTGCTGGGAACCAACCTGTTAAACAGCCAAACAAATTATGTTAAATCAGGTGTTAGAGATGATAGAAGATCAGTTATCCAGATGGTAACAGTAGGTGTTGATACATAAAGAAGCACAGACCTCTGAGGCCATTGAGCTCTCCAACCCAACAGTGTTCATCCTTCTGAGACACGATCTGAGAGAAAGAAAAATACACAGGGCTATGAATGCAATGTGCAATGTGTGTACATGGTTGCAAAAAACGAGATGTAACATCTAGTTTGTTTGTGTGGGTATCATAACTCACAGTGATGATGTCATTTTTCCTGAAGCCCAGTTCATCATCATCGTGTCGCTCAAAGTCAAGCAATGCCTTTGCCCGTCTCCGCCGGTTGCGGGACACAACAAGGAAGTTTTCATGGTCTCGTTGGTGGCTCTCCATTGAGTAGTCAGGAGTCAGGTCCTACAGAGACAAGGTGAGAGAAGTATGATCAAAAGTGTCGATGAATGCTGTGATTTGATGGTACATTAAATTTAGGACTAAAATATTCAGTCAGACCTGCTAATAAATAAAGGGATGCCTCATTTGATTCCCCTCTCATTTTAGCAGACTGACTTAAACATAGTTCACAACAGGCCATAAACCAGACTGTCCATGTGCTGCAGTATATGAACTCACAGTGCTGGAATGATGTGGGTCCAGACAGTGGAAATGCTCTGCAGTGCGGGCTATGGCCTCTCGCAGGGCAGCCACCAGCTCTGTCTGCTTAATGTTTTTGGACTTGAGAGCCTCGGCCTCATCCTCCCCAAACAGCAGGGAGCTCAAGGTGGACTTTCTGCGCAGGGACTGTCTCCTCACCACCTGCACATATACAGGCACAGAATCAATTATTTGTTTTTTTGATATTAAAAACTGGACCAACACACATTCTAATTTGTCAAAAATACATTATGGCAATATCCAAAGCTGGTAACCTGTGACTGTAGTTTGGATAGCTAGAACACATCTTCAAATTGCTTGTTGAACTTCTGACAAAAATTTCATCACAGTGACTTTGTAAAGTCTACAGTGACTGACCTTGTTGAGATTGGAGTTGAGTATTGTGTTTTTTCCATTGTTGAGCTGGGCCTGTTCATTTAGGATGTAGGCTAGGTGCTTGTGTCGATGGGCTTCTAGTGTTTCCTGGGACAGTGTCCCCGCTAGCCTCATAGCCTCCCCAAGAACTGCAGGCCCATCTCTCAGCTGGCTTGGTAAGTCTGACAGAGTATTAAAAATGGACGCAGAGTTTTCTGATGACACAAGCTCCTCCTCCTGGGGTAGGAAAGTGAAATGTAGAGATATTTTTGTCAAAAGTAAGTGAATAGTTGGTGTGGGATGGTAATGTCTAGAAATAATCATGTAATGTAAAGAAATATCTGTTGACATGAAAAGCTACAATCTCAGCACTAAATAAATTATATTAGAGAGTCAAGAATCAGAAGTATGGCGTCTAGGCGTCATATACCTTGATCTTGAGCATGCCCATTGTGACCTGGAAGAGAACCAATGAGCCCTGGTAAAAGAGTAGGTCCCAGATCCTAAGGAGCAGACGGATGTCCACCACACTGGCAAATGATGTCAGGAACCAGTGCAGTGTGATCAGCGACAACTCTGGATGTATGAGGGAAAAAAAGGGATCATCTATAATATACTACACAGTGTATACTCATTCAACACAGTAAGTAATTCAGAAGATGTAATTACCTCACAAATTTGGATGCATCTCACAAATTTTATTTTATTTGACTTAAAAAACCTATAGAATACAATGGCAGTGGCTGCATTTATTGCCCATCCCCAAGCCTCTCTCACAGTGAAGTCTTCCATTCATCACTGCCACACATGCTCTATCTCTCCCTTTCCTACACTTACCAATGTCATGCTCCTGCAGAAGGCGGTCAAGGGCTGGCAGGTACTGAACGATGAGTTGACGGAGAACCCTCTGGTCTGTTTGGACACCCAGCAGGGTGGAGGAGAAGTATGATGGGGGTAGGAGGTCTTCTATCAGAGCGCACATCATCCATAACACATCCTCTTCCTCTAGAAAGAGCAATAGACAGGAAACCACCTAAGGGATTCAAGATACAGGGGTTTTTTTTTTTTTTTTTTGGGGGGGGTAATGAAAAGGGAAGATGGAGCAAAATGTAAGGATGATGTACAATAGAGATGCTAATCTGAGTACATAACATATACATTGTAGGTGTTCTCACCATGCCAGTGCCCTGACAGTACCCAATGTCTGGGTAAAGCCAGGCCAGGCCTCTCAGTACCCGTCTCAGCCTTGGCACTCCAACACTGGTCAGACTATTGAAACACGCGTTGGTTGGCATAGTTCGTAACAGGTCCTTCTCTATCTGAGAGACAGAAGTTAACAAGGGATGTCAAATCAATATTACAATAAACGGCAAGAAATGTTGAGGAGAGGTAGAGAAAAAAAACAAAACAACAACTTAAACTCACATTTATCTCTGTTAATCTAATCACCTCTTTATGTAAGATCTATCTTCAGGGTATTTTCATTTTAATTAATTGTGACTTACCTGTGTGCTAATGAGGAAGTAAATCATTATAAAGGGTATTACATTGACCTCACCCTCCTCACCTCCACTGATTGGCAAAACAAGACTGAGCTGCACAAAAGCTCTTACGCATTTTATCAGCGTCTTTTTATATGGATTCACTGTGGCAAATGTTGACTGCTATATGACAGTGACAATTTCCACTTTGACATAACCTGCACACACTGAGCATAGGCCTACAATAGATTAAATTCTGCCTCATCCAATTATTTTTCAAGTTGTACAGTATCTTAAGAAATCTAAGCTAAATCGTGTCATGTATATAAATATGATTTAATTCAAATAGTTGTTTTTAATATTTCGTTTGACATGTTTTAAAAAAAAAAATAGTGTGCTCTTTACAGTGGCTTAACTGCAATGGCATTATGTTTGTTTACACACAGACATGTACCTGTGGTTAGGGATTTTACCTGTTTAGCTGTAGTGGTGTCATCATTAGAGCTGTTCTTTATGATTTCTCTGTAAGAAATCTCTGTAGTCCTCTTCTTCTGCAGTGCTCCAGACAGACGCATCCATAGCTAATGGACAGAACATTTTTAAAGCTCTGGGGATTCTTACTTTTTACATTTAAAAGTAACTGACCACCTTGGCTAGTGTTTTAACCAAATGTAGCATGTGTTAGACTGCCTACCTGTGGTCTCATACTGTGAGGTATGCCACCAAGTACCAGGGAACGCAGGCGCTCGGAGCGTGGAAGGACTGGAGCGATGAGCTCCCAGGTCAAATCACCCACTGTGTGGTTATGGGTGAACTCCAAGTGGGCTTGCCAGCGCAATCTCTGCTGGGGGTCTTCACGCTGGGGTGAGCCTTCAGTGCCAAGCCAAGGCTTGGGCTCGACACCATCTAAGCAAAGAGAGAGTAATATATTAGGATATAGTCGTGTGTGTTCTTTGTAATCATTAATATCAACATCAGTAAGTACCATGGCGCCTCTAGAATTAAGGAGTTATTGGAAAATGATAGCAAGTTAAATTGTAATTAAACCAAGCAAGATAGAAAGAGCATGAGAGAGTGTCATTAGGTGGTTATGGGAAAACACGTCCGGATACGACACAAGTGGTTGAATGAAATGAGAAAGCCAAGACCCCAACTCCCTGATGGGAGAGTCCTAGCAGATCACCAGCTTTTATGTGTTTTTTCATTATTGAGCCAAAGTTACAGCAAAACATTAAACCAGTCAACAATCAAATAATTACAAAATATACTGCTGCTAAACTCAAAATAGGCTAGATTAGGCACAGAAAACAGTCATATCTATCACTTCACTAGAACAAGCTTTGAACAAAACAGTGTTTTGTGGTTTAAACAAGAGGCAAAAGAGCAAAGAGCACAAACAGTTAAAAGAGCAACTCAGTTAGTTGCAGTCATAACTCTGAGATCACATGCACCCAATTGGTGTATGTAATGTTCCCGTTGTGCCCAGATATGACAATTTCCATTTATGGTTTTTAAGTGGGTTTCAGGAGCTTTTCAGAAAATGGAAAAACATTTTAGAAAATGGGAATGTGCCCACATGTCTAGGTGAGTGAAAACATTACCTTCAGTGTCCACTCTGAAGCCAAACTCATCATACTGGAGTTCATATTGTTCTGGGAGGTCTTTCTGTAGAGCAAAACAAATAACATGCATTTAATTTAGTCCACATGTCAGAGGAAAGATGAGTTGATGATGAGAAAACGGTCAATAATAATGCTTAACAGTACAATGCTGTATAATGCTTGACAGTAGTGCTGTGCGATATTACGATATATATCGTAGTGGGATATAAAAATGTCTACCGTACGATATAACCTTCTCTCGTTTATGTCGTAATTTTAACATGTGGGGTACTGGGTTAGCTCTGTTGCTACACTAATGTTAACGTTAACGGCTAACGGTTGTGGTTTAGGTACGCAGTGTACAACACAACGTGGAATAACCGTCGGATAATATAAAAATGTTGTCCATATCGCACAACACTACTTGACAGTAGCTTTTCTTACATCTTAAATGTCAGTTAACACAGCAATTCATGTGTCAGTGTCACATGCAATTTTGTTTAAAACATTGACATATGAAGCTGCATCCTTACTTGATGGTACTTGGCCAAAATGTCCTGTGGCCACATGCTTGGAGTGAGAGCAGAGAATGGCCCACCAGGGGCTGGTGTGTAGGTACCTAAAACAAAGAGACACATAATAGAAACAGAAAATACTGTGTGATGAATGAAAAAGCCTTGCTGAAAACCAGACCTTTCTTAAAGCTTTTGGCGCTTAGTTGTAAACTAAATCCATACAGATCTATACCTGACATGACACTGGGTAGTAGAGCGATGTCCTCGAAATGGAAAGACTTCAGTCACTCCGGAGAAAGATGGTCAGCAGATAGTACCCGCTCTGTGGAAAAGACAAAGAGGAAAAGAAAAGGTTGGTGATTCAATTCCTTACAGCATGTGGAGTCTATTTGAGGCAGACACTGCACCCTGAAGTACTCCATGTGACTGACAGTGAATGTGAAGCATAGCCCACTTCTGAGGATAAACGTGCTACAGAGTATACAGTAATTTCCATTAATGAACCACATCTAGTTAGTCAGCATCACATAAATTGCTGACTTAGTTGTATGCAATATCTTAAATCCTTCATGTTAAGTCTCTGCCTCAGCTTCCTCCTCTGTCACTGATTGCAAGTTATTACAGCATATTTTCTCTAAACCTGCCTATTCTTGCCTAAACGCAGTTTGTTGTTTAAAAATTATGCAAGTACCTTAACAATGAAGAAAGACTCCAAACTGAAATCCAAAAATGCTGTAATAGAGCAAAGTCCCTTCTTCAAGCAAGACTGAATGGAGATTCAACGGTTCTGTATAATTGCAGTAAGGAGGTAAATCATGCTGAGAGAAAGAAAACATTCTGGTGTGTCTTGTCTCGGCCATATGACTGCTGTTTTTACCAGAGGCTAATTACCTCGATTAACTTGTGTTTGTTTGTGTGTGAGTGTGTGAGAGTGTGTGAGTGAGTGTGATCACATTTAATTTAAGATAAAACAGGTCGTGGGCAAATTCTACAAACATAGCTATTAACTATAGATTCATAAAAAAGACTCTTTATACATCACAACTGTTACAATTTCACCACAAGGTTTAACACAACAACGCTTTGTGTGTATGGCAATAGCAGCAACTTTCATAGCGCTCTCCTCCTGTGACGGCTAGACAGGGGGTCAACAATTAATAGATGAATGTTGCTCTACTGGCTAGTCTATAATTACATTATCATAATCATATTTACAGGATTTTTATTTGCAGGGTGAGTAATACAAACACTCACAAAAAACATGTATATGAACTTCTTGTATTTGATATCTCCTATTAATAGATACAATAGAAGAGGATAGAATATATCTTTATTTTCAACTAAGGTGGAAAATTGTCTTCGGCTCACCAGGACATACACACAGTAATTACCATAGAGTAGTAGAGTTATGAATAACATGCTCCATATAAACACATATTTAAACAGGAAGTCAGAGCCAAAGACAGCAGATCCAAAGTACCCACATCAAATGAGCTGCTGTCGCAATAAATATTGAGCACACAAAATAATCACCAATCCCCTGATTATTGGAGAGTCATAACCATTTCATAGATTCAGAGACAAAGCTCGTACATCAGTCAAGCCATAGCACAGAGGGAGGGAATTTATATGCTAATAAAATGCTGGCATCTGAGTTTCATATTCACGTGTAGCTATTAGATGTGACGCACATGGGAACAAAGTCTCTGCACATTCCTGCAAAAGTCTCCCAGTTTCTCCTCTTTCACCACAATATCACAATGAAAACATGAAAATATGCAGCACTGCATAAGAGGGGACACTGTTTGTGATGTAAGCCCCAACAAACACACAAAGATAGACACAGCATAACAACCATAACCTGGAAAAGAGGCTCAGCAGCATGCAAACACCCCGCCAAAATGATTCATTCCAGCAGCAGGCTTGCGGCATCTGAAGAGGGATTTAGGACTTAAGAGAGATGAGAAATCAATTTGAGGTTTGGAGGATAGCCAAGTACTTTGAGGCTAGCTCTGTGAATAGCTCAGGGGAGTCCTGGGATTTTAGTTACTCTCTTACAGGAACAGTTTAATCACCTGCCAAGAAAGCCAACATGACAGAACACCTACAGCAAACTGTTGCACATATATTGACAATCTAACGGCAATATTCAGCTGCAAAAGTGAGTGATGGCGCACACAAAGCAGTTTTTCATGTCTAATCCTTGATTTCCGAGTCAATGGAAAGTTTGGTTATGTTCACTGAGAAGAATTACTGCAAATCTGAAAAACTTCAGAGACAAAATCGAGTCTAATGGCAGGTAGCTAGGTGTGGGCAACGACTGTTTCAGTAGTTGAAACCCCAGGGTAATACGCTAGCATCACTCACGAATAGAGGCAAATCAATATTACCTTAAGATACTGATGCACCATGTTGGTTCAGTATATGGTGGCAGATACGGAAAAGGGGACTGCAGCAAGAAAGTGTTTAATAAGCTGCATGTTAATGTTTATTTGATCCATTATTAAGTTTAATTTGTGTTGTTGAATGTTACTATCAATAGATAATATTTATATGTTTCATTGCTTCATATCAAAAATACTGGAGTGTCTCAATACATATCTTTTTTTTTTTTTTTTAAGTATTTTATGACCAAATTTGAATGCTCCTTACCAAAAAAGTATGTAAAAGAAAATATGGGATGGCATATATTATTAGCTTTTGTTTTTTAATTTAAACTAAAATATGTCCCAAGATCATTGGCGTCAAACAAAAAGACTTATGTTCTCTTTGGGAGTATCAGGTGGTAAAGAAGGCAAAGAGTATTATCAGTATCAGCCAGACTCTCCACGCCCTGTCCTCCCAGTTCTCATTGATGCCCTCAGGCCGTCATTTTTATGCACCGTCAAGGAGAACTAATCGTTTCTCCAAATATTTTATTCCTTCTGCTATCAGGTTGATAAACTCTGATAGTAGTTATTTTAAATGATTTTAAGTATTGAGTTGTGTCATCGCTTTTTTATTTACATGACATGTTACATCGTTATTTTATCGTATTGTAGTATTCACTGATATTTATTATTATTATTATTGATTGTCCTTTTCAACCCCTGACTGTACGGACTGCTCTGACACACTGTGTTGTTTGGATGTCGTTTGGGTGATGTATGTGTGATGAGGTTAGTTGCAAATGAATTGCCCTTAGTGGGATCAATAGTTTTCTGATTCTGATTCTGATTCAAAAGTATTAGTTGGGCTTTAGTTAAGAAAATGCATCCAAAACTCAATAGGTATCAAAGTGTATTTAAATGTATTTTCATTGTCCATTATTTCCTTCATTAATCAATAATTTGTTTATGAAATGTCATAAAATGTTGTATAAATGTTGATCACCATTTCCTAAAGCCCAAGACACAGCTTATAGGTCTCATTTTGTACTGACCAACAGTCCACAACCCAAAGATATTGAGTGTACGATCACAGACGACTAAGGAAACCTGAACATTTTCACATTTAAAAAGTTGTGACAAGAGTATTTGGCACTTTAAAAAAAATTACAATCACTATCAAAATAGTTGCTTTCTGCAATATAGGTTTATTTATACCTTGTAAAACCTGTAAGGCACTAGCAGAGCAATACAGTAAAACGTATCTATTGGAAAAACAAACTCCATTCATTACAGTTCATGTTGTTAGTTGCATAAAGGAGCACTAGCATATTTTTTTTTAAATATAATAGTCTACTAGAAACAGAAAAAAGAAGAAACCAAATAGAACCAAAAGTTGTCTGGGACTGTAACAGAAAGTCTTCCCCAATACTCTCTGTACAAAAAGGAAATTTCTTTCACTGTTGAGGTGCGGCTGTGCTCAGCTGTGTTTGCACACACTGGTCAACACCCTGCTACAAGAAAAGCAAAGATTTACATCCTGCTCTACAGACGGGGACACGTGTGGGCAGTGCAAACTACTCCTTTTACAACAGTTGGATTTTATCTTAGTTTTAGCTTCAAAGCTGAGTGTTTTCCTGTCTGTCTGCCCAGCTGACACCCCCTCCCCTTCCCAAATACCTCCCCCTTGTTGTTCCTCACAGTAACCCCAGCAATAGTGACTCATGTTCTCCTTTCGTGTATACGCCCACCTACACGGCCGCGTATGTTCGCAAATTACTGCCTCCATCCCCGCCAAGATAGCTTTGGTTGAATAATGATAGACAGGACCTTGTTCGCTTTGGCAGACCGTTTCTTTCCGTCTCTCTCTCACACACAAACGCACACACACTGCCACGTATCACGTCTAGACATGTGCCACAGTAGTTAACTGGATTGTCACTTCCTCAAAAGCAAGGAAATAAGAAGATATTGTAAAACCCTCCAAATCCACAACTTTCCAGAGAGCTTACATGTAGAAACCACATTTTGCAGGGGAGAGGGGATTTTATAACAACTTGCAGCTCTAGATCAGTCTAGTTTAAAGCTGTGCAGCGTAGTGTACCACGGCTTTATTCACAACAAGCCATAAAACATTAGATTACATACAGCAACAAGTGACTGCTGGATTTGGCATTAGTGGTTAGAGTACACACAGCATAGCAGCACATGTTAGGATGTACCATGATAGTAGTTTTTTCTATACACTGCATCATTCACTAGCTTTGAAAGGGTCTCTCATAAACCAATAATTTGAAGATGCTATTCTCACGTGATAAAGCAACATATCAACTGAGGTATCAGGGAAGTATTGTGCTTACTTGTGTCTAAGTATGTACATTGTATTATGTCACGGTCACGACCCTATAGACAGCATATATTCATCAATAGCAAAACTACGTCAAACCCCCGGCTGACGTCAGGTGCGGCAATAAAGACTGTATAATGAACAGAACTTAATTTTTCATTGGCAACACGTTTGGTCGACTGAATTTAAATGTGTTTACGCATTTTACAACATAAAACATGCAGCACGATGATAAGATATGCATAAGAATAGGTTAAACCCCCATCATCCGTCTCAAGAACGTATAATGTATCCACTCTAAGTTGTCAGCTGTTAGCCATCATACATGCTAACATTAGCCTAAAGCTAACAGTCACATATCACAGCCTGCTAGCTTCACTTACTGTGACATAATTCTAGTGAAAGCACACGGTTATGGTTTATGGCAGACGTGTCCTCTGTCGTTGGAAACGGGAAAACACCATATGCTATGCCATCTTTCGTCCTGTATTAGTGAATTCCCTCTGTTGTGCACCTGCTAGCGACGCGTAGCTCCGTAGTATCCTTGCGCCCTTCACGGGTTTTCTTTTCCATCGGGAAAAGTAGCTCCACATCCCGGAACTACACTATTTACTGAAAATATCCTTCCGCACAGCAGTGGATGACGCAGGTACACGACGCGTATGTTCCGTTCATTCATTATTTCTTGGCCCATACCTCATTCATCCAGCACAAAACTCAACCAGTCACTATTCACCACAGTATTAATCATAATGTGAGATTAAAGCAGAAGCACCATCAAGACAATGTAACGCCAACAAAACAGATGGTCATGGAAATCTGTTTGTGCCGATGGCTGTTACTTGTCTGTTTGTTTGTTTTGCTATTTTAAATGGTACTTTGAGTCATGCTTTTTTAAGATGTTGCCAAAAACGCAAAAGAGAAAAAAACAAGTGACACGACTGGTGTAGGCTATAGCCTATGTTTTATTGTGCGGATTTGACCATTTCAAGATAAGGAGCCAATTTAATAACTCTGTGCAAATTATCAATTGATAATTTGTTATGTATACTCATAAATGTATTAACCAATGATAGCGATATCCCTGCTGAAAAAAACAGCATAGACCAGCATGAAAAAGCTGGTCCATGCTGCTTTTTACAGCAGGGAAGCTGGCATAATATCTTTACTTACCCCTAAGATTGAGTACAGGTGAGCACAGTACAAAATGAAAAGTAGAAAAATTAGGTTGCAACGTTGAACCTTTTATCAAGGAACTGCATTTTCCCACAAACCTTGAATTTCTTGATGATTGATATAATGATTTTTCCCTATTGTTCCACAATATGTCTGTAGTGAGTGCACAAGCTTCTTCACAATGGCATTTGCATCAAAGTTCAGCCACTGACAAACATTACAGCGTACTGTGTATGTTCCTTTTATTACAGCCCCCACAAGCTACCTCTGCTCCACCTCCACACATAGCACACACACCTAAGAGAAGACATTATAAATGCAGTCTTGGTTGCTCATGTTACACAGACTCGCCTTAGGGGACAGTACCATATGTTATATCATATTAGTTAGGGTAGAGTGACTGTAAATGGGCATTAGAACCCAATGGTAAGCTATTCTCCTATCTCTCAGAAGATTAATGCATGACAGCAGCTGGTACTTTGATGCTTGAGCTGAACATTTTGGAGAGAGAGAGACTGCATTTTGATTTCTTGTTTTAAAAGATAAGATTGTGAGTGTGTGCGTGTGCGTATGTGTGCATACAAGTATATATGAAAAGATATGTTGTATCCTGAGTTGCCTGAGTCAGGAGCCAATAATCCTTTATGCTCATCACTTGTGTCTCTGTCTTTACTTTCGTATCAGTTCATCCCTCAATTCCTGCATTCTTCCTCCATTTTTACTCCATCCTGTCTTACATACAGTGAAAAGTTAACTTGTGATATCCCCCCAAAAATCTCTATCACCTTACATAGCCTTTCCTTTCCTCAAACTTTGCCTTCTGTCTCTGCCTTCTGACACATCAGAATGACGCTGCTGTGGTCATTCCAACCCTCTTGCATTGCTTGCATGCTCCGTTTACTGCACCATGCCATAGTGAGTCACATCATTAAAATGCTGCAGCCTAAAGTCGACCTTGCCTACAGCTTGTCAGCCACATAGCCCTAACAGTGCACCCATCTTACATGTCAAAGTATGTGGGTGTGGCAGTTTCTCCCTCTCTGCCTCCTCCTCCCACCTCCTCCAGTGATCCCCTGTCTGGATGTCTTCATAATTTTTTGATGGAATGATGTGCACTGTCAAGCAAGCCCTGGATCTTACACTGCGGTTGCCATGACGTCAGAGAGACGTGGAGATAGATGCCGGGGGGGGGAGGAGTGAGGAGACAGACGGAGATCGAGAAACACACAGGGTGGAAGGATATGTGGGAGAGGGTGGGGAGAGAAACCCAGCTGCGATAAAGGGAGCTCCAAAGAAAAAGATATAGGAGGATGAGCAAGAGATCTAAGCAAGATGGGGTATGTGTGTGTTTGTGTGTGTGTGTGTGTGTGTGGGGGGGGGGGGGGAGGGAGACATGTGTCTACAGCTATACAAGAGGGAATGATTAAGGGCAAGGGTAAGGTGAGGATTGCAGTGAAAAAGAGGAAAGTAAAGAGAGGAGAGAGAACGTGGGCTGAAAGAGGCATTTTTCTGAAATATGGCTCATACGCAACAAAAACCTCAGGCTCACATTCTTGTACATGTGTGTGGGTTATTCATGTACTCAAAATCAAGCACACACACGTACAAGCACACACATGCTCAAGTGTTATTGTTCAATGGATCAGACGAATGAAGTATTGAGTCGTATGAATCAGCAGGTTACCATTAGTTAGAGGAGAGAAGAAAAGAAACAGAGCAACACTTGTTCACACTGAGTCAATTTGCTGCAGTCATGCAGTTTTTCTTCAGGACAGAAGATAGCGCTGTTGCATTGCATCAGGCAGTGTACAATTAATCATGTACGTGTGCCACATTTGACAATATTGTAAATGTAATCAGTGTGTGTGTGTGTGTGTGAGAGAGTGCCCACATGTGTGCCAGTGTGCAAGGATGCACTGATGCCTATGAAAAATGCTTGTGTGCCCAAATGTATCTGTGCAGTATATATACCCTAGTCAAAAAGTATAGGATTTTCACCTTTTCCAATAGGATCCAGTAGGTATTGTGTATACTATCCTTATGTGTCTTTACCATATCATATGTATGTGCTGTTTTTTCTAGCATGCATAATAAAATCACAGTGGGCTGTGAATCTCTCTTATGTCCACATTATAAAATTTCCATTTGGATCCTGCCACAGTGTCATCCAACTTGAAGCCATTGAGCCAGAACATGATACAGTCTACATGACTCCACTGTCATATCATGGCACTCCCTCAGCAGCACAGAGTGCACAGGTTAATGTAACCTTCCATGATGTGGCTTCTGCTATTGGGATAATTTGCATCATTTATGGATATAAGGCCAGGATAGGCTAGGCCAGGCTGAGTCTCTTGGGTTAGATCATGGGGCTTACACGCAGCTGTTCCTCAAGTCTCAGAGGACTTTTCCTGTGATGAGGGGGATTGAAGGTTACAGGCAGGGGCTCTAAGGCTATGCATTGGAATGGCAAATTCTTTCTCTTGGGTGTTTTTATAGCAATGGCTGTTTTTTCTACTTATGACTGTGTGTTTTTAGCTGTATATGTTCCTTCTTTTCTTATATGTCATTTATAGGCCATGGAGGGCAAGGCAGGAAGGAGGAGTGAAAGCGAAAGAATGACAGGAGTCTCATGGGTATCATGACATCTTTAATGCACTTCTATACAAATATTACATTTTCCCTTTTTATCTAAACTCGTTTTATGATTTATGGAGGTCAAGTCATTTGGGAAATTGTGCAGTGAGCTGCCAAAAGTACACACAGTAAATACAAACATGCTGGCAGGAGTTGATTTGATGTACAGGAGGGGAGTAAGATGATTGACTCAAACGTCAAAGGAACTAACACTGAATGTGGGAATGAAGGAGAGGGGAGGAATACGATTTGCAAATTTGTGAAATGTAAAATACAGAGCTAAAATTGGAGATAGTAATCATTAAGCCACAGCAGAATTTGTAGATGTTATTTTCACTGCGGCATATAAAAGACCTGCATTAATGCACCACAGCAATAAAATTGTTCTATTTCTAACCCTTAACAAAGTGCTAAAAGAAACCTCACCCACCAGACTATCATCATAAAAAGAAACTGGAAATTCTGCAATATAACAGCAGAACTGCAACGTGGTAACTTGATTATAGATTTATATTTGCTTGAAAATTTCCCTACATTATAGTGTCTTTTCTTGTTATGCGTGATGGTAATAATGCTCTATTTGTATTCATTCTATCCATCTGCTGACATTGGGTGGGTGAGAGGCCAGTCATTTTTTTTGGCTTAGTAATAGATACAGATGAGTGGATATTGTAGGTTCATAAATCCTTCTAACCTCTGCCCCCACCCCCACCCCCCTTTTGTGTTTTTGACTGTCTATGTAATGCTTGTTAACCCTTGAACCCCTTGCTCTGCAGTGCACCGGAGTGTCTGTCTGTGTATGTGTTTGTGTGCCTGTTCAGATTAACTCACAGTTGATTGACATGTCTAAAAATAACGTCGGACATAATCCATTATAAACTAGCAGATTTGTATACACATTTTAAAAAAAATCTATGTCATTTTACAGTATGTCAATACTCCAGCCATCAGACAATCCTTTGTGCATGTAGATTTTAAAGTGAGACATAAGTGCAGAAGTGCAGACTGTGATGTGGCTGGTAATATAAAAATACATTCTCACTCACTTATTGTGCAATCTGTTTTAAATGTAATAGCAATAAAATTGAGCAAATCATTGTCCATGGAACCCAACAGAGCCTTTAACTCTCACTGTGGGATTGCATGTTCTTCAATAATCTGATTACTTATTATTGTAGCTGAGATTCTTTTTTTCTGTTGTTGTTTTGCACTTAAAATACAATGCTTTAATGCTGGCGAGTTATGTAGCAGTGAAATATGAATGTAATATGAACTCATATTTGTGTATTAAGAGTTAAGGGCTGAAAAAGTTTTTGTAGTATACTACCCCCCGTTGTTTTGGGGTGGGTGGGGAGGTTCCTTTCATCTCATTGTCAACCAGGTTTCTAGTAGAGGATAATATTGTACATTGGCTTTAGGGATTTGTCTTGTGCACAGCTCATTTACATAATCATTTCCCTGTAATATCGGCATCACGGGAAACTGATGGCTTTCGTCTTGTATGATAGTTTGTCATTGTTTCATTTTCTCGCCACACTTCATGTTCAGCTAACTGTTTGAGAAGTGGGTGTATGTGACAGCTTGCTTTACTGTTCTTCGTGTCATAAATTGCTGAGCTTCTACTTTATGGTTTTAACATCTGCTGCACTCAGCCGCAACTATCGCCAACTTATAGCCTTTATCCATGTACTGATGGTCAAGTTGTTGCTTCTCAATGGTACTTAGCATTTTTTAAGAAAAGTTTGTCTGCTCCAAAGAAATTCTCTTATGCTTAACTTAGTTATTATCTGTTTCATGGCTGTATTCCTTATAGCTTCCTGCTTTATATCAGGTGGATTGCCAGGTTTAGTTGCATGCATCTTAATTAATTGAATAATGCATCTACTAGGAGAAAACTGCACATATTTTATTATAATCACTTCCCACTAATCCTAATCTGCTGTGCTTAGTGTATACTTGTGGACAGTGACAAGGTAAAATACCATACAACAAGGACTGTCAAGTATGTTTTACATAATTCAGCAACAAAATGCAAAAGAGAACATTGTTTAGGCATATTTTTGTTGAAAAAAATGTATTGTTTGATATAACTGATACAAGATGTGTGTATGCTAATTGTGTCATTTATTGAGATGGATTGAGATGATCCCCTCTGCAGCTTGTTTTTATCTCTCCCATTACTCTCTGTTAAAGAAAGCAAAAAGGAAGAGGAACCTAAGGGGAAAATAAGGATGGAATAGAGATAATGACTTACAGTATGTCCACACATCTGTGTATGTGTGTGTGTACATTTAAGTGTGTCTGTCACTAAGTGCTGGCTAAGAGGATAAAAGAGCAGTGTGCCCCTGCTCCATATGCTGACTTATAGATGAGTCCTCATAGAACCTTCTACATTGACAATAATGGTTGTAATCAGATTGTAAAGAGGTTGATACAAAACCTTAATGGGTAAAAAGCAGGAAGATTAGGGAAATGTAAGAGAAAGCCCCCCCCCCCCCGTGTGTGTGTGGTAACACAGCTACAAACAACAGATGGTCTTTTGTCATAGTGTTCTTGGCTGCCACTGGTGTCACAAAAAAGGCATGCAGGTTTTTTTGGTTAGTGCAAGTTATAAATATCATATATTTCAAATATAAAAATGATATAACACATTATGTTATATAGATCCTTCCTCTACCATACTGAACAAACCATGGTTCCTCTTTTTTAATTAAAATGTTATCACGTTTTCCCATTTTTTGCTTTTCATTATAACACTCTGTCAAGGATAATGTGAGTCAGCCCAATCACCTGATCCTTTCTGAGATGGCCCTGAATGATGTTTAATGTTATGACATCAGACAATAATAAAATCTGATGGCTTGAGACAACTGACAGGATATAGAAACTTGACTTCGAATCTCTGAAAGCAAAGACAATTCCATGTTATTCAGGATAGGCGAAAGGGTTCAATTACAAGATTATGAAGAGACTGGAAAGACAATTTTATTCACAAGCATGAATATCCATCTATTTTTCTGAAAGCTATTCATTTATGGTCCCAGGCTCTTAGGAAAACCTAGCTCCTTCCATTGGACCCAACAGTTTCCAATCCTGTGTAGTATGTGTTCAGGATAAACCATAATCCAAGTACACTGGGGGAAAAAGCTAGCATTAATATTTCCCCCCCATATTTCCCAAGTAATGTACTGTGACATGTAAAATGTACAAAAAGGTCCTGCAAATTTCCCTATTCAAGTCCACAGCAGAGTCTTTAAAAAAAGAAAAAATATTTTATTTTAATCTATTTCAACATCATCACCCAGCCGACGTACCTCATCCTCTTACTGCACCTATGAATCAATAGATGATGATAAATGATGGCATGCAGTGTGAATGTTCATACCTCAAGCAGTAGGTACTGTGTGTCTGATAAAGATCTTTTGGCTTGCAAGCACAGATAAAAATCAGGAGGAGGAAGAGCACTCCGTGGTGGTAATCACTGGTAATAGGAATGAATGGGGTCCCCGTTGCCCTGATACACATCGGCTGATAGAGGCAGCGCTGTTTACTTTCTGTCAACACTCTGGCTGCTGATAAATGCTGTTGGGTCTTTTTGTGTCCGTGTATGTGTTGTGTGTATGAAAGAAAGAGTGAATGTGTTGTAGAGAACATGTGTGCATTGAGGTATTCTGGAGTGTGTGACAGGAGATAAAGAATATGCAACTGTGACAGAAACAAAAATAGTGTGTACCTAATAGACATTTATGTAGCTGTATAAAAGGTCATGGTCATGTGTCAGTGGGGGTGTGAGTGTGAGCAAGGTTTGTAACCCTCAGCAAATCTTCCAGATGAACTCTTAGTCCTAGTTAACAGATCATACTAAAAGCACTTAACAGTCTGCTCCACTACAAAGCACAAGCAGCAACTCATAGATCACAGTCATGTTTTATGGAAATTAAATATAATCAGCATACAGTATATCAGAATCAGAATACCACTAACACCAACAAAAAGAAAAAAAATGAGTATGAGTATGAGAGTATGTAAAATTGTGCCACACATGATTAAGTTAAAATGCTGAGTGCAATTTGGATGCATTAACTGTTACCACTGAGACTTCATTAAAACCTGTTTTGAATAAACACATCCTAGTGGGTATTTGAACCAAATGAGAAGCACTGTCTCTAAGATATCTTCTCCTTCTCTAAATGAAAACATGTAGTGTTGTACACACAGATAAACAGACACCATTCAACACCTAGATTTTGGTGAAACATTCCCTGAGCATTAAAACAAATATACTATACATATGTGTGTTTCAAGGCATGTTAATGAATATATAATACATGCTAAAATATTCCTCTTGACACAGACAGAAACACACAGACACACACAAACACACTATCTTACCATCAGTTTCTTCTTCTTCCCTTTTCAACAAACTATGAATAATTCATATGTATGTAAATTTGATACCATGATAGTAACTGCACTGCAGATTAAGTTTTTAGCAGCACTGCTGACAAGAAACTTTACCTATCCGAGAAACTTTGACAAGCAGAGAGACATTTTTCATTTCAATAACTATTTAACTATCTAGTATGTAGTTTTCGGTCTTCTTGAATATGTCTATAACAACTCGTAGTCTTATATCCGTTTTGGGATGCAGATAGGCCTAATGTCAGTTTTTCAATGGTGGACCTGTTCAATAGGTCAATGTTTGTGTTGGGAGCTGTGAACAACTTGTGTACCTTAAATTTATATACAATTTACAGGAAAAAAGAGAGAAGGAGGAGTTAAATAAAAGAGGAGAAAGAAGAAGAGAGAAGAAAAGGTAATGAAAAAATACTCATGCAGTCAGTCATCATGCATTTGTGAAGTTATGCAATGAGCATGAAAAGTAGCATGAAAAAGGAGGAAAAATCTTTTCAAACCCCATTTCAGTGGCAACAATTTAACTGTGGTAGAATAAAACAATCTTACTGAACCATCCTTTCTCATCAGTGTCTGTGTGCGTGTGCATCCATTTGTATTTGTGTGTGAGGGAGGCATTGCAATGAGCTTTGAGCAAATGGTTTATTTACCGCTGTGAAAAGGCACTGTAAGTTTTGCAACTCTTGTTCACTGTCTGACTGAGTGTCTGCAAATTGAAATATCAACACAAGGTTCAGACACTGCAAACAAGACCTCAGTCTGAAAGGTAAATGCAGTGTTTATGTCAGTCGAGGTCAATACACAGGTCAATGCGTATGTGCATATGTATATGTGATGGATTAAATCATGGATGTAATGCTATTATAGATGGCCTAAAATAGCACGCAGGGTTTTAAAAAAAAAATAACTTGTACACTTTCAATGACATGCAGTTAGGTCATTGAAAGTGTCAGTGAAAATCATGTACACATAGCCTAAGCTGTTTAGAAGCCAAGACTACTTACTTGTACACAATATCTGTACAATATCTTTACACTTGGGGGTAGGTGTTCCCACTGCCTTCCTGGTATTAATGGAAGGTTTGTGGTTTCTATATGCAGCTGACAGGCTGCTCCAGAAAAGGCGAAATGCCAAAAGTTGTCTTTTTCATAGGTTATGTTTTTCTAAGCTATCCCTTAGTTAGTGCATGCTCTACATACTAGCTAATGAATTCTAAAAGGGTTTTTATTTATTAATTAACAAGATGTGACCTGCCTCACATATATGAATAAGTGCATATTGCGGTGCACATGTCCATGACCTATTTTAATCGTGCCATTGAGAGGACGATGTGATGTCATCAGTAAGTTCCCTGGCTATCATCCGGATGATACAAATGTATAAAAGATATATTTATTTTAAAACTGCACTCAGATATGATTTTCAAGCAGTTACATTAAGGCATAGGGATACCAATGAAACCAGTGCTCCCACAAAATCCAGAAATGTGTCAGTAAATCAGATCGCTATACAGATCATCTGGTGGATGCAATTTTTGTACTTAATTTACATTGTTAATCATCTCTGCATTTGTCTGTGTATTCAATTTAAAGCCTGGTAAAGTGCTGTATTGCGTTCTCGCAGAAATTAAAGTACCCTTTATTTTAATGCCAAAGAATGCAAAAAGCCAGCCTGAAAATAAGGCATCATTTACTTGCCTGTGGGATCTCAGAACAGCCTTTTCAAGAAGTCAGAGCATATTTTTTTATGGCAGTATGCACTACCTGGGTTTGATCAAATATTTAAGATACTACTTTCACCTCACTCATACTTGAAGCTTCAGCACAGGAAATCAAATATTGAAAGTCTGTGTTTTAATAAATAAGTTTATCATGCTGCACACACATGCAGCTATACACAGTGATGCTATGCGCAGCCATGCATGCGTAACAACATATCTACATAAAATATGGCTGCTATACGCAGAGATGTGTAAAACACAGACAAAATACACACCCTCTGTCACACACACACACACACACACACACAAAATAGATTATATAAATGCTGTTTTTTTCCAGACATAATATCCCATGGCCAATTCTTCGACTGCAGAGAATTTGTTCTAGAAGAGGTCAGTCTATAGCATTATGTGGTCCTGATTACATTTGTGACTCTGCACGCTGTCTTGTTATCCCCTTTCCTCCTAAGCACTGTATAAACAGGGATCTCACAGGGATTAGAACATCAGGGGGCACAAATACTCTTCCTTTTCCATTTGATATGTGCTGACGTGTATATGTGTGTGTACGCTGAAAGTGTAAGTGTGTGTAAAAGACAGTGAAAACAACGTTTATGTATGGCAGCACTGGGATGACACATGCAATGTGTCGCACTAATGTGAATAAGAAGCACAAGTGACATGATTGCAACTGACTATTTTGAACACTGGACAGTAGGGATGGGACAAATGATACATTTTTCTGTAAGGTATATACAGTGATACAATAAGGCTACTGCAGACATTTGAACCTTGAACTCTTCTGTTTTCTGGCACATCAGCCCAATTGCTAGTTCACAGCTGTTGGATATTTGAATAACTTGCCCTCTACATGAACTTCTATGAAAATCTCAAGAATCTCATTATTTACAATGACTGTTAGCAGGACTTCTTCTGAGACATTGCATTTGTACTGAATATTCAAGTGCATTTTTTTCTCAAACTTATTCTAACAAAGCCGTGCAACCCACAATATTTGTGCATGAACATGTGTACATTTGTATCCGTATTAAACAGAGGATTTTTATACATGTGGACATATGGATATGAGCCTGCCTGAGCAACCCAAAATCTGTATTGCAGTTTTGTATATTTGTCAGTGTACTGATTCATATTTCAGGAAACTAATAGCATAGCTGTCACTGTTCTGTCTGACACTTAAGATCTCCTGTAACTTATCTAATGTTTTTCCCTTCCCTTTCCTCCCCCCTTTTCTCTCCATCTTTATCGATATCAATCCTCTCATGTCTGGTTTGCTCTCAGCAGAGAAGTGTGTCTGCCTGCCTCTCTTCTCTCTCAGTCATTTCTCCATGTCTGCTGCCCTCTATCCTCTTTCTTTTTGTCTCTCTATTCATCTGTGCCCTTCTCCCTCATTTTTTCTCCATCTCTGCTCATCCCTCCATTCAACGGCTAGCCCTGTCTGCCCACTTTCTGTCCTCGGCTTCTCCACCTGATAACAAGCAGGGTAGTGCAATGCTACGCTCTGTTGTCTCCCCTCCCTGCTGCACACCAAGAATATGAATGGTGTGCAGAAAGACACAGGAGACACACACACACACTCATGAAATCCCTGCACAGCAAGTCGAAGCACACATGTTCACGCATGGACTGCTAACACACACACATAGGTATTGAATTTCTCACACACACACACACACACACACACACACACACACACACACACACACACACACACACACACACACACACACACACACACACACACACACACACACACACACACACACACAGTGGAAAGTGTTTGATTTATCTATTTTCACCATGAGTCATCAGCCCGGTGAGAGGCTAGCACCCGCCATGAAGTAATGAAATTTAAAGCTGTCTTTCAGTAGCTAGCTTCACTTTCAATAGGATTGCTGAAGCAGCAAGACATGGATATGAATAATGCCATAATTCATGCCTACAACATTAATTTTTCCGGTGTGCCAGCTCTAGATCCTTGTGAAATGTTTTGCATAGATCAAGCCTTGGTTGCCCTTGTGGTATTCTATTAAAGATGCATGGAAATATATACTTTATAAAGATACAAGACAAGTTTGGGGTATTTTGACATGAAGAAGATGTCTGTCTGAGGTTGGTTTAAATTTCATTCATATTCTTAAGTGCTGTGGAAAAGTTTTCTTTGTGTATTTAAGTGTGTGTGTGTGTGTGTGTGTGTGTGTGTGTGTGTGTGTGTGTGTGTGTGTGTGTGTGTGTGTGTGTGTGTGTATGTATGTGTGTGTGTGTGCTGGAGGAGCAGTAATTACCAAGAAGAAGAAACACTGCAGGTGATCAACTTTTTTACATTGTACAATTCTTTGCGAAGCTTAAAGTAAGGAGCAAACCAAAAATGTTGAGCCCTAAGCCCAAAAGTGATATTTCATTGCTACATAAGATAATAGCACGAAAAAAACTGGATATACACAGTGGAGTGTTAGAGCACTACTATAAAAGATGAAAAATATTTCCTTTCATGGAATAATATTCATAAGTATACTTTAATTAGTGTATAATCACATGAAAATAAGAATTGTTCGGTTTTTGTTACCTTAGAATGAGCCCTTTATATCTACATGTGGAGCGACCCCTTCCATGTAGCCCATCATGTTGCCCTGCCATGTTTCTACAGTAGCCCATAATGGACAAACCAAACACTGGCTCTAGAGAGGGTCTGTCATATTTTTCACGAGTTTCATAGCCACTGTATGTTCTCCTCACAATACGGTTTATCATGTAACTTATAATGGTGTGATAAGTAACTGATGTTTTTCAACATCAGTTAAGCACGGTGGGAACATTTATTTATGACTAGTTTTTCTGCCACATTCAAATTATGACACAGCAATGAAAACCAGAGGAGAACATTTGTTAACAAGATGACATTTTACAAATGTGACCTCACTAAGTCCACACTGTATAACTCAATAAAGAGTACAGATGTGCTTGTATTCTTCAACTCAATTGTGTCAGTTTGAGTGAATCAGAAATCAGAAAAGAAGACTTTTTGAGCTACTGAGCTTGCTCAGGGTTATTTAAATGACAATGTAGTTTAAAAAAAAACAACAGCTACTCAACCATTTGTAGCCAGCATAGCAGCTGGTTCATCCCCACATGACAGCAAACATCCGCTCAGCTTAATTGTTATTGAGCTGAACTTTGACCTCCCTATGGAATGGCAGAAAAAAAAGAAAATCAAACCATGTCACTAGAAAACAAATAAACAACAAGAACAAACAGAATGACAGCATAGCGATTAGATATTTTTTGGGATGTACTCAAACAGTGATTGAGAGAGCAGGGGAAAATGATCCTGACAATGAGCAGAGACTGAAAGCTATTGCATGAGAAAAAGAGTAACAATGCAGGGTTAAGTGATAATCTCTATAAACAGATATGTGCATATGAATGAATAATTTATAGTCAATGGGACAAGATTTTGGTATCTTGAATTTAATTTGCTTGAATATGTGTGATGTATTTTGAGTTTCTGATTATTTCTAAACATAGTAAGTAATTAAAATGAGTTATATTTCTCATATATATTTTGATTTCTTAAATTGAGTTTAAGATTTGATTCATATTTTCTACTTATATTTTTTATGTTGTTTTGAATAGCACTGAGCAATAGTTTTGACTTTGAACTGTGAAGTTCACAGACAGTAGTTTTTTGACTTACACACAATTGCACAACGCAGGCAAGTGCAAATTTGATGAGAATATGTTTTGCCATGCTAACATTACATTTGTAACTGACTTCAAATACCCTATGTTAATTATTAGGGGTGTGACAAGATGTCATTCCAAGAGATCTCGTGATATTAACGTGATGATATTTCTCGTCAAGGTGAATGCTGTCTCGCAAAGTAGTAGTAGTAGGTTGGGTGAGGCACTAGGAAACCAGGAAGCCAATTTGATTTTTAACTCTCTGAGACATGACATAGCCTTTTGGTTTCCATTTGTAACACTGAAAAATGACGTCTGAGATGGCTACACCAGCAAACCCCGAAATATTGGCTATTATCCCCAGAGGCTTAATCTTCGTCACAGTTAGCCACTGGGGTTCAAGATTGTTTAAGCGACTGTTCAAGAAATGGAGACAAAGACTGAGGTAGGATAATATGTAAGTGTGCACAAGGAGCAGGCAGAGGAGGGAGAAAGTGGAGAAGAACAAAGCAAGGGAATGAGGGAGCAGCAGTGATAAGAAGATGAGAAGAGAAGAGGAGGAGGCTCCTCTGGGGTGTAATTAAGGATCCGAATCCTGTTCACCATTGACCGCTAGAACTTGAGAGAGATGAGGGTAGAGATATGCAAGTGAAGATGCAATGAGAAGAGAAATAATACTATAGGGAGGGGAGTCCCTGGGCGAGAGACAAAGTAAAAAAAAAAAAGGTAAACAAGGAAAAAAAAGGAGCATGCTAAAGAGGAGGATGAACAAGTGAGGACAGTAAAAATGAAGGAAAATACTAACTTAAGTGGAAGAAGTGATAATGTCATTGATAAATCATTGAAAATCACAGAGGAAGTGTAGTGGAAATTTTTGTGTCAAGACATCTCGTACTTTGGTTGTTCAAAAGTTTTTCAGATTTTCAAAAATCCCTCAAAGTTTTCAAAGCTGAGTGCAGTAGAGTTTTTATTGCCAGCAGCAAAACCCGATACCACATACACAGACAAGGTCTATGGAAAATGATCTAACATTGAGTATTCAGTGTCTTCTTTTATACCCCAAAACTGGGAGTGGAAATACCTAAATCCTCCCATGGCCTCATGGTCTCATCCTTACTCTTCCTATGGCTATATCCTAATTATTGCTGACACAGGTATTTTTGAATCATGTCCGAACATTGTCCTATGAGCCCCTCCTGATGTTTACCTTACACAACAAGCCTGCTGCTGACACCATTATACATTTTCCAAATCCTTTAACATTTTTTAAAACAATTTTCTTCTTTAAAATAAACCATTATGTTCTCCTCTTACTGCATTTTTAAAAAAAATAATGTGAAGTGATGAATATATTTGGTTACACATTTTGCACACTGTTGGATTACATTTCACATCTGTGAGATTACGATACAATACAATACATTTCAATCAGTAAGTACGCATCTAATCATTAAATCAGCAGGTGTAGAATAAGCTTTTTCATTTACTTGATTACATATGTTTCATTTGATTCAGTCTTCATTAGTATTGCTTTTCAACATTAATTGCTGCATATATTAAAGTATTATACCACAAAATATAAACTGAAAGAGGCAGGTAACAAGAGAGAAAAAAAAATTACAGGCACAAGCATGTACGTAGCCACCATAACATCATCCATTGGTTTTCAGACTCCCGTTTTGAAGCTTCGATTTTGGCATTTTGACTGTCGCCATCTTGGATTTTTGAAGCCAAAAGTGACAATATTTAGAAGAGAAGGTATAGCTGACCCTAACCCTAGCTGCTAGCTTGGTTAGCACGGTGCATTTACAGTCTATGCTGCTGGCAAAAAACATGATTACAGGAAATCTTTAAAACAACTGTATACAACAGAAAAACTGAACATCCGACTCCTTAAAGGGTCTTTTAGTACAACCAAATGCTCAAGACTTTTTGGGGGAAAGCAAAATGTTACAATGAAAAAGTTCCATGAACTGAAAACATGCTGAAATAGCGATGGCTATGGCGATGCCTTACACTCGGTGAATCTGGGGTTACGCCATGGTTATGTTACCTAACCAGTGTTGTCACTGTGGTAGTGAATTATCAATCACAAGGTAGCCATGTCCTAGAGCATACCCTGCTTTATAGTCTATTTAACTCTAAATGGGGCCTCACTTTTCAGATCTGGAGCTAAGTGCTTAGTCATAAACAGTTGTTTTATGTATTTCTTTGCTTGTTTGTTTGTTTTTTAACTGTAACATGCAAGTTCTTGTGTTCTCATGTTATGGTAGGAAATCAACCGATGTTGGATTGTATATCAATGTAGGCCACGCACAGAATACCATAAATGAAAATTTAACAATCTGTCTGTAAACACAACTGTTTTGTCTGACAAAATGATCAATTAGAGAGAATAGACAAGCAAGATATTGTTATTGGTCGAGGACAGAGTGAGAGAGACAGGCAAAAAAGGAGAAGAGTAATGGACATTTTTCTTCCATCGTGTGTTTTCTGCTCAGGGCAGTGGGCTGTCATGAGGTTGTGTAACAGCTGTAATCTCTGTTATTCTGCCTCATTCTCACCCCTTTTTCATTCTGTCCATTCTCTTATTCTCTCCAAGACCCTAGCAATACAACCATTATATAACATTAACAGAGCTATATATAATTAGAAACTTTTGTTCCGAGAGATTACGTAGTATGTGCTGGCTGAGAGTATCAGCACCAAGATAAGGACATGATAGGTTGCTATAGGGAAATGAAAGGCTGAGGAGATAATGGTTAAAAACGTTTGTGTCAGCATTGAAAAAGACGAGGAGAAAAGCCATACACAAAATGAATAGTAGTACTAAGCAAAAATTTGGTGATGTGTTTATTAGTTGAGATTAATTTGGATAAATGTTTTGGTCTGGCGTTTTAATTTTTTGTATTACTAAGTCTTTTATGTGTGGGTGATAAAGCAGAAGCTTTGTACTTTTTCAATCACTCTCAGCTTTACTAAAGTCTTTTAAAAGAAATAGTTGCTTTCATCTATCCACGAGGAAAGTTTTCTAATCAGGGCATATCACAGGTTGAGAAAAAAGATATTTTATTTATGTATTACTTTTAATGCATTCGAGTAAACCATGCCAAATTTGAAAATTAGATTTAATCAAAATAGATCTGTGATTCAATACAAACAAAATCTCAGTTGTGGGTTGACTCATGATGTTTCAAGAACAAAAAATACTAGTTTGTCTTGAAATGTTTTCTCATTTAGTGATATTTGACAGTTTATGTAGCTTTCCCAGATTTTTTCCACCTACATTTGCCAAAGGAGAAACTGAAAAACTGTTTAAAACTTTAACTGGTTTCAAAACTTAAGTCAGTATGCAATATTTCAGTGTGTGAAGCATCGGGATGATGCTGTATAGCATAACGTAACACAGAGATTTGAAAAATGCTACGCCTTAGAAAGTGGCATGCCTTTGAAAAAAACTTCTCCTGGAATTCTGGCTGCCACAGGACAGGGAAGTAAGCCTACTGAACATTTGCCCATGCAGCACTGATCCTATTTGATGAAACATGTGTGACACACACAACTGATAGTACAGGCCCAAAAAACACTGTCAACTAAACACGGAAGACAAGATAATGACTGAACTACTGCAGCAACGAATCAAATACCTGACAATTCAGGTGTCTACAGGTTTGTTGTTTCAGATATGCTGCAACTGTACTACTAATAAAACCACACTTCTACAAAGCACTGCTGGTATGTCAGAGTCCTTTTAAATGGCCAACAAACTCTCTCAATGCATCAAGAGGTCAGTGAGCGTCACTTTCAAATAAAGCTGCAAACTGTAGCAACACCGCAAAAAACTACATTTACAAAAGTTATTGATAATTTATCAGCTATCTCTACAAGTCAGTTTGTTTGTCCCATCATTGTCTTGGTGGACCTATATATTTCTTTGCCAAGACTGCTGCTGTCAACAATGATTTCACTGGCCCAGATGGAATGTACTGCTTACCATGAAGTGAAGTTGCCTTGGCTCGCTGTCTGCCTACTTCATGGCGTTGCTGGATAAAAGGCAGGACATGCATGGCTGGCTAGCAGAATACTGGGAATCTGGGAATCACACAATCTGGAAATTGTGCCCCATCAGAGTGGAAACAAGAGGCTGCACATCAGGCACACACTTTTCGACAGGCCCATCCTAAACTTGTCTTTACAAAAATAAAAACGTTTTAAAATATTTTAATGTTGTTATTAATGATTCAAAATCAGCTAATAATCACATAATTTTATGCTAAAATAGTCTAAAAATTTAGTTTTAAAAACGATTTTAAAAAGCTTGTTATGTATATTTTGATGCTTCTGCGCGTAAGTTCACCAGACACGTGAGGTTCGGAATCAATGTAGCTTACCGGTAGGCTAGGCTAGCACCAAGTGATTTGGAAGTGTGAATCAACTGCTATGTTTAAATTCATTTCTATTAGTAGGATATGTTGCAACAGTCTTTGTTTAGGTATCTTAAACGTGCACGAACGGTCTCGGAGTCATTGCTGCAACCACCCCCGCGGTGCTATTATTGGGCCCGGGTGGGCCTGGGCCCACCCATTTTAGGCCTGGGCCCACCCACTTTGTACCTGCTTTCATTTGCAAGGGAATTGACTGATTCACTGGAATATCAAGAAATTCTTGCTGTGTTCAGCACGAAACCCCGCCGTTTCCTGCTTTAACAAGCCCCAAGTCCCACAAGCAAGTTTGAATTGAATTGTGTGCATGTGTGATTATTTATCAGCTATCTCGGATTGTTATGCTGTTGTTTATATGGTTAGATATGTTATTCATTTAATTATTCTGAAGAAATAAGCTACAGGAGAAATAATTTTGGATCGTTTTCCTGCTGTTTGTGTTTAGCAGCTGTGTCGGATTCAATGCTGCTGTTATTTCATGTCGATACAGTTCTTCTGTCATTCTGAATTTATAAGAAACAGTTAAATCAACTTTTTTCGATTCTTTGAACACTTTGCACACCTTCATGTGTGGCAGCGAACGTCATGCCCATTTCCTTAACGTGCAAAGAGAGATGCGGCCCGATCAGAGGCCATTGGAGTTGGAGTGCGGGTGTGACACCAGATGGGATTCAAGATCGGCCACAGTGACTAAAGTTTTCACTTTGTATGATGCTATCGTGGAAGTGCTGGCACAATATGCAGAAGAGGGAGGACAGAGTGAGATTACTTCAGCAGATGAGAACAAAAAAGTTCATATTCCTCCTTGTACTTCTTAAAGAGTTGTTTAGCAAATCAGACTTTACGTCAAAAAGCATCCAGTCCATCAGCGACAGACATGGTGGATTTGATCGAGAAACTTAAACAAGAACTGACAGACATTCGCTCCGGTGTGCGTTCTCAAAGACGTTGGCAACAACATATAAGATGATGGAGGATAATGACATTGAGAATTGTATGTGAGTCGGAAATATTTGCATTCAATAACACAACTGAAACTGAGACTTTGTAAAAGGTTTTAAATTTTACATGTTACACGCAATTACAATTAATTGCCAATAAGTCTTCAGATTTCAGTGAAAGTGTTTATTTATTGAAGCTCAGTAAAAATGAAAGCTTGTTATTTTGGATGATAGAAATCTGGACTGGAATGACAACTCATCAAAATCTTTGAAAGCTATTGCAATTATGCTTGGTCTCTATTGATTAATCAAAGAGGCAACTGGAATTGGAACACTCGCAGTTCAGTCCTTGACCTTATATTCACAAATCAATCCTCTAAATATGCATTGTCTGGAGTAATTTATAGACAAATGCATAGACAATTCATTCATCCATCAGATCAATTGCTAATTTATGCTGTTAGGAAGACTGTCAAAAATGAAGAACAAATTCCTGCTCAGTTCTATGAGAGAGTGGCAACATGCAATAAATATACAACTGCCTACAAAGTAAAATCTTGGCAAACTAAATTACCATGGATAAATTCTGCAATTACTCAAACAAAGGCCTCTCTCTCAAACTGTATAGATCGTCAAAAACATTGGACAACATGAAGCTAAGGGTATCTATTTCTAAAAGCAAATTATTCAAACTGCTTCTAAACCTAAAACTTTATTGCAGACATGTAAAGCCATCATAAAGCTGGTGAAATTGAGAAGAAAAAGAATGAACATATTTCAATTCCTCTATAAAGAATTCATATGCCTGAAGCTGAAAAGATTGAAAGCTCTTTGATTATTTTGTTACATCTGTTAACGTAGTAGCATTTAACTTTGATACTCCTCCAAACCCCACATCTGTTTTCTTCTACATCCCACCGGTTCTCATTCTCTGAGATTACACAAAATGAGCTGTCTGATATTTTGAACTCTTTGAAAAAATCTTATGCTTGTGATATTTATGGTTCAAATATGCATTGTTTTAAGACTGATGGTGACAGCTTTATATTTGTCCACCACTATTTTATCAATCTCTTAAGGCTCTTTACCCCAGCTGGAAAACTGCTTAATCAGTCCCATTTTTAAATCTGAGGATCCAAATCATTTCTATTACAGTTCGACATCCATTCTAAGCAATCAAGTATCAAAATTATTGGAAAAACTTCTAACCAATTAAACAACCATGTTGAAAGCAATAACCTCTTCAATGACTTTCAGTATGGTTTCTGCTCTACCCTTTCACTATCAACCATGTCTGCATTATCATTATATACTGAACAAATACGTACTTCACTCAAAAAAGGTCATTTCACTGGAAGGCTCCATTTGCCTACTATATGCTGATGACACTGTAGTTCTGAGAACATGACTGGTTTAAATGTGTCAATGTCAAGAAAACAGTATTTTCATTCCCCTAAGAAGTCTTTATCTATGTCTGACTCCATTCATTTTGCATAAATATTAATAACAACAGCAACAACAAGGAGAATAATATTCATAAAACTGAATTTAAGGCTTTTTGAGGACCTGCAGACACCCTGTTATTGCACATTTTTTGTGATTTAGTTATGTTGTAAATAGTTGTAAAGATTGCTGTAAATAAAACAATGCATTCAGTAATTATTTTATTTTAATTCATTCATCAATTTTTTTTATTTTCAACTAATCTCTTGAGTAGAGAGAGGAGCCTGTCCATTCGTACTCCGCTCTCCTGTGCTCTCCTCTCCTCTGTCTCTGCAACCTAATGTATTTCCTTGTGAGCTGAAGAAGCTCATCCTCTCTCTGTCTTTCTCTTAGGTGGCTCTGGCTTCCAAGGACAGATACTGCAGTACGATCATCCTGCAATTGGAACAGCAGCTTGCTTGCTGATAGCATCAGTTCAGTTTCAACACACCTATGACTGTAATACTTCTTTTCTCTCACAAAAATAACATCATTGACAGAGAGATGCAGTAAATTGTGTTATTCAGTCTGTAATGTAGCTATAATGAAAATCCAAACTGTTATGTAGCTTAATAAAATAAAATAAAACAAAATGTAATATAGACTGATCTGTTCATTTAAATACATTGATATTAATTGAAATGTGGTGATATCTGTACATATAGAGCACCAGAAGCAGTGTTGTTGTTCCGTCCAGTAAAAACATTTAAATTAAAGTGGCAGTTACAATTGTAACTCATAATATCTCATCTGTGAGACAATCAACAATTATCTTCCAAAAAGAATTATATATAAAAATGCTACAGTGAAATTAGAGCTAGCAGTAAATTAGCAAAGAGCTCTAAAGATCTGTTCATTGTAACATGTTCTCCCTGCGATGATTACCTATGTTGACTGGCCGATCATATCAGGAGATGGGCTACTTGCAACTTAATCACTACTTGTAATTTAATAATATAATCCGCACAAAAGAAGATAACATCTCGTCCCATATCTCGTTTGAAAATATGTTGATATGGCTTAAAAACTCAATATACCGCTCAGCCCTAGACAACGTAATGTTTTGGAGAGTGTACAGACGTGTTCAGGTCAATGTGAGACTGTGGCTGCACAAATTAGACTATGGCGGGACTATGGCGGATCTCTATAATTAATGGGAAACACTGGGTGTCATTTGGATAAACTGACCACATTTTAGGAATATGGTTACTCTCTCACCTGAAAAATATTAAAACTTAATAAAGGGACATATCAAGAGTCCTAGAGCGAAAATTACAGCAGCTTAGCCTGGCTCAAAATCTCCTCCATATCGCATTCTGGGATAGATTGGGCTGTGAACGATCCATCTGTTGGATCTTCCAAATTCAGGAAAAGAAGGCGGCATTTCTTGACCACATTTGAAGGAGCCTTTGAAATGGGACATCCTCGGGACAGGCTGTCTTCAAATCCAGCCTTTGAATGATGAGGCTACCTACATGCAATCATTCTTTTAACAATGTCCCATTGTCTCCTAGTTTGGTCAATCACCACAAAGGAAACTATTGAACCAAAGACTATACAATAGAGCTCATAAGATCCAAGCCAATTTTCCCCCTTGGACTCACCACTGCACTGCACTTTCATATTTTAATGCCCTGACTTTTCAAAACTATATGCATAACCTAGCCACATTTTACTTTCCAGAATAATAACTCCCCTCCAACACTTACTGCGCTACTTCAAAGATACAACACAAGACAAGAACACATAACTAGATTCATTTCAAATGCATTTATCCAACATCGGCTTAGAGAAACAACTATGATCAGAGATCATTTTACACATACATTAAACTCTGGAATGCCATATTACATTAGAGCAAAAATATCTATTACACACTTCGAACAGGCATGTAAGCACTATTTGATGGAAGGACACACCTGTAACCACTGATCCAACTCACGTACAACATCACACTCACTCCTCTTAAATTGTTGCTTTTGTTTATGTTTTGTTGTTGGTTTGTTTCTGTGATTGTTTCTGCTTTTTATTCTGCGTTTCTGTCTTTTATGTGTTGCAGAACAGGAACCTGCTATTAACCATTCTTAAGTGAGTCAGTTTGAATGTAACACATTTTAACATCTGTGATATTTCTTTTAATCTTTCCCTGTATAATAAAACAGGAAATCTGACACCTGGCCACAAAGGGACTTACATTCAGGTACAGATTACAAATTAACTCAGTATTTAGACTTTTATTCAGTGTCATCAAAGTCTGATCATATAATGTCTGATCGTGTAGCACTTTCACTCAGAGCCCTGAGACCATAACTGATTATGACAATTCAGCTCCAGTTCAGAGAGATGAATTGAAGCATGAAGATAATTTGAAAAAGTCACTGTAATTGACGCTGACAGTCGCAGGATGACTGTACGTTGGGTGCTGTTTCCCTTCCGAAAGGAGGTTTGGTGCTGCGAGCAGTTGGCTGTATAGGCTCGCCGCTGATGCCAAGCTCCCTCGGGTGCTGTGGTGAGTCAGGTTCCCTGTCGCAATGCATTTGCTACAACAGACATGCTCTGGGGAGTCCGTGACGGCTCTCTCGGCCCCGCAGTGAGCCATTTGCATGTGCATGTGTATGTGTGTGTTACTGTGTGTCTTGGAGTGGACAAGCGTGTAGACACAGCATTTGTCCTGTAAAACTACAAACTATAAGAAAGACTTTAGAGCTATTTGATGATGTCAAATACTTTGACCTAGTAGCACATTGCAAACACTCATCTTAAGTGCAGCATACATATAAAGTGTGATTGTTTGCTTGCGCTTGCGGTATGCAGAGCTGCAATATGTTACACTTCCCTTTATATGTGTATACACATGGACTACTACTACAAAAAAAATAGTAGTACTACCAGCATTTGTTTAATGTGGATTAATTATACAGTGTACATGCTGGTGTATGCAGGTTTGCCATGTAAAAGTAAAGCACTCTGTGTCTGCTTATATGCATAATGGCATTACCACATCAATGACAAAGATGATTTATTTCAAACTTTAATTAGAGGATAAACCCCTTGAGATGCACCATCTCATTTTCAAGGGGGATCCTCAGGCACAAAACATAAAACATACAACATTGAAACGAAACAAAATACATTAGTAATAATAATGCTAATAAATTAAACAATACAACAGCACAGAACAATCCACAGAGTAATATCAACCGGGACAGACATATATACATAAGGGGTCTCACACCATCCCAAACCCCCGCCTGCTACATCTGTTACATGTGTTATCTCTACAAAGAATGAACAAGAACACTAGATCAAAGTACCGAGTCTACTTATTAACTAACATGAGGGCAAATGGAGTCAAAAACAAGAACAAGTAGATTGAAGGTAAAAGCAAAGAAGATGATACGATATTATTATGATTTTAAATATATTGTGATATACGGCGATATATTGCAATTCAATTCAAACTTTTTTCAACTGCAAATTTTGTCCCCAAAGGAAAACTTACTCCTTCAGCTGACTTTCACCTCTGCTCACCTCAACAAAAAAGACCCATCTAGTGGACTGAAAAAGCAATTCATTTTATTATTCTATTACCAAAACTTAAATTTTCATTTGTAATTTATATAATAAAAGATGGATACTTGGTGTCCGTGTATTGATAAAATAGTGCCACGCAAAATATCGCAATACTATGCTGTATTGATAATAATAGACTAATAGACAGATTTTCGACATGGTAAAAGTAGGGCAGTTTAAATAAATAATTTTTAAAAGTTGGTGACTTCTCTTTGTTTGATTTGAGATTGTTTTTAAGAAACATTTTTGAACAAAAGAAAATTCTAATTCCAGAAATGTTTGAATTTTAATTATATCGGAAGATCATTATTAAAAACAGAAAAGTAAAGATCCTAGGATTGATTCTTGTGGTACACCCTTTTCAACAGTTAAATAATCAGATTGATTGTGATGAATAAACACAGTAATGAGAGGTATGGAGGTAACTGAGATTGATGAAGCTCACCAGCCTACCAAGGACATCATAGATTTAAAAAATCATCAACAATTATGTGTATACACTCTTTCCAAATATGCTGCTTTTTACTTGGTGCTCAAACTTCACAGAATTCATCTTACAGGATAAAAGGAGATACATCCTTAAGGTGTCTCAACATATGATACAGTTCAGAGAAGGCAGATACAGTCAAAATGAAAAGACTCAACAGTAATCTAATTATGTAATTTGAATGAATTCAGTAAGCAGTACCAACGTTTAAATGTACTGTATATCTGTATGGAATGAAGTGGCAAGTCGCAGGCTTCAGACTTACTAAAGTTTGGAAATGAATGTACTAGTTAACCCTTAGATGCATAAGTGGGGTCAAAAATGACCCCAGCGGTTGTTTTTTTGCAATATCTTTGTAATTTTAAATTTTTATCATTTAATCTTCCATGTATTCCTCAAATAGGTTGTCTTTGACACGAGGCCATTTGGATTTTTATCTAATTGTTATATTTTTTAAGTAATTGCATTTTTTGTATCAGTACCACACTCTTCCATACGTGGGGTCAAAAATGACCCCAATCATTTTCTATGGAATTTCAAGGGTTAAACCCTAGGAACCTTTGATTTTTATCAACTGTGACTGTCAGGTATATTTACTGTCGATCCACACATCTAATGTCAGCAGTCTCACCACCCCTAAAGATTATTTTTTCACAGCAACATACATGTATTATTAGTACAAGTATTATCATCATTTTTATACCTCAGAATATATATGCTGTTATAAAATATGAACTTAATTTCCACATACATGATTTTTGTGTGATATAGTGTTGTGTTATCATCATCAAATTGTAAAGTGTCCTAGGATATGTGAAAGGTGCTATATAAATCACACCTATTTTTATTATTATTATTATTATTCTTATTATCAAATTACTTTCTAGTAAGCTAACACTAGCTAACTAAGATAGCTAACATTACTGCATTTGTTGTGTAGAGAAGCAGAAACTCACTATGATGGTTAGGGTTAGGGTTATGACAGGGCCAACAGAAGAGAAAGAGGTGAAAGATGTGTGCAAAGCCACCAATAGTTGCTGGAAATGCAGTGACCCTGTGTATAGTGCTCACAGCCAGAAACAAGTAGTTTGTAACAGCTGCTCACAGTGAGAAGAAAGAAGACGCGTGTGTGTACATGCATAGACAGACAGACGGATACACAAACAATGAATGTTGAAGTTGTGATAGCATGGAAAACATGAAATCATTCTTGTGTTATAATATTGCATTAAATGCATTGATTCTAATTGGGATACTTTTTGGATGTTAACCGTTTTTGACCTTTTTAAAAGCTGTTTTGGGATAAAAATGTTATAAAAAAGTGATAAATGAGCTTGTCAAACATGAAATAATTCTTTTGTTGACCAAAATATAATAAAAATCATCATCTTTAACCAAAATTAAATAGATTTCTTAAGTTTACAGCATAAAACGCATTCATTCTTATTGGGGTCATTTTTGACCCCACTCATGGAAGAGTGTAGGTATCGGTAGGTCATGATGTGTGTCATTCCATGCACTCTAATCTCTTGGTATGACGTGATGCAATATGAGACATGATAAATGATATCTGATGAATTGATGGGTCTGCATTCCTCATACACTCCTCACACCGTCAGTCCTCACATATCAACTTTCACTTTTCGAATCCTCTACCAAGCCATAACACTCTACACAGAGAAGTACTCCTTTTGCCTCCCTACCTGACTTCTATTTTCAATTTACAGTTATCAGCTCACAACCCTCCTTTTTTTAATATACCCTTTATATGGTGCCAGTTAACTACTGCCTGATGACTGTTTTTTGGGGGGGATCTTACTGTAGTAGGATCACTCCTTATGTGTTTGAAGAAGTCCATTATTTTTGAATAGTGATTTGTAACAGTTTTGGAAAGCACAGACAAATTATGTTTCTTGCTGATTACTGCTGACAGAGGCAGCATATTAGAAAATGTTCAGGAGTGCATGGTCAAACAACCTATTTGGTTGTTTAATTTGGAGGACTTTCTGTTCTTTCAGAAATTGACAGAAATACATTGTTGACTTATAGATACAGTTCTTGCATTTATTCAGGACTTCATGATGCCTTTGTTTTAATGCATCTTTTTCTTTTCGGCACTGTCCTAGTCTTGAAAATACTAGCTTGGAATTTCATTGCTCTGATTTATGCATTGTTCAAGTCTTTTGGCTCTTGGATAAACATGGTGATGTGTGTTTAGATGAGTCTGTTTAATCAATATAGGCTGTTTTCTTCTTTGCTACAAGATTGCTTACAGCTATGTTTTATAAAGTGTAGCTTTGTGTGACTATAGCAGGAAAAAATAGTCACATAAGCCACTCTTAGATTCTGATATTCATTCTGTTCTAGCTTGTACCTATCATATTGGTGACAGTTTGGGTCCCATGAGCCTGTTGTCAGCACGTCTTGTCATAATTAATATAATGCTGGCTACAAGCATCTAGTCTGGTCCACCAGTCAGAAATATAATATAATAATCTGAAGACCAATTCAGGCTTAGCTGGCAATTTATAGCTTCAAAAATGTGGCAGTAAAAAGTGTGCTATTCCCATGCTACTTGGAATATACTGTATATAAATCATGCCTTGCCTTGTTGGATGCTCACATAACTCCATCAAACCCTTGGGCCGTTTTAAGCTCTCAAACCTGGGGGAAAATTTCTATGTGTGAAAGTATGAAATTTGCATTAGCGAGTTAGCAATGTGTTGACTGAATCACTGTTTCAAACCTGTCCACCTGTACTTTTGCTACTTTTTTTTAACATAAAATTTGTTGCAGTATTCTCACTTAAATAGTATCTAAAACGGCAACATTCCTCATAATCATAATCCTCCCGTGTTCTCTGCCCTCTTCTTATACTGAACCACTCAAGCATTAAATTGTCTCTCAAGAAATGCATATCTCAAGATAAGTGAGAGAAGTGTAGGGTTGAGGGAGATAAAAGGGAAAGAGGGAGTAAGAAATTACACAGAGGTGTTAACATTTAGCAGATAGGTAACCTCAGTGTCCCTTTCATGTCTCTTCCATCACTGCAAATCCCTGCTTACATTTCCTATTGTTTATCTTGATGTTCCATCCCTCCTTAAACTAGAGCCAAGCAGGCACACTCATAGGAGTCTATTATTAACCGTGTTCACTTGTACTTTCTGTGCATATAAACCGGTATTCAGACGTGATCAATTTAACAGGGAGCAAGAAGGTAATGTAATTATTACCAGGACATCTTAATGATTGATGAATCTGTCTGTCTATGTCAGCAATTTTTGTGGATTCATATTCCTGTGTTAGTGAGGATTGTGTCACTTTTCACCTCTTTGTAAATGCATGGTAAAAAATAGAACAGATTATAACAGTCCTGTGCAAATTAAAATCCACAGTTATGTCATTTGTGAATCGAGCATTTGTCATTCTCTATCTTTGACTCATCAAACTAATTATATCTTACCTCAACATTAATGCCACAAAATGTATTCAAAGTAAACTTCTTTCAAAGTTTTATCACAATTGAGTAATTAGTCTATAATATGTCCTATATTTTTTTGTCCACTAGTAGCATATTATTATAAAAAGTGATAGAACTACATTCTTTTGCTGGCTCCATTTGGGGTTAATGCTGATCATAACTGATCAAAAAATTGTACAGCCAGGAATTGCAACCACTGCATTGTTCAAATAATGACATTAAGAAAATATTTTGTTATTATATGAAAAAACCATCTGAGTTCAAACTATGCAAATTATATAACATTTGTCTGAAGCTGATTATGCCTAACTGGAGCATTGGTGTGTATTGGAATGTGTTGGGTTTCTTTACCCTCTTGTAATTTTTTACTTTTTTTTCAATGTTATGGACACAGAGGAAAACAAATAAAGGCAAGAATAATTTAGTCATCACCATCAGTATTTTCATTTTATGTAACTGTTATTGACCCACAATGAAATATAAACTCTGCTGTGTATTTCTAACTCACTACTGAGATCTTTTATTGAACCCTAAAGCCAAATCACACACAACACATGTCTAAGACAGTTTGGCTCACTGTGTTTGGATGACTGGCATCATTGTACTTTAACTGTTGCTTTTTATGTTTCCTTTGACTGCCAGTAATCTTCAAAACTCATCCATAGTTATCCATCTAAGTTGTGTGAAACACAGAGACAGCAAAGGAGCCTTAAATTTGTGAGTGGGTGCATGTGGATTTAGGTACACCCACATGCTTCCATTTAATTACAGAGCAAAGGAGTCGAAACCTTTACAATACCCCTTCAACAGTGTAAATTATCATAATCATGTTTTCTGAGTAGTTTGACTTTTTTCTTTCCACCACTCTGCCCTCTCTTTCATCCTTTGCCTCTCTCCCCTTCACTCCCTTCCTCTATTGGTGTTTTTGCAGCAGGGAGGTAATTACAGTCTGCACACACACATGCACACACACACTGGAGGCCTCACATGGAGAAATGGAGCCCATTAAATATTTATGTGGGCACTCTGAGAGGTTATTCCGCCCTGAAATTTTAATATCTCTTCACTGGTGGAACCTTTAGAACATAGTACTGTACATACATATAGCCTCAGGCCAGAACTGGGTGAAAGGTGCTTTGTGAACGTGGGACATTTTGTCATCTAATCCCATGTTTTTCATCCACTGTGCTCATCATCAAGTGTGCCATGAGAAATTATCCAATTCCACTTGAAAAATGAATCTTAAATTGTAGCAAAGAATTAATTTCATAAAGCTCTTGTTGAGCATCTATGGTGGTAGGCAAAGCCACCGTCTACTACTCTAACGACCTGATTGCAGGAAGACTGTTAAAACAAGTGATGTAATTAACAAAGATGGATAAATATTTAAAGATGAAAAATAAAGACCTTGAACTTAATCCAGATCAAAGTCCTTCCAGACCTAACCCAGATTAAGAGCCCACTACAAGTGGGGGTCAAAATAAAGCAAAAATGGTGAGCTCAGAGCTACCTGTTGTTTGGATTGTCTTTCACTGAAGATCCTCCTGCACTGACAATGTTGTGCTTAGCATGTGGGGAAAAGCTATTTAACAGTGTCATGGTCTCTAGCAAGCTTAAATGCCATCTGCAAATGAAACATTCATCACTCCAAACCAAAAACACAGACTGTTTTGTTTGTTTGCTTGATCATACCGAGAAACAGGCAACTTTGATGAGGAAGACAACAAAGGCATTTGAGAGAGCTCTTGAATATAACTACCAAGCTACCAAGGGCTTCATTAGTAGAGTGAGAGAGAGAAACCCAGATGTTGTGGTAACACTGTTTTTTGCACTGGAGGAACTTGTTGCCAAGACTTTACCCACTGACTGAGCTGATGTGTTGGATGGTGTCATGTGTATGGTAAACTTTGTCAAAACAAGACCTCAAGATAACATTAGATAATCCTTTATTAGTCCCCACAATTTGTTACAGCAGCAAAATGGATAGCAAAAATAGAAAGGGCATCAATAAAAGAAAAAGAACAATAAACATTTACTAAGTTAAAAAACAACAACAAGCAATATGAACAATAGGACATTTAAAAAGTAGAAAAAAAAGCCATTTCATTGCACCTTTATATGAGGAGATGGGAAAAATGCTGGCCGGCGTGTATGAGTTACAGGAAGAACTGAAAAAAAACAACTGATGAGAAGCGTGATGATGTTAAGCTGTTTGCATATGACAAATGGTGTGCAAGGCTTGTAAACATGACGAATATTTTGTAATATCTGAACTGAATACACAAATGCAAGGCTGAAACAAAAATCTGCTCACAAGCAGCCTCAAAATTAATGGGTTCCTTTCAAAGGTCTCCCTTTTGGCAACAACACTTGGAAAGGGCCACTCTCGAAATGTCCCCCCCCCCCCCCCCCCCCCCCCACACACACACACACACACACACACAAAAATGGCAAGGACATGTCAACACTGCTGTGTTGTGTCAGATAATAGGTAAAAAAATTTAAACTCTAGAGGAGAAATTATCCTTTTATTCCCCCCTAGCCTCCACTGAATCATTTGACTGGGTTAGGGACCCATATAGCTCAGCAGTAGATTTAGAAAAGGACATGATATTACAGGAGCAAGGGCAACTAATTGAACTGACATAAAACCATGGTTTGAAACTGAGCTAAGCTGATCTAACTTTGGATGGTTTTTGGTTGACTGCTGCCAATAAGTTCCCACTCATGGCAAAAACAGCTACTTTATTTCAACATTGCTCCCATTTTCCACAACCTATCTAAGTGAGCTTGACTTTTCAAGCCTATCTGCTATAAAAAACTGAAAACTGAGCAACTGAGAGCCATCAAGGAAGAGTTTCATGTGTGCCATTCATCAATTCCTACCAGGGTATTATCTTTGTGTTCATCCAAACGGGTCCATGTTGTAACATTTAGGATGAGCTTGGGATTTTTTCAGTGTCAACACTGATCTAATCTGCCACCATGCATCCAAAATGTATGTGATCATATTAATAGTCGACAGTGATGAGTAGTTTTTGCAACAGTAATGTAAAATACTACTGCTGAGGGTCCCACAGTCAAATTAGCCAACTAGAAAGTCATAAAATTTCAATCTGTAACTTGAAGTAATACACAGTAACTATCTATCTATTAACAAGCTGTTAAAGGTATTCTTTAAACTTGTGTGTGTTTTTTTTGTGTCCATAAAATAATTAGTTTGTTTTGTAGAATAAGATAAGCAATTGCATTTTTTTAAACTTCAGGAATTAATTTATGAATATATATTCCCCACTGTGTTTGATTATTGTTATTGAGTAACTTTAAGAAAACATATTATACTCAACTAAGTAAAGAATATAAATAAAAAGCCATTCATTATAAAACAAAATATATAGACATGGTGACAAATGGAAGGAAAAAAGGAAAAAACATTACATTTCTTAGTAAGGTGGCCACCACATGCCGACAGAACAGCTTCGCTGCGTCTTGTCGTTGATTCTACAGTCTGTTAACTTTCAGTGGAGGGAAGAACACCAGTCTTCTAAAAGATCATTTCTCATTTGGTGTTTTGATTATGGTGGTGGAGAGCACTGTCTTGTATGTCAATCCAAAATCGACCACAAGTGTTCAATTGGGTTGAGATATGGTGACTACAAAGGCCATAGCATATGATTCACATCATTTTCATACTCATCAAACCACTCAGTAACCTGTCGTGCCCTGTGGATGGGGGCATTGTCATCCTGGGAGAAACCACTCCCATCAGGATTGACATATTTTATCATAGGATAAAGCAATCACTCAGGACAGCTGTGTATTGATTTGCAGTGTTCCCTTTACGGGGACAATTGGACTCAAACCATGCCAGCATAATAACAGAGCAACTAGATCCCCTCACTGTAGGGGACAAGCATTCAGACCTGTACTGTCTACAAGTATGAATGTAGCACTACTTTTTTCCACTTTTTTGTTAATCCTCTATGCTTTGCAGTGTTTTCGGAATGAAAAAAACACATAAATGATTCAAATAGAAAAAGTGACACAAAAATCGAAAAAGCTGTTTGAGTTTGTTTTTGATATTCTGAGAGTGCATGGCAGAAAACATTTTTTGAATACCTTCATGTCCCACTAAGAGGCCAACAAGGGCTGCAGCCACGGCAGCCTGTCAGCTGGGGTCCATGGCGTGATGAGTTCCCAGTGGAGCATGACAGGCCTGGCAGTGGGCTGATGGTGCACAGCCTTCTGGGAAGGTCAGTACTCTAGTCAGGGGGAGAGAGGTAAAGGTTAGTCATGATGCAATAGGGAGAAGTAATATTCGGACAAAGATACATATGTAGAGAGCTATAACAAATTCATAATTTGAAATGTTATTAAATTAAATCTTTGGATAGCTGTATTTAAGTTAAATTTGAAGCTAAAAATAGTTGCTCAATATACTTGCAAAAATAATGTGAGGATATTTATGATACTACACTGCAATTACTTACCATATGTGTGTCCTCTCAAGTAAAGTAGCACCTTTTACCTGACCTGACAATTAGCTTTTACTATGAATGCCCAATAATTCATGAATGACACAAACCAGATTATAATCATCCTATTCACATTACATTATTCAAATCACTACCTGTGAGTCATATTTCATAGCTAGATGCCATTTGATTAGGATGAAATGGATGCCTATATTGGGCACCAACCAGCAATAGCTACATGGTGAGCTAATTTATCATAATGAGCTGGTAAACAGTGGGAATTCACTGTTAATGTCACAAGGTAATCTACCAGGGATTTTACTTTTCACATATTTGATTTGCCACTGCTGAATTTGAAGTTAAAACAAATCTGGCAGATTGATGATGCTCAAGACACAGTGGAAGATATGCATTTTCAGTTATGTGTTACTGAGGACACGGCCTGTTACACTGCAACAACTCAGCCAAGTAGGTACAATATGTAATTGTGATTGAGAGCACACATAAACACACCCACGATCACCATTGAGAAGTAGAAAAAAATAAAATGATCCATTCTGCGAGAGAATATTTAGTTGCATGCTTAGTTTTCTGTTTAATTTTTGTTTTAATTAATATTTTTCTGTATATTCATTTAATTAAAAGTATTTTTAATTGTGCTTGATCATTGTAAATGGCCTTAGCATATTGTGTATTGTGATCATCATGGGAAACAGTGGTTCTTTGTTGATGGATCAATCACATGCATGTGTGTTAATACTATGGCCTTTGTTCATCTGATGATGGTTCAGAGTCTTGTGATGTGTTAATGTTAAGTCGTCAGGCTATTGTTCTCAAAGCAATATGTTTAAAGAATTCTGTAGTTTTAACTCATCAGATGATGTGATAATTGACCAATGGATAAGAGCTTCTTCTCTCCTATTCATTCTTTTAACAACCTGCAAGTTGTTATGAGAGTTGTTTTATGACAGTCAACACTTTATAACCACACAACCTACAAAGAAATAAAACTCTTCAAGAAATGTATCTTTCAGCACAGTCTCAATATATTGTAGCTATAGAGATCCTTGGTTTGCTACATTAATTTGTATTCCATGGCAGCATTAAAGACTCAACAAGCTTAGATAACTCATCAACAATCATGAGCCCCTCCATGCACAGCATTGCATGTCCAGTGATTCTCCAGAGATTTGGGTCCCAATTTGTGTATTGTGGTAATAGGCAATAAACTGTGAATATCTCAAACATCCATCTGCATGAAAACATGCTGACCCACAGACACACTGCACATTTACTTTTTTTTATTATACACATGCTTGGTATGTATCATGCACATGCAAATATATACACACATGTACAGTACAGACTCAAGCAAACACACACCTGCAGGGGCACGCACAAACCTGAACACACAAGGTTGATGTGATTAACTGTAGCCCTTCCTGTAGCTGGAGGTTTCACAGAACGATAACTGTTATGGGATTTATGGCATCAGATAGAGAACATGGCACCATTGAAAAGAAAAACAAAAACAAACCTGTGTTCATTGATTACTGATCATGCACCCGTGCACGCACACATGCACATGGATATGTACACACAGACAGAGGAACAAACATACATACATATTCATAAAAACTACATGCGCGCATGCACATGGACACACATACACACCTATAAACATTATGCACATATACATGCCATGAATAAGGGAACACACATGTGCACACTTACATGAGAATGTAACTGACTATATGCTATGACCATTTTTAAGAAGCAAAGCCTTACCAGGGACAGGGGTCACAAATTAGCCTTGGCTAGAAATCCTATGGAGTTTACAATTTTCTTTTTGAATTGGCCCTGTCAAACAAAGTAATAAAATAATGGATGTGGCAGTATATTGGTCTACTGTTAGTGTATTTCTTTGCTTTATTGCATATACAAATGCATGAAAAGTAAAAAGAAATGTCCAATAACTGTTAAATCATAAAGGTTAAGTACAGTCAGGAAACAAGTTTGGGAACAGATCTGAATACAAATTACCATTCAAACCTGCAAAACTTTGCAAAAACAAATAAATAAACAAACAAAAGTCTCATTGAATGGTTTGCCAATTCTTTTAAAAACCTTCTGAACAACAGAGGGTAGGCTTGTAGCTCAAAATGCATGTAAAGAGTGATTTGAAAGCACAATTACACATATAGTACTGTGTAATATATTACTTAATCTGATATGGAAGCTGGTTCCTGATTTGCTGAAATGTTTAGATATAGGCCTACATTACTTGCATTCACATCAACATTTAAAAAACAATGAAGCTTTTGTGAGGGATTTATTTTATATCTAAATTGACATTTTATTGCTGTCAGTAGGATTGTTGTCATTGTCAGGCTGTAGGGTCAGAGGTGAATTGTGTTTCAGTGAATGCATAAAGACAGCAGTGATGGCCAAAGAAACTTTTAAAAGAATAAAGCCATGGAGTGTTGACAACATCTCTATTTTTAACACTGGCAGCTTGATGATGCTATAGCGAGAACAGATCAGAGCCTATGTTCTAAATTCAGAGAATATCAATGCCCTCTCTTCTTGTCATTGTTTTTGTTCATGTCTTTACTTAAGAAAATGGTCAAATGATGAAATCATCATAGTAATCTAAAGGCATAAATACCACAAGAAGTGGCTCTGAATCACAAGAGTACATAGTAAGCCAACCCACACCAAACTTACTGTGTGGTCTTTGTTGTTTGTTAGTGGGCACATCAGAAATCCAAATACATAAACACACGCACTGAAAAAAGCGAGTTTTTCATAACATGGTCCTTTTAAAACCCTACGTCACATAGAGGTCTCACCGATTCGAAGCTAAGGTTACTTTCCCCATTCTACGTTCACCGCTTTTAACTCCCTGGTGGCAAGGACACTGATGCCCAAATCATTACTTTCCGTTCTTGGCTGAAATTACATTTAATGTGTGTTATTATTGTGGTATGACAATGTGCCCACGGGTTTCATATGAAAAACATTCAAGCGAACTATTTTCTGCATAAATCAGGCTGTGATGTGTGTGGTATTGGTAGATACATGTGCAGATACAGGCATTATGCTATCTAGTATTGATCTAGTGTTTTCTGGTCTCTCGAGAGCCAGTGTTAAGATTTCATTGTTTGTCAATGGTCTCACAGGTATAATTATGCATGTGCCTTTGCTAATAGCAACTTTGTGCATAACTATGACTAAAACAGCTGCTTCTGGTTAAACGTACACAAGGTTTAAGCAAAGCTCCTGGGCATGGGAGTGCCTGTTGGTGATTACTTCACGCCTGCTGCTCATAGGCTTAGGTTGTTTAGAGGCTGAGCTGTGGTCTGACATTTCTATGCTTCAATTAACAGCTCCTAGCCCCTGATTTATGTTTTTCGATGTGTGCTTTATATGTGCTTGCTGATATTCTCTGGCTATAATAAAGCTTCTGGATGGTATTGATAGAGTTACTTGGCCAGAGCATGTGATGGATCACTGGAGGAAAATAATGTCACTGAAGCCAGGGTCAACAGGTCTCCAACCAAACACACACACACACATACAACCACACACACACACACACACACACACACACACACACACACACACACACACACACACACACACACACACACACACACACACACACACACACACACACACACACACACACACACACACACACACACACACACATGATTAAGATTATGGTCACTGTTAATGAAACAACAAATGTAAATTGCAGGAAAACCCTGCATTAAAGTCAGATGTGCTACATGTTATCCACCAGCCAAACCTTTACACCCTTACTAAATTGCCTTCAGCATTGCTATATAAAAGGCTGCATGGGAAATAAAAAGTGGTATTGGACATGATTTATGATGTGTAGAATGGTCCAATATGGACAGAAGCCCAATCATACTGGGCTGGGTGGATGCACCACTGGTCCACAGTTGATTAGTCCAATTTGGGAACTCAGCTACAAATGGTCAATCTGCCACTGATTGCTAACATCGATGTAGATATTACTCAGAATGACGCTTAAAGCAGTTTGTAATTGGTGGTGCAGTTTTCTTTTAGAGTTTTCATCTAATTATTTGAAAAATGGCAAGATAATAATAAGAAATCAGAGAAGTAACTATTCAACACTGACATTTCATATATAAAGAAATGCTAAGACATTTCTATTCACACATGAATGAAGACCAGCAATGCTGGTAGTAGTCATAATACCAGTGAGATTGGTTCACAATTTGAAAGGTAGCCAACTCAAGCGGAAATCTGACTCAGATGCACACATGCAGGCACACAGATACATAGAATGTTACCTTCTCCATGCTTTTCTTACTTACGTGCTATCTATGCCATCTTATCTCAGATCCTCAATCACACTGACACAAACACAGATTCAAACACATTTACAGATACACTCATCCGAATCAAATGTAGCAAAGGGAACACACTGCTCTTGCATAATCAACAGGGCTATGGACAAATATGTCTAAAAACACATTCAACATTCATCATATGTCATTTATATTTAAGCACAATTAATAAAACATCTGTTAGAATCCTGAATTCTCGCTCTACATTAAAAATGCAAAGGATGCTTCCAACAGGTTTTTAATGAGCGTGATTGGTTGGAGGAACCATGTGTGCGAGTGCCGTTCATTTGTGGCATGTTGTTAGGACACCTCAGCTCTATAACATGACATATTGTATTCAAGCCCTACCTCTCCATGTCTTTGCTGCACTGTTGTCAGCAGTAACAGGACTCTACTGTGAATATCAGAGGTAATTACAATAAGAATACATGACAATTATCTTAAAGACAACGTAGAGCTGTGTAATTAAAACTGTTATTCTTGCATATTGTAATTAGTACGAATGAAGTCACACAGCTGTAGTAAGGGCATTGGGAAATAGAGTTTCACATCAAAGTTACACTAGGTATCTGTCGTGGTACATTTCTTTTAAAAAATTGGGCTTTATTACAGAAAAGCAACACCTGGAGCATTTGTCATGTCCTAGATATTCATACAAACCACTGTTGATGGTTATCTACTTGAAATGTGTACTAAACAGCAGGATCTAATGTTCATGCAATAAATTACATTATGGTTCACCCTTTCTACCTTGCTCAAGTACCTGACCTTGTACTTGAGCAAGGTATAGCTGCGCCTACAGCCGTGCTAGCAGCTCTGTGAATCTGCTTACATGCTAACCAACTCAGTCTCATAGCAGTTCATAAAATAGTCACAAAATTTAATCTATTGATTCGTGTTTATTAAATCAATAAATTTAATTAATTTGTTCTGTGTCACACAGCACAAGTTTCAAACCAGTGTATTTAAATGGGAAGTACATTTCATGCCTGCAGATGCAGGCACCATAGTAACAGTTGCAGAGGATCATGGGTAGGCTAGTCAAATGTTGAGAATATGAATAAAATCGACAGGAGTTATCCAGTCTGACCATGGGACTGATAAAGACAAAACAAAGATACAATCTCCTGGTTAAATGCTGAGTAATACAGCAGGTATATTTTCAAAATTAAAATTAAATGGAGTAAAAAACAATACAGCTTCGCTGGTCCCAGTCCTGAAAATTAGTTTGAAAGTCGTGTTCTGTGACACAAAAAAAATAGAAAATTTGTGTCCATGGACACGCATTAATAGATTAAATTATGTGATTATTTTACGAACTGCCGTGAGACTGGGTTGTGCTAACATTGACAATATCACCATCCACTGTGACTGTACGTACTACAAGTGCACAGTGTATTTTTATGTTTTGCTTTAAGGGGTAGTACTAACCACCTCTACCCCAACTTGTTGTCTAGCCAGACACAACAAACAAAGATGCTGTTGTGAGGTTATCTTGTTTTGTTGAGTTGTGTGTAGCCTCAATTGTAATTGCTTTTCTGCCTGCAGGTCATGGATGTATTAAGAGAGGTGGATATGGCGCTGTCACTCAGCCTTGCTGCCAATTTTTCCCAATGGCCACTTGCCGTATTGGAGCGAAAAAATGCTGTGGTACCAAAAAGCATTTCCCCATTGATACTTTTACTACTAATACTATTATAAAGGAGACATCTGTGAAAAAGGCATCTGTTAACAGGACACCTCAAAGTGCAAACAAGTTATGTTATTTCTCTTTGTTTTATACATTTGTAATCCATGAACATGTAAGTTGGATATGTACAGTTGGAGAAACACAACTGTACATTAACCTAACCCTAACCCCTAACCCTAACCCTATTCAGTGGGCTGCACAACGTTGAAGCAAACCTGAAAGCTTGATGACTGTTTTTGGTTTATGAAAGAAGATTCTCTGAGAAAGCTGGTGAATGCAATCACACATCGTTCAATCTTGAAAACAAGTCTGTATGAGGGACTCGGGCACTATAGTTGGTTCAATTGTGGCAAAACCAAATTTATTAATTAAATAGAATCATAAACTTAGTCTTCATAGCCTCAATAATCATCTTCATCTCTATACCCATCATCAACAACAGCACAATAAAACCAAGAAAACCCAAATGCAAATCCGAAAAAAAAAAGCTGATTGCTAAGATTGTATGTATAGAGCTTAAGAGTGTGGTGGTTACTGATAATGCCCTGTACCATTTTTAACAGGATGAAAACAGACAAACTGGTGACATGGATTTCCTATTAGCTCCACTTTGCCCAGAGAGTCCATTCAAGGAGTGATGAACTACAGAGAGATAAGAAAGGATTAACGGATGGGGGAGGTTTCTAACAGTTAAAGAGGGTTGGAAAGAGGGATGAAGAGACATTCAAATGAGCGTTAATAGTTTTATAACTGCTCAGGGTGATTCCTGACATGCTTTTAATGCAGGAGCTAGGATGACACATAATATTCAGGGTAATTACATGGTGCCATGGAAGGCTTTTAAATCCTTTCCAGTAGCTTACTGCGCTTTGCTTGTTTGTGAGACAAAAAGAACATTGCTGATACTGTTCATCTGTACAGAAAAGCAGGAGTAGCAAGATGTTAAGAGACTGATTGAATGCAGTTGCATTATTAAAAAAAAAAAAAAGTTGTTTAACTCTAACCATTAATAATAATAATAATAATAAAATATTTCAGAAGACTTATTAATAATCTTGATCATTTCAGTCAGTCATATGTTCAGAGGTTCAGCATTGATTTCTTTTTAGATAATCAATCAGAAAAGATAACAAACATTGTTTGACTCCTCACTTTGGATAAATAAGTACAAAGAAGTCCAGCAGCTCCAACAACTGATTGTTTGCAATGAACTTGTTTGTGGAAAATGGACAGAGTGCACCCCAAAAGTGATATTTGTATATCTTCTCCCTGACCCTCACCTGCTGTCCCTTGCATTGCCTCTGCTTCCATGCCAAATCAAGTGTCACTGCAGAACAAGGGCTTTTGCTTAGGAGGTAGTTTGAAGTATGGCAACAGACTATCGTTTAGGTTAGGGTTTACATGTGACCTGTAGAGGGAGGGAAGTTCCTTTTTTGGATAGTTAAACATTGCTAATGAATTGGCTTGTGAATGGCTTTCATTGTACTTTACCTTGAGGCCATGGGTTTCCACATTTGGTCAGTGGATCAATTTTGATCATCACTCAGTGTCCACTGAGGAGCATAATGCAGTGTTGTATAGAAGGATGACAATGACTCCATCGGTGAATACAGCTACTAATCCTAGATCATTAAAGAGCTGGAGATATTTTTAGCCCCACTTTCCCACATTACCTTTGCGTTATTTGAAACACAGTTCTTACATAACAAAATGTCCGGTAGAGAAATATCTTGCATATATGATCCTACATATGGATACTGTGTTATCATGCCCAGAACACAATGCATCATTTAATCCATCATGTGGGGATGCTGATTCTATTGTTAGTTGAATTAGTCCTTCATAGATATCTTCAAGCTGCTGCAGAATTTACTAACATACCATATCTGACCTATTTACTCTCTGTGGCTTCTGACAAAATTGTCTAGAAATATCATTTCAAACTAATTTGTTTTCCCAAATAGAAAGAAAATGTAATTAGTGCCTGGATTATTTTCACTGGCAACATTTTTCCATTCAAGGAGGTACTGTATATTATTGCACCAAAGTTGTATGAAGGTGGTTTGCAACAGGTGGTGGGCCAACAAAGTGCAGGACTTTTAAGGTTGGGTTACATTCAGACAAGAAGATCAAGATTAGAGAGAAATATTCAAGTCCATGTTGCCTTTTTCAATATTAAACCAAGAGCTTATGATTGAATGATTGTTTCCTAACCTCAACCAAGTGCTTCCCCACCACTTATGTGCCTAACTCTGAACACTAAATAACATTTTTTTATCATAACATTCATGCAACAAACTCACTTTCAAAAAGACAAACCAAAAAAAGCTTTATCTTACAGTACCCCACTGTAATTTCACACTAAAATAATAATAATAAACAAACTTAAAAACAGGTATGAACAGATACCCTATTGCAAGAGCAGATATTGAATGACAACAAATGAAATAAAGTATCAATGAGCATTTTGAGTAAGAAAAACATTTGCTGTTGCCAATTAGTAGTATATTACATAAGCATGATTTCCAGGAGACAGGGTTGCTCCAGAAGTAGCTGGGTAAAACTTCCTTTTCTGCATTCACCTCCGAAATTTCAGTATTTGATGGATGTGCCAGCAACAGACAAGGTGATAGTACTCTGTATCAAGTGAGAAATCAGGTCTGTGAGAGCACCTCTCATCAGTCCATGGCTGCTGACATAGGCATTAAGCCTAGCAGCAAGGACCCTGCAAATGTTCGTCTCCTAGCTGTCATCTCAGAGCCTTTGCTGCTTTCTAAAAGTGTTCAAAGCAGTGAAAATTCTCCACAGGACTGGAGGATTTCTCAGTGCCACCAATCCTACCTCATACACTCCTCTAAAACAGAAATGTGAAAGTATATGACAGTGACAGCAAATACCTTGAACATAAAGTACTAATTACATATTTTTAGGTGACAAACCTGCCGTATGAGCTGTTCTTGAACATGGAGTAACCATGACCCAATTTGAAGGCACCGTAAGCTCCAAGCTTGTACTTAATTCACAGGCTTGTTGCATCATTTTATTTGCACTAAAGACTTTTTTTTCTTTTTGGACACAAACAAGTTGGTTATCATGTTTGAGGCCATGCACTGAATATAAAAGCATGTAAAACTGATTGATGTGCCTTTCACCTTTGAGAAAAGTCTGTTGAAAATTACGTAACCAATTTAACTTTGGCATTCTTTGAAAAGCAAATAATTGAAAGGAAACAGCTGTTACTCCTCTGCATTTAAAGGGTCACCTCTCTCTTTGAAGCAAGTACTAAGAGCAAAATTAGAATCTCACATAGTTGCAATTTTTCTTACACTTACTTTCCAAACTTCTCTCTCCCCAACCTTTGGAAGAAATCATTTAATAGTCAAAATACAGAGAGGTTCCCAGTGAAAGAGCAATGGAGATGATTAATTATTGATATATATTTTTTTAGATGTTTTTTTTCTTTCTTCTGGCTTTTTTGCTTATTTATATACACACCTCATGCCTTGTTTACATGGCACATATAAAACTTTCAAAAGCAGAATTTGCAGAGGGTTTTTTTTTAACTGGAAGAGCAGGTTTTGGCTTTTGCTGTAGCCATGAATTCATAAATATGACCACAATAACCACTTAAGGTATCTCCACTTCTGGACTAAAGAAGTCAAATCGGGCTTGCCATAGCATTCACTATTGTTATCATAAATCAAATGAAGCAGCAGTTTGACAAAAGTGGGATTCTGGACATGTCTCCAGTCCTGCTTTAAGACAAGGTGAGTTTTGTTTTATATATTACCTTTAAAGCACAAGGCAATTTAAATACTTTACAACAGATGTACAAGATATAAAGACACACAATACAATATAAAACGGCATATATGAATATTATTTTAAGAGAATAGAATAAAAAAAGAGAAAGTAAGATAAATAGAATAAAACCATTAACCAGAAGCATAAAAATGCAGTTAAAGTGCAGTGCAAGACACGGATTAATAGTCCCAAATTCAAATTATATAAAAGGCAGAAGAAAACAGAAAACTTTCAAGCCTTGATTTAAATTAATTGAGTCGTGACAGGCCTCGAGTTCTCTGGGAGTTTGTTTCAGATATATGATGCATAAAAACTGAACGTTACTTCTCCATGTTTTGTTTTCACTCTGGGGACAGAAAGCAGACTTGTCCCAGATGATCTGAGAGGTCTGGGCGGTTCATAACGTATTGCAGCAGATAACAGATGCATTTTAGCCCTAAACCATTCAGTGTTCTATAAACCAGCAGTAGTCTTTTAAAGTCAATTGTTTGACACACAGGGAGCCAGCGCAAAGATCTGAGAATGATATGATTCACTATCTTGTGTGTTAGTAAGGACTCGAGCAAAACATAAAAGACTGTCCTGGACTGTTGGACTTTAGGGCTCCGAGCAGCTATTTAGCGAGCAGTTTGGAGTAATTTCATGATCAATTTTGGCTTTTTTGTAAACCTCTAGGACACGCAGTTCCCACTCGCCTCTGTTATTCTAGAGAAGGCTGATATGATGCTGCTTTAGCTCACTCACTTTCAGAGTTTCATCTCAAATATTTCTCACAAGATTGGAGTGAAAGTTTTCATCTTTTGCTTAGAGAAATGTGTCTCCTATATTTTCATGTACTATTTTATATAGTATCTATGATGAGAGGAGAATGTGTTGTGGTAGAGAAGTTTGGACAGGATTTGAGCAACCTGTTATATAACATTTGTTATATGAAGTAGCTGTAAATTGCTGTGCATATAAGCTGCACAGGTGAGTTATATCATTTATTCACAGCAACCTTACATTTACCTTATGCAAATGCTTTGCGCTTAATTGACATCAAATTCTTGGTTAAGCAGTAATGATTTCAAATTTCAATATCTGCTGATAGGGGAGCTCAAAGGAACAGAGCGATAACAGTTTGGAAAGAAGGATGAATAGAGTGACATCGCTGGTTTAAAGATACTTTTAAGTCTGAGGAAAGATTTTACATTTCGACACATATTGTCACACACTCATGCATGTATTATTAACACACACAGTTTGTGGTTATCTGCTTAACTTTGATCACTTTTGATTCGTACATTCAAAGCTCCTGATGATCATATTCTTGTGGAAAGTGGACAGGGGGCTACTGTCATTTTCTCTCAGCAGTGTGTGTGTGTGTGAAAAAATGTGAGGTCAAAGGCAGATTATAGTAAGTCTCACATTCTCTGGTCAATGAAAGCCATGGAATTCCCACAGAATGTTGGAGGTCATTACTATTCTCTTTTTCTTTTAACTTGGTATTTTGATTATCTGCTCTTTCACATCTTTTACTTCCTTTATGCCTGTCTATTTTTGCATGCACACAAACAAACACAAGCACACAATGCAGCAGCACAATGAGAGATATTGGCGTGAAAGGGCACCCACAGATAGCAGGCAGGATTAACTGTTAGTTTAAAATGCAGAATAGATAGTCAAGGGTTAATCCAGCCCTTTAATCCTCAGGCGATAAGGAGCTTAACATGGATGGTTCAGAGTTATGGATATTTAGAAATATGGGATATTTCTATAGCTGCTGCGTTTGGCTTACCCAACATGGAGTCTGAGGCAACAATGGAAAGAGGGAGAGGTTGGTAGGGGAAGAATAGGGTCAGAGAGATGGAGGGGAACTGAGTGACTGATGACAAAATAGGGAGGAGAGAGATAAAGGGAAGGAGCAAGGTGAAAGACACAAAGAGGAAAATGGTTTCATCTGTAAATAAAAACTCAGAAAGATGATGAATGAGGTCATGCGTTAAAAAATAGAATGAGATACAGTAGATAGCCAGTCTGGTTTATTTTACAGCACTGTGTCTTGAATTTTGCACTTTATGCAATAAAATGATTTTATTGTGCAAATCACACCAGACTTACAGCATACATATATCTCAATTTGTCTTTAATATATAACCAAAAACACTTCTGCTCTGAATATGTGTTAAGGGTTTTCTATGATGTATCTATGAAAAAAAACAGACCTTTTCAGTAACATACTTAATATCTTTCCAAAAATGGATGGAAATCTTGGAAGCCCAGCTGTCATGATGGTGCATTCATTTTTAATCATTTCGCCTCCATCAGGTTACAAAATTGGGGCAGACAGCCTCCTGCTAGCTCTGACAGTCCTTAAAGAGACATATGATATTTCAACTTTGTCACCCACCTCAACGAGGTGTCTTCTTTGTAGAATGTGCTGCTATATAAAGATAAATAGACATACACAGTATTGCTAACAGTTTTGTCAAGTAAAACATGTAACTGGAAGACATATTTAGTTTATGTAAATCAAGTTTGGCACTTTTTAGGGTTTTAGAAACAATAAGATTATGTTAAAGGAAGAGGAATAAGAAAAATAACTAGTTTTATTGGCTTCACTTTGACTGGGGCAAAGTCAGATGACTACACTCCCTCTCATGACACAAACATGACACAATAGTTTGACCCTCAACAGGTCCACTGTGAGTGAACCACTCCTTACATTGCATGTGCTGTCCTCCCTCCTGTGTTACCTGATAGACTGTCAACCTTGTTGTAGTAGGTAACCACAGAATGATGAGGGTGGTACAGTATAATCAACAGATCCTTACAGAGCCCACATTCTCACATGATATGTCTGATACTGAAAGTCTATTTCTGTTTGCTGAAGTTTATTTAGCAAAGTTTCAGGAGCAGGGCCACGCCTCAACAGCACCACTTTGGGAATTCCTTTGAATAATGAATACCAACCTTACCCTCTCCTCTTCTTTCTGTCTTGTATTCTGCACCACTCCACACCGCCACCTTATTCTTCCTCCTGTTTCCCTTCACCTTCCTCCCTGTAGGGTCCTGGGGGGGGTTGTTGTTGTTAACCAGCTGCTGTGCCGGATGCCCTATGAAGACTCCTCACACCACCTCCAAGCAAGCAGGCAGAAGGACAATGCTCATCAATCTTTTTGTTTAATAACTCATTCATGCATTTTGTTGATAGTGTGGTCCTTACTAGTGAATTTAGAGATGGAACTTTTGCCATAAGACCACAGGACTGGTCATGATGTTTATTTCCAGAGGTTTGAGTGGATTTGTGTGAACATTTCAAACAGTTAAACAGAGTCATTTTATCACCTCATATTTTTATGCTCTTCTGGATTTGGCTGTAGTTGTTTGAATTACAGTATAGCATTGTGTAGGTGACATCATCATTGATATGCCTTGTTATAAGACTTTTTGAATAATTGTACCTCCAGTCCTAAACTTTCTTTACACTCCTTTAAGACAGTTTCAACCAATTGTCTTGTGTTTCCCATGTTGGCATGATGTACATAAACCAATACAACCACAGTAACGCTGTGAATACACCAAGGAGTCATCTTTTGTTAAACATGTCACTTTAAATGTTGCCAGCACAACCCAGAATCCTCTCTGCTTTCAGGTTAAAAAAACTCCCTAGTTGTTTTCTAGCGTCCTACTCATTAAATTTGTATGTCCAGCAAAGCGTTTTCTCACATTGGACTTCAACATCTGAATCTCCATGGAACCATGACATAGGTGGACTTGTCATTTTCAAGAGTCATCATGTTTCAATTCCCTCCTCTCTTTGAGTACCTATTTTTGCCTGTGTACCAGGTCCTCAAAACACTGAGAGGTTGTAATGGAGAGAATAAGTGGCCAGTTTTCTGTGTGTGTGTGTGTGTGTGTGTGTGTGTGTGTGTGTGTGTGTTGTTAAAGGAAATCCCACAATCTCTCACATTAAACAGTTAAGGTACTTCAAAGCCCTCAGTGCATGAATATTTAAACTGCAGGACCAAGCTAAAGTACTGTATAGATTTGCGCATACTATAGACTACATACAGTAGTAGTATAAAACACACTAGCAGATACACACACACTTTGTATTGCAGTGCTGTGCTACATGTCAGCACACAGTATTTTAAGAAATCAGTTAATCATATAGGTGACAACTTGATTATTCATTTTGAAAGAGAAATAGATCCCAGTAAATAAAAAAGACCTTGTTTTTTTCATTTTTAATTACAAATTTATTGCAAATATAGAAATAGATCTTTTGTACAGAAATCGCAAAGGGAAAAAATGTCAATATCAGCAACAAATAATCAAAGAAAGCAACAAGCCAAGATTTGTTCCCATCATCCAAACCTTTGTTTTGTCTTTCCCATTTGGTCTCTGAACAGTAACAAGTGTAGAGGTGAAACCAGAGGGGAGAGTCACATTAGATTTGAATAGAATACAACCATGGAATTTTAAAATTGACACGATGGCCCTTTTTGGCTCTTGCCTTTAACGACCTCCCGTTTCTGTCAACCTGGCAAGAGCCACATTTTGACACATGTACCATACATGTCCAAATAGGAACTGAAATCATATGATAGTGACGTGAAAATCTGCATTGGCCTGCCTCAGGGATCACACAGATGGTGGTTATACTTTTCCTATTATTTCAGTTATTCTAATGTATATAAAAATGGTTGAGGTGGTTGTGGTAGGATCACAAAAATACAGATATCTTTGAAGGGCTATTAATACTATTTATATCATTTTCAGCTGGAACAACCTGTGAGACACTGAAATGCCTCTTTACTCAGGTGCTTAAGTAATGGAATATATGTCCTGTAACTTTTGGTGTCACATTGTGCAGTGACATTTGGAGAGTTGTATCCCTAAGCTTAAAGTAATTTCAGCTCAGCAAAAAGTAAAATCACTGATTACTGACTGAGCAGGTTTTGATATTATTAATCCTTTCAGTTTGAATTTAAAGTTATGCATTATGTCTGTGTAATCAAACATTATGTGAACTTGTGGGCAAACATATACTTTGAATGCTGTTGTTCCTGCAAAGCCAGCGTAATTTTAGCTTTTGAAAAGATCAATCCACACAGACATTTAATTTCCTCCTTGATATGAGGACGGCCCCTGTTCCCTGACTCCTCTCTGTGAACTGACAGACATTTTGGAATCCGCCAAGTTTTCAATCTCTGCCACTGACAAGGCCAATCATTCTGGCTTAGGGAGTGCAACAGAATTGGAAAGTGTGTGTGGAATAGCAATGGGTTCCTCTGCTATCTGTGAGCAGAGAAAACATTAACGTTGATCATTTTGGGTACTGACACTGAACGGCATCTGCTGTCACTGCATTGGGACCTTTTATCGAGTGTCACTGCTCTGCATCCGGGGGTTAGAAAAATGGAAGCTCCAAGTTACAGATTAGCCTCCGGTACCAATAAATGACTGCCTTATCTGATTACAGCGCAGTTTCACCCAATTAAAACATAACTCAAACTGGCTGCTTAATATAGCATGGCCATGTTGACAAGTTGAAGAGAAGATTTAGCCCAGAGGTTAATGCGTCACATTTTCTCTCTGTAATTGACACCATGAGGACTCTTAAAATGTTGGCAAAGGTGGTACTTCTAAATAAGCTATATATTCAAGTTGGAGATTCTTGTATTATCACTGCAAAATATAAACATGGCTATTGCACGTCTCGCAGTCACTGCATGGGACTAATGCATCAGTGGAGCTATGCTATGTGTCATCACAACATTATTGGATGGGTGTCAAATTAAATGTACTCAAATCTCTTTTTCTGTTAATTGAAGTTAAATACACTCTATTTCTCCTGAAAGTATAGTCAAGGTATTTTTATTGGAATTGAAATTCCTTCCAAAAACTGTTGTTTCACTCTGTGGTCAAACTGTATGCACTAATTTGAATTTCATTTTTATAATATTAGAATACCAGATAGTTTGGAGCACTGTGCATTATAACAGTTCATCTTTTGACTATTTCTTACTTGTAAGGACTTCAAATATCTACAGTGCCACAGCCATCTACTATCTTTGAATCAAGTGTAGATGCAATCTGTGTACATAAAAAGCTATTCGGCAGTAGAGTGTATAATAAACGTCTGTATAATAAAAGACCAATAATGAAAGACACATTTACAACCGACAGGGTCTAAGGTGAATTCAAATAATTAGTCAGTCAGATAAAAACCTTCAAGCTATGAGAGCAGAGGGGGGAATGAAGATCACTGATGTCACTGATGATCACTGTCTTAGCTAACAGCGAATGAGCTGAGACTGAAGTAGAAGCAGCTGATGCATCATTGATTTGCCAGTCACTTCTAACTAATGGTTTGAGTTTAGCTTAAGACCATAATACTAAGACCACTGTGTGTGTGCTCATGCCTTTACCCAGAAAAACTACATTTTATTCATAAAGGAGACGACTGAGTAAAGGGAAAATACAACCACAAGCTGTGACAGGACCCAGCCTCAAGCAAAAGAAGATAGTGTTGCATGTCTGCCATGAAGAATAATGTTTGTAATGTAGAGGGATAGAGTGCAGTTTCTCATAACAGACTGATGTAAACAACCACTAGCTTCAGACATTTTTATCCCATCTTTGCACTGCACGCTTTAGTCTGTGGCTAAAAGAGTAGCAATGGTACCTGCTGTGTCAGTATATAATATAATCACCCAAATGAAAACCAATAGGTAAGAATGTAAATATTAAACGTCACAGAGAATAGAAAACGGCTAAAACCTAAATGCTCAAATCAAGGTACTTGACAATACTGTATTTCAGTCCCTACAGTTTTGTTTTCAATGTAGTCCACTCATTGTACACAACAATATATTTTTGTTTCTCAAAAAATACAGGGAATCATGCAAATATAACAACTCTTCTTTTATGTAGTACACTATGTTAAGCTTTCTCTGTTCTTAAACCTTTATAACATATATCATTGCAAGTATTAAAAGTCAGTCCCTTGATTCCCAATAACCAACCCGCAACCCCCCTCCCAAAAAAAAAAAAAGAAGTAAAAACAAAATAAACAGCCAACTAAAAATAGAGAAACACACAGACATATCAAGAGATCAGGCTGAGTATAAAACATCCATAGAAGCATTTTTTAACCTTAGCTTTTTTTTCTTTTTTTTATCTAGTGTACAAAATTCACATATATTTCACAGATTCTTTAAGTCCTTTGTCCTTCTTTGGAAAATAAACCTTGAAGAAACTGAGTTTATGCATATTGTGTGAGTGTAAATAAGCTTTTTTTTCAGCGTAAAAAGTGTTGTTGTGAAAAACAGGGTCCAATCAGGTTGCAATCCTCAGCCCAATGTGGCATACATACAGAATTTTCAAGTGCTCTTCTGCTCAAAAAACACATTGGAATTAACGGAGGTTTCTCAACCATAGTTTATTTTCTACTAAGCATGCTCGGAAATGCTGACAAAGAAATTCAAAATCCTCCCCTGCAGCCTGAACTTGCAAGTGTGCAGACTTAGAATTGCTCGCAGGCCTTATCCATTTGGTGTTCTGACAACACAGTTGTTCGATTACAGATAAAAAAAACATGTAAAAGGTCAACATGTGTCATCTGTTGAAGTCTGATAAAGACTTAAAGCTGTCTTTTAACATCAAGAGATTTTAATTCTAAGATATATTTTCTTGCCCATTTGTAGAGTGTTTGGCAGTTGAAGAGGAAGCGTTGGCAGTGCTCGGCCCATAAAGTGTTAAGAGTGACTAAGAAATCAGTCATGCAGACATATTTCATTTGTCTTAACTGGCTTCTGTTTCAGTTCTTCAGATAAACAGAAATGTACATTACAGCAACCTAAAAAAATGGCATGCATTTAGTTTCCCCATTTATCAAATTTGGCACATTATCCACATAGTGCTAACACCTGCCTGTCACCTGCCTTCAAATTAAGAAGAATTGAAACTGTCCTCATTAAGGCTTGTGTGAATTTCTGAATATGTTTGAGAGCTGTTCTCTTCTCACAATATACTGTTATTTGGCTCATTTCAAGCTGCCCACCGATTCTTGCATGGTAAGTTTTGGTAAAGCCAAGCCTCCACACATCTTTTATCCCAGTCTGACTGCAAAATCCCTTTCTTATTAGTCTCTTCTCTCTTTAAGACCTTGCACATTACCTGCCTGTCAGGAATAGTCATTTAAGTTGAGTCAGACTGTGACTCATTCTGACTCACTTTATGTTTTGCCGTCTACACTTGCCGTGTGTGTGTGTGTGTGTGTGTGTGTGTGTGTGTGTGTGTGTGTGTGTGTGTTGGGAAGGGGAGTTGAGACAGAGAAATGTTTAAAAATCACTCTAATATGACACATAATCAACAGCCTACTAATACTTAAAAAATAAAAAAAATTGTAATTACACGACATTATTCTTTACAAATTGCTTTTAATCTGCCAGTCCACATTGCTATCTTAGGTTTAGGCCTATATATATTCACTCAATTTCTGCTGTAATGTGGTAGTTAGAATAATGTGCATAGGACTGGTCCTATTATAACTATGACAACTATTATAACTCATAATATATGATGGATTCTTGTATGCCTATAAGCACACTGGCTGCTATGGCATTGTTGATGTAATTTCTACTTCAGAGTAAGAAGGTGAATGATATTACACTGATTGTTTTGTATTGATGATGATCGCTCACATCAGAGAGTGTTCCAAGTGAAACTTTTTTATGGATCTTTACTAATGGAAACATTTAACTCTTTGAGTAATTAAGAAACTGATTAAGCATTAAATCCACACCCCATTTTGGGCTTTGATTCTTTTCTTTTTGAAGTTCAGTTTAATTGGGCCAGGCTTAAGGGAGCGTCAAAGGATTAACATGTTAGACACTAAAGCTGAAAGCGTCCGTGATTTTCTGGCCGTATACAGTGATAGAGGAGGCAACCTGAGCTTGCTTCCTACAAAAGGATTAAACATTAATAGCAAATTAGATGGCTTCCTCATATCCGGCTTTCCCGTGGCTCTGAGACAAAGAACATGGTGCTACAAAAAATAACACGTATAATGACATTGCCTTTGTTTTAAGAAATATTTGCAAACTCAAAAGAAAAGTTCATTTTTCATAATTACCCCCTAAGCTCCAGGGCCAATTAACACCACTTTTTGGTCTAAACTACAACTTATCACTTTGCTCAAGGGAAGCAAACAATTTGTTTGGGTTTTGCAGCTCTGACCATTTATGGGGGGAAAAACAGTTGCAGGAAAGTTTTTCAGCCTCTTTAGCTTATATTTTTACCAATTACTGCTTACAGACGTCCAGCTTCGCTTCACATTTGGATTTTGTGTGAACTAGTCTTCATTTCCATTTTGCATGACCCTCTTGTGGTTGTTTTGGCAGCAGGCTTTCAAGTAATTATGGTGAGAGACACAATATCCCCTCCAACTACAGTGGGCTGAGTGATCTGATAGCAATAGTGCAATAGTACTCAACTGAGCTGTGGTGAAAACACAGTTTGTAAATCGTTATAAATATTGGCACCTCTTACACCAGCTTTGGAAATGATCTCAATTGGGCCGGCAGTTCTGCATCATTACAGACATTCAGTTAAATGAATGTTTGAATTCATTTTGATGCCATTGAGCAGAAGAGCACTTGAACATACACATTCCCCCTGTAAATCTATTTCCTAATAAAAAACACCCATTGATCTGTTAACTATGTTAATTAAAATAGAAAATGTATGAAATTAAAAGCTATACATGAAAACAGTAAATATCAGGATTTTATGTCACATTATATTTTGTCAGGTAGATGAAGTTAAATGGCAGCTGAAATGATGAGCAATCCTGATATAATTTAACATCTCTGAATTAGTTGTTACATGTATCCTCTGTGTCCATTTCTGTAAACTTGTTATGGCAGTTGAGGATCTGTAAAGTTGAGCATACCAAAGTTCTTCTGTGGGATTCGGTACTGCTGGATCATACCAGCGAAAAAAATGTTCCTCTGATAGTGGATGGTGAAAGTCTGAGTCAATCACATTAAAAGTGCCTTTGGAAACTTTGATATCTCAGATGATAGAAGATCAGTGAGAGATGGAAACTTTCCAAGACTGTTAGTTCATCACATGGTGCTTTATCATATAAAGAAGGCGGATGAGGTGGTGCATCCCAGACAAGCTATACTGACAGTTAGGCCCTTGATCTTATGTGGTCTATTATTTTAAACAATCACAACAGAACACTGACTCCACCTAATAAGACCTCGAACTGTATGCACACATTGTAATAAAAACAGGGAAAAAGAGACAGGGATAGATGTTATATGAAAACAAAGAGGGAGAAAGAAATACATAAAAGAATATGAAGATGCCATCTTACAACACCCTTTAACATCTGTATACTCATTCTCATTCAACCTGCATTTACTCAGGGCTAAATGAACATCATCTAAAGTAAAGTGTGGATCAACATTTTAAAAAATACAACCTGAAATTACTCACTATTACTTGTTTTATCTTGAATATAGCCCTAAACTAAAATGTGGAGCAAGGACCACTTTCATTTTTCACATTTTTAGGGTAAGAGTCTCAGATTGTGTATGTTAGCTGATTATGTAAAAGGCTGCACAGCTCTTTTGGGTAAGCAGCCTTTTGTCAGAATGTCAGGAAATGTCACTATTCATTAGGACAATCACAAGCATATCATTCCAATATAAGACCAGGTTGAAAAATACTATACAAGAATGGAGATTTGATTATAACTCAGGAAGAGGCACTGCACTACTGTGGTATATCAGAGCATCACAGTCATGTGATGTATGTCTGGGAAAATACAATGAACGTTATTGTTACTTGTGCATTTTTCCATGCCATTAATAATCTAGTATGGATTACACACAGAGAGCCAGCCATTGGGCAAGATATTCACAAGTATTAATTGAAGTCAATTTGGGCATATACAATAAAATCTGACAAGGCATGCCAACACCCACTTACACTAACCACTGTACCACACACACAATCATGAGGCATAAAGTGCAAGTGAACATGCCTGTCACAAGTTGGCTAATTAAGTTATCAATAGACAACAATAGTACTAATGTCCAGAACAGAACAGAGACATTGGCAGTAATTAAAAAGGGTCCTTTCCCTCAGTGCCTCATTCAATGTTAATGTTAGAGAAAGGATTTGGAATGTACTGTGGTTGTCACATTGAATGATGCAAACAGATTTCCTCTTAAATTGCTTGTAATCTACTTACATTCACAGTGGCTGTAGAAAATAATTTATATCCTCACTAGTCTTCCTTTTTTTCCCACTATACCCCTTCTCTATTTCAATTTATCTTAGTCTTTGTCATATTTGGGTCACATCTCTTTTACGTTTTTGTAAGGGGACACTATCAGGTAATTACTTTTAGAACGGGAAAATTATTTTGGCCTCTGTATTCCTTTGAATTACGTTAATAAAAACCTGATTCTGACCATTATTTGGGTAAATGTCTTTTAGGGAAATTTGGGACAACATTCTTTTACATCACTCATTGAATCATGCAATTGTGTTAGGAAAGATGTGTTGAACTTTTTTGGTGCACTCACATTACTATTTCAGGCTATGGTTAGAAATATGTCGCTCATGATTTCCTTATGCAGCAGGACCTTCAGAGCCACTTAACTTTTTTGCATTGTTCTTTTATTCCCAGCTTCTTTTTTCTTTCTGTTTGACAGATGCTTTTGATATGCAAATACCTCAGCCGCATGAAGAATCTCACGGAAGAAGGAGAGAGGGCCTCCATTTGACAACTCTGTTCAGTAATCGGCATGTCACCCCACCTTCACTCAGAGGACTAAACATATCCAAGTACACACTGCAAATTGATACAGCACCCAAGAACAAGAAACAATATCTTGTATTATACACCCCAGCTGAGGTGATGGGTATTCACATTTACCATCTGTGATTATCCATTGATGAAAAACATGGCACTGATAAAGACAAGCTAAAAGATCACAAAACGTGATCACTCAACAAGTACTAAATTACACAGTTGACTTTTGCTTCCTGTGGTATAAATAAAATCCACAAACATTAAATGAGAATAATCCAGAAATGGTGCTACAATGAAGTGTAAAATAAAACACCATGATGACTCTCATTTCCCAGGCACAGTTTCACAGTCCGTGCACTTAGCACAATATTCTATACACCTAGCATGCCAGAAAAAACCCCAAAGGCAGAATGTTGCCCTACATTTTTCTTCCCATGACCTTAGCATAAGTAGAAGTTTCCACATTGTTTTTCCTGCAATGTTTGACTCTGGTCCCCCAGTCAAAGCTTCTGCTGTGCCGACACACCCTTCCAATAATCAAGTATGTCATGCAGGTCCTCTCCTTTAGCAAACTGCACCTTTTTTCGAAGGGCATTTCCGGCCGTCACATAACAGGCTTCATCCCGCTGGCCTTTGCGATAGGGACGAAAGCGCTCCCAGATCCGCAGTGAGCTCTCTGAGGAGTACTCTGGGCTGGAAGAGTAACCAGAGTAACTGGAATGCTGGTGAGCAGGCGAAAGCTGGGAGTAAGATGCCGCATCCCTACGGGAGCGCGTCAGTGGTTTTAGGAAGGAAACCTTCTGGGCTGGGGAGCCCTGGTGAGAGCCTTCATAGTAGAGAGCTGGGACGGAGTGGCGGTGCTCCGAGCAGTGGTAGTCCTGCTGCACCTCCAGCTGCTGCTGCTGTTGCTGTTGTTGTTGTTGTTGATGATGTTTTTGTTGCTGTTGATGGCAATGGTGTGGTTTCTGGTTGTCCTGATGGGCACCAACACCACCACTGTCGCAACCACCACCACCCCCTCCAACACAGCTTACATTCCCCACTAAAGACAGCCTCTCCAGGTGCTCTCCACAGCCCACTGGACTGGCCCGGTCTGGGTACTGCTGCTGTTGTTGATTACAGGCATCCGGGCTCCTGGGCTCAGGAACATCTAGGCTATACACCCTAGCTCCTCCACGTTCCCTGTCCCGACCCATGGAGCCACAAGAGGTGGTGCTGCACTGTTTCTTGACAGCATTTACAATAACCACAGCTGCATCTGCACTCATTTGTCGCTGAATTGGACGTACAGCAGTGGCTGGAGGAGGGGGCCTGTAGGGGGGTGTGACCACAAAACCACCACCACTGATCCCTGGGCGCTCAGAGAGAGGGGCATTCAAGGCAGGGAGTGGAGGTGGAGGTGGAATCTTGTTGGGAGCAATGACTTGGCATGTCTCTGTCACCCCTTGGGAGAGTGGGATTAGGCCACGAGTAAGGGAAGATGTGGTTGTGGGTGGAGGGGAGGTGGGATTGGAGGAGCCTGAAGGGTTGGAGACTCCAGAAGCAGCAACGGCTGCTGCATCCAGTTTCAGTGCATCAATGCAGTTGTTAATGATCTGGTTTACCTTGTCCACCTCCATGGCAATGGTGGAGATTTCTGATGCAGAGCCATGTCCATCATCATCTGAGTCATCCCCAATGTCAGTCCCATCATCGTCCCTAAAGTCTTCCCCTCGCATTCCTCCATGCACATCATCACCCAACCTCTGCATCCCTGGTCCTCCACTTCTGATATCCATATAGTTTCCTTTACTTGTAGCCAAGGCCTCAGAAAAGGCAGTGGCCATCTTTTCCACTTGTGGGATTGAGGAGAGCCTTGAGGAACTGGTGTTGGCTGAGTGGAGCATTCCAGAGCTAGAGGATGTGGACATGGGAAGTTTGCCTCCATGGTGGTGCTGATACTGGTGATGGTCTCTGGACTGCTCCTGAAGTTTGTGGACTGCCGATGGATCATTTGCCACTGCTGCTGCCACCTCTGGTCCATAGCGCATTTCCAGTATAGTTTTCTTGACACAGATGGATTTCTTCTTCTCATCATGCATGCGCTTCTTACGCAGACAATAGTAGACCAGGCCTAAAACAATAAGCATGCCAAAAAGGCAGCCAACAATGGTCATTATGTAGTGAGTTGTGGTTGAAGGTGTGGCGACAATCTCATTTGGAGTTTGAGCCCGAGTGGAAAATTGGAGGCAGGTGTGATTGTAACGTTGAGAGTTGCGGATGGATGCTACACAGAAGGTATAATTGGTGTGAGGTTTGAGCTTGTTGAGGGTGATCATTTCCTTTTTGTTTTTCAAGTTCATGACATCAGACACAAAAGTGTGGTTGTACTGTGTTAGAATATACATTTTGCTGTAGGGCCTTGGAATCTGCACAATGAGTGAGGCTGATGACAAAGAGACATGATGGAGCTTGATGCTAGGAATGAAGCTGTGTTCTGTAGATGAGGAAGAGGGGGTGGGGTCATGGTACGGCCCCACACCACCAAACATCTCTTGTCCAATCCCAGAGGGACCATCCAGATCTGGTGGAAGAGAGGTCATCCCTGGAATCATCACTCCATCTCGACAGTGGGCGTACAAAATGTTTTTGGCATTACGTCCAGCATGGCCAGCTGCAATGGGACTCAGTAAGGGGAAACCAAACATCTCTCGGGGCGTCTCACACTGAAGGCGGTCATAGGTGTGAGTGACATTGTTGAAGGACTCCAACCAGGTTAGGAAGCTGTAAAGGTCACAGCCACAATGGAATGGATTTGCTGCCAGTTCACACACCATCAACCGACTGAGAACTGTGAATGTAGATGGATCGATGCGGGCAAGTTTGTTGGATGACAGATCAATGCTGCTGAGGCTTGGGCACTCCCAGAATGCATTGCTGGCTATAATCTCAATGAGGTTGTGTTGGAGGAAGAGGCACTGCATACGGCCTAGACCTCTCATCATACCCTCAGTTAAGTTTGTCAGCTTGTTATAGCCCAGTTGAAGAACCTGAGAAAAAACACAAAAAAAATATTAGGACAATTATATACTATAACTAACAGAGATTCAGAAGGGCAACAGAGGTGGTCTAAATATTTTGTATCATTGCTCTGTTTTGCACATCAGCACTTTTTCTGTTCAAATTATAATTACAACAGACATTTCAGGCTCTCTCACTCTCAATGTCATGTCCTTGTACTGTAGTTGGCTTAGACAATATGGTAAAATTGGAGTTTTATCGACAACCTGTGTGATTGTCTTACTGTGTTACTTGTCCAGTGGAAAACTGACAACTAATACAGTAAAAACAATGAAAAACAAAGCTTACTTAATGGTTAACTGGGAGACTGTGAGAAAGTAACATATGAGTAAGTGCTTGTTTTTTTTATGATAATCTGTACACTCAAACCCATACCTGAACAGTTAGTGATATGATTTTTACTGAGACAAATTATAATTGAATGTAGTTGGGGTGGGGAAAATTCTCAATTATACGATGCATCGCATTGCGGACGTGGACCACTCTGCATTGATTCACAAAAGTCAAGAATCGATGATTAAACGTTAGTTAATGACCTGATTTTGAGGGACGACGAAGGTGGAACCAAACTGTGAGGGCCGCGCAGCAGCCGGACAGTCTTATGGGGCGCACACGCAAGGGTTCATCTGTGGTTCATCTTGAAAAAGAAGGTCTGCAGCAGATTGAATGACTAAATAATTACCTTCGTGAGACGATCGTCAAGTTTACTGTTAACTTTCAACTCTGTCACTCAGCTAACGTTAACGTTAGCGGAGCAGCACAGCTAACGAGAGCAGCTGACCAACACACACTGCAGCATGAAACAACGCAAACTCTGAGGTGAAGAAAATAACTCAGCGCTCAGTCTGTCTCACCTCAACAACCCTGCAGATGCTCCACATGTTGGACAGTGATGTCCCGGAGCTAACAATGCAGCAGAGAGGCTGCTCTCCACTGCTGGAGACAAACAGCTACACTCCGCCCTCAGTTTGTTACTCTCATACAGGAGGGTGAGATTCACCCCTACTAGGACTATACTATAGTTTTTATTTTGGTCTACTTATTTTAATGTGAAGACATTTATGTTTAACATGTATGTTGAATGTTGACATTCAGATTTTGAAAGTACTTGCTAAATAAAAAAGGGAGTTCATATTTATCTGACTTCTTGTATCAATCAATGAAAAATTTGCCATGCAGTAATAAAGAAAAATGAGGATGTTATACGTTGAGATGCATCAATAATCATTTCAGAATTGAATCTTAGCCCTCTGAATCGGAATTTAATCGAATTGTGAGGTGCCAAGAGATTCCCACCCCTAGTAGTTTGCTTTACTCATAATTAAATTAATTACAGTATGGCAAGGCATATTTTCATGTATTCAGCAAACAATTCATTGCACTAAAGTGCCCCATAAAACTTTCAAATAAAATAAGAAAAAGAAATAATCAAAATCTTTCTCACACTGCGGCCAATGGGAAAGTGCTAGTGTACTACAAAGGTCTAGTGCATTTTGAACTGTATGTGTTTTTGCTTTTATCATTCATTTCCCCATCACCTGTAGGTTTGCTTGTCCTGCAAAGGCTCCATCCTCTATATAGCTGATTTCATTCTTGGTGAGGTTGAGGTCAGTCAGGTTGGTGAAGCGGTACATGGAGCTGAAGAGCACAGCTTTCAGCTTGTTCTCATTCAGCCTCAAGTCATGGACCGTGTTGTTGATGTGCTGTGGGATAGTCTCATACGGTGGCTGGTTTTGACTGCAGATGGCCAGCCACACATAGCCTTTGTCCCCTTCAATGAGCCAGCAGTCCCCATTGACCATGTTGGGAAAGTAGGAGATGAATAAGAGGGAGGGAATAACAAGAAGGAGAGTGGAGGTGGTAGAAGCACCCTGCATGATGCTGATGAAAAAAGAAGGGATCCTATCTATACTTATCAAGGAGATAAACTTTGGGGCAGGCAGGACGAAGGTTGTGTTTGTGGGAGAAAAGGAAGAAACAAATATCAGTTGGAGGAATTTCGATAGAGGAGAATGGTCTGGGTTGGGTATAGAAAAGGGGGTAAAGGCTTCACAATGCCAGTCACAGCTTTATGGTCATCATGTTGATTAGCAGGGGACCCGTGTTATGTCATATCTTGTTGGGCTGCAATGTGGGGTGACACAGCTTGTCTTCATACTCCTCCTTAGACCTCAGTACTGACTGACTCAAATGGATGGACCCTTGGATTAATAGAGAATCTGTAGAAGACAATAAAAAAGATAAAGAAGAAGAGAACAATGTAATTTAATTATTATGAAACATGATGGCAAAAGCTAACTCTAAATATATGGTAAAGGGTAAAAAATCCTATAACTCTTCATTGCTTCAGAATTATTCTGAATCTGCAGGCTTCCCAGAATCAGTCTCAATTTTCCTCAAGGCTTGTTCCACTCTTTCTTTTTTCTTCAGCTGGTTTCCTCTCTCATCATATTGATTTTATGCAAGCTGGACTGCCCCAGCAGGTCTCCCTTTAACCTATTGCATCTGCACTTAGTCATTCCCCCTCTTGCCCCATGTCGTAATGCTAGGTCATAAAGTTTTGCCTGATACCTATGTGCATCCAAAAATCTCCCCTCCGTGCTCAGAAGAGAGGAGTCCTTTTTTTTTAGACACAAAGTGAAACATTAATCACCCAAATACTGACAGCACATTGTCTCCACAGACATTCCTTGTTATGACACTATCCTGCCAAAACCTAAGCTCTATATCCCATCTGCATGTCATTTGAATAGCAGTCAAGCGTTTACATAAGTAGAGGATTAGCTGCCTGTTGCATCATGACAGACATTGTACTCTTGCTGGCTCAGCAGCTGGGGAAAACATACAACTACACACACATTACACTAACATGCACACTAAAAGAGACAATTGCCCTCAGATAAATATGTGTAGGCTCAAACACATACATGTCCTCATATAAGAAGAGTGTAAATCCATACAGGCACTTGTACAGATGTACAAGTCAAAGCTATCAATAATGATTGATTGAACATACAAATGACATGCAGTCGATTACATTACGCAATATGTTTCTACATAGTGTATGTTTCCCCAGGTCCTCCTCTTGTGTCTAACATATTCCTTTTTTCATTCTCTTGATTTCCATCATCATGCCATAAAAAAACACTAAAGAAAATATCTCTCTGTTTTTCTCTCTGTGGAACAGGCCAATTTTCTTCTTTGTGCTCCAAATTCAGACTTCTGTCTAACACCAAGAGAGAATTGAACTCATTCTTGTCTATTCCAGTCCAGATTCCCTGGAGGTGCCAGCAGAGAATCGGGTCCATCCTTTTTTCTAATCTATTTATTACTGCAGAAAATTATAATACCTAAAATGTGTGAAATGGTACATCGTCATGTAGCCCTAATGACTTTAGGCATATGCTGGATTATCTGTCTCAATTTATTAAGCATAAACCGGGGGGAATGCCAATCAATATGGTTTCTCAGGTTGTTGTTTTTTCACAGATGTCTATACATAAAATCTGCACTAAAATGCATATAATCTGGTCACAAGTAGATAGCTAAAGATGCCAATGTACCAACAAATCATTGCAGACACAGTTCAAATCACACAAGTCAACCTCAGGGGCGGTCAGAAATCTATATCATTACATGTAATGTCATTTGAACACAGTCCTTAACTGCCTGGTTGAGACGATCAACCATCTCATCATGGCATGCTAAAAATCTGGCATAGTTTTCAAGTTTGTACATGAGGTGATGTCAGATAGCCGTGCTCTTTTTGCTGTTAATAGCAGTTTAGTATACGGTTGCAAAGTGGGTTTCAGTAGCAAGGACCACACCAACAACAAGATGCGCTTAAACAATTTATTAAGAGAAATGACTGATGAGCATAGTTCTTCTGTTTGCTGACTGCATTTTGGGGAGGCTTATAGGAAGTCCACCATAGCAGCGTGGACCCCCTCAAGACCCTATGAAGAACTGGAAGAAACAGGAAGAGAGAAATGGGATGGGGGGGGCTTGGGGTTGCAGTATATGAAAGCAGAAGTGGACAAGAGGGCTGGGTGATATTTATAAGAATGGCCAGAGGTGGAGCAGTTGTGGTGTGGTCTTGCTCCAGAATTATGCTCAATGAGCTTCACTTAGAGATGCCCATTGAAGACTTCTGACACAATCTGACATAGAAGTTATCTTAATAACATTGGTCTGAAGATCAGTGATGATCAGGTTTCACAGTTCAAAGAAAAAGCTTGTTTCTAAGACAAGAGTTGGATGGATTATATTGGTAAATTATTGTTTTTTTGAATGATTTGAATGATTTCCCCTCCAAATAACAATTTGCTAAGGATACCAAAATACAGCAATACTTATGCTAAAATTTAACAGATTGTGAGGCATATTAAGGTCGATGACACAACACTGTGTGATACAAAATAAAATAAACCAGTCAATCAATCAAATTGTATCAGCATTTCTCATAAACTCTGCCACCAATAATCCCAAAATCCTTTGCGAGTATGGTTGTGATTGATGTATTTCGAGATTTTTACCAACCCAACACCTGCACACAATACACTGTAGATGTCCCTCTTTTTATTCCTCATTTATTCCACTGTTCCTGCGGTACATGAATGTATTGGGACACTCCTTTGCAAATGATTGTCTGAGGTTTATTCCTTTCACATGAGACGTGATCTCATTTGGTGCTCCACATAGTGAAACCCAGAGGGTTCACATGAGGGAAGCAGAAAGCATGATTACATAATTAGGAATTTGGGACATGCAGAACACCTCAGAGAGAAAGAGCATGACTCTTAACACTGAGTATGTAAGTATCAAAATGTAGGACAGAAGATCAAACTTCTTATAGCATTTTACATAATGCATATTTAGTCTTCATGTTTCAAATAAAGCTCAGCATGCAGTTGTTGCTATAGTCTACCCTCTAATGATATGATGATAAGCTACAGCATACAAAATACATAGGGGACGCTTCTTGACTCTTTTTATGGCAGTCAAATAATTGAGACTTGCACTTGTGGAACAAATACAGTCATTTAATCTGAGTAGGTCACAGCAGCAGAGATCTAGGAAACTAACTGGTGGCTAACAGGTGGTGCGAGGGTAGCTGCAGGTGTCTGAATGGCCTACTTCCACCTTTTCCCGAAATACATCTGGTACCACAAATCCTCCCTTTTTTTAAATCCTTAATCACAACAGTGGTACAGAGACTAGCTAAACACTAGCTCCCTAGCTGTCTTATACTGTGCTTTTCAGTCACCATGTCTCCTGGAGCTTCTGTATTTATGTATTTTGTATTGTCCACATTTAAAAACAAAGGAAAACATTACTTAGTCAGGGAAAGTTCACTGAGCGGCAGTCTCTTTTGTAGAAATGTTCCTGAATATACTCACAATTACACACATTAACATCTGAAAGTTTCTCAATACAATGACAGTCTGATGGCTACTGGAGAAATCAGGGTTAAGGGCCCTGCTCAATGAAGGAGGGGGAACTGCGGCTTTTTCCGCTTTCCCTGTCCACTACCTTTCGGTCACAAGCCTACTTCTCTAACCTTCAGGCCAGATCAAGGTTACCAAAGTTGAACTCAATGTTAAAAATGTGTGTGAAATTAATCCACTGATCTAAGAGATTCTGTTGTTACAACAATTGTAATTTAATCACTGCTATGAGGAAATAATTGGGTCACAAAGTGTAAATATTTTCTCATCCCATAGTTAAACATAGCACTTTAGTCTACAAGAGTATCACAGCAAAAACTCAGTAATTGTTACATATACAATATATTTAACATATTCCATTTTACCAAACATATTAGAGATAATTTTTCTTACATCTACAAAAAAATGTTTTATGCAAAACAACTTGTGAGGGATATTCAGTGCCTATAGTGTAAATCCTTGTTCCCAATGTAATACACACACACGCACACACGCAGGCACACACACAAACACACACACGTCTCCCAGATCTGGATTACTCAATGTATTCGTATTGATCCTCACTGTTACCATGGAAGCACTTATGATTGACAGTGCCAGTTAAGAGTAATGCTAACAGAAAAGGATGTTGTTGGCATTTGCATCAAATCAATGTCTCTTTTGCTTCATTAGCCACAATGATGAAACTCTCCTCCCTGAATTCTAATAACATCCAATGAACATTGAGTGTGACAGGTGTTTGAATTGGAGAGGGTCCATCTCTCGACTCTTGGAGCTGAGCCACTGTCAGTCCAAATGTAAATGTATTTACTCCGACCTTTTGTGCTGCTGGCTGCATGTGACGCTGTCATTTTGAATTGTGTCACCTGAAAACTATATATGCCCACTGAACTGACATGGCAAAACAAAGAGTGACAGATTTATGCTCTCTTTGAAAGTATGTGGCACTGCGTCTTTCATTCAATTTGTGGTCACAATATGTGTGTAATTACTGTCTGATTTACTCAGGCAGCAGCTCATTACTCAATTGGACAAGGACCCTCTGCATTCTAGGTACACTTTGAAAGCTAAGAAGAGCACTACAGATTTACCTAAGACCAGCAAGTTCAGAAAATAAATCAAATTTGTTGTGATCCTGACGTAGAAATGCTAATAAATTAAGTAATAGCATTCCAAAACCTTTACTGAGGCTGCTAGTAAACCAAATGACCAACATCCATTACTGACTGCAGTATCATAACAATAGCTATTCTGATGAGAGGTTTGTAGAATGTACAACTGTTCATGAACAACTTGAAATGTCAATGGAGCTCTTTTAATTTTGTTTTGAATTATACAACTTAATGAAGACAGTATTTAATAAACCAAGGTATACAAATACACTGACTGTAATTACATGGATAATGCAATTACTTGTTAAGTAACATGGATTCATATTTTATATGTGAGTGTTAACACCTTACACATAGCACACTGACATTTCCCCAGGCAGTGGCCGCATCCCAGTGTTTTGCTGTTGCTGGTGTTTGCTTTAAAAATAACAAAATACAAACACATAAACAGGGCCAAACTTGTATAACTAAAAAAATAATTAAAGCTAAGAATGGAACTATCATTGAGATTTCCTGCCAGGCGCTTTAAAACTTGAAAATCCTATAGAATACAATAGAATATTGATGAGGTTTGATACAGCAGTTGCTGATCAATGCCATAACCAAGTGAATATTTTGGCAGGTGAGGAAAAATCTGGCTGGCAACAATTTACTCCCTTTTGACACTGTGATGACTGACTGCAATCGATGTAATCTGGCATAACTAACCAAAAAGCCATTTACTGATTAGTTTTGAAACAGTTTTGAAACAGAAAACAAAATGCTCTAAATCAGAGAATGGATGGTGCCTGTAACACAATAAAAGGAGAACAAATTATTTTTATATTGATGTGTTGCCCAGACCTATTTTCTGCTTGACTGATACAAATAGTGATTGACTATTTACACTCTCACTCGATTCATCTTGATGCTAGAATTGATTTCATTCCACCATGAGTCAGAGGGCTTTAGACAGACTTAAAAGACTGATTTCAAATGGGTGCGTCTAGCAATGCTAGTGCTGGTTACAAGTAGAGAAAACACAAAAGGGAGATAAAAAGGTAAACAGGCTGGTATCACCACTGGAATGCTTTTAAGGGCATAAAATTATTAAAACATACTTTTAGTGTGTTTCTATTGTAAGGTCAAACCTATTGTTTCTTTCTTCAGACCAGTGAGGAATTTGAACTGACAACCCCTCTGATTGTTCACAGGCTGATGTCAAGATCTTGATGAATCCTGTGTTTATTCACCACCATGATGTGGGGCAGACTTGAGTCACTATGGTAACGATTTTACCAAAGTGTTAGATGGGGGGTTAGCTGATGGCCCACGTATTTTCATAGTAGAAGAAAAATATTATTGTATGCTGTAGCTGTCAATCAACCATCTACATATTTGCTGCAGGTACAGTGACCAGTTTCCCTCCCTGACATTTGACTGACAAACTGTTCATCACAAACAACATCCACATCCAAGAATCAACTACATTTATTCTGTTATCTTCACCCTACTCCAATACTCTGTATTCCCTCCCATGCATCTTTCCTTATACCTCTTTTTGTCCCTCAACTCATCTAATCCCTTCGCAATCTTTGATATTTATTAATGTCTCTTGATTTCCTTCAGTTTGTCTCCTTCTCACTTCTCTCGGTTGAGGTCACCCCCCCAGAGCCTGGTTCTGCTTGAGGTTTCTTCCTGTTAAAAGGTAGTTTTTCCTTGCCACTTTCATCAAGTGCATGCTCATGGGGGCTCAGTCTCTGTAAATAATACTGTAAAGAGTACAAACTACTCTATATGAAATGTGCCCAGAGATTACTTCTGTTATGATTTGGCGCTACATAAATAAAATTGACTTGACTTGACTCTCCCACTCCCCGGATCACTCTCTTTCCATTATTGTTGTTATACTTGCTCTCGTCCAGGCCAGTCCCCTGGAGTACAGTCAGTGTGATGCAGAGAGGTTGGGGCTGTGAGCAAAACACTCTCTTTCCTCTCCACTTCACACAGGGCTAAGAGATGAGACAAACACAACTACATACAGACAAGTGGAACAGATGATTTCTCAGTGGCCATAAGATGAACCAGCTAAAGGCAAAGGCACCACTTTGTTAAGTACTGCACAACACAATGTTGCTTATTCACTCTTGGCAGAGCTTAAATATCTGTATTTGTTTGTCTAAGTGTGTCCTTGCATATGCAATAAGTCTGTATATGAGTTTTTACAATATTTGTTTGCACTATACAAATGGCTGATTTGACCATTTCACCTCTGTCCTCATGTCTTGAGCAGCTATTCTTTGCTCGAGTAGGGTAAAAAATATATAATAGTAAATGAAGAAGATGAGAATGGTAAGGAGATAGACTGAGAAGACAAAGAGGACAGTAAGAGACATCTGAGACAGAAATGATGAGGCGTTGGTTTGATCTCAAATTCCTCCACAATCTCCTTTTTCTCAGTCACAAAGAACAGAGACAAAGTCACACACACTGAAACACAAATCACCTTGGATGCACCATATTATTATGATGATGATCCAAACTGCAAAAAGGAATGAAAGAGATAGCAGGGGGAAAAAGTGTTCTAACTACCCCTCACTGGTTTGATCTATAATTCATATCTCATCCTCATGTACGCCTTGGGAAGATCTTTTCAACTTCGTCTTCTTTTTTGTGCATGTCTCACATTTTCTCTGCACTTCCTGACTAACTCTGTTTGTTTGTGTCTGTATCTGTTTGCCAACGTCCGACGTTTAGACCACTGTCATCTGTGGCTGCTCATGCATGACATCATATCCATTTCCTGGATGCCTCACAGGAAGAAGAAGTGATGCAATGGAGCGTGGCAGAAAAGGACCCAAAGCCCTGGGACTAAATGGAGCGGAGCACCTAAGCACCCCAACTGACAATTCACCTATATCACCACTACTACCATGCTTGCTTTTCTGTGTCCCAAATGACTGGTCACACAGCCAGGAGATCTGGTAACCTGGTGGGGGTTGGGCCTGTGAGATGATTGGGCAGTTGGACCAGGGTACATATCACACAGAGATGGGTTTATAAGGCCAGAGATGGCTGGATGTTGAAATTCAAGAGCAGTTATGGCAACCATGTGGAAAGAAGCAAATTGTTTTTGCTAAAAGCTAGGACAGGATTTGGGGAATAGAACCATAGAAAGACAAGACATGTGGCCTGGACATGGGCCACACAGGACCTAACGGGAAACAGAAATTGGATGATGTGAACTACAAAGGGCAGTGGAAATAACTCAGTGATTGAGGTCAGAGTAATGTCAGAGATTCCAGCCTGGGAAATGATGCCATTGAAGGCACAACTTAGTCCTGGTCCTGTGATAGAAAAACAAACAAACAAACAAACAATCACAAAAAAATGGAGAATGGGGCTGAAAATTTGTGCTAAGACACCCATAGTATGTTTAGTCAGATGTGTGTAATGTTGGATAAGCGAGTTTTGATCTAGTCTGTTACAAAGTTAAGTCCTCAAATCAACAAGAGAAGTGAATGACTAATCAAAGCTTACATAAACATTTCAAAGGCCAACACTCAACACTTACAATGTATTACGGACAAAGACTCACATCCAGACAAATAATTAGCCCTACTGCCCCAGCCATCCACTGGCAACACCAGCTAAACCTCTTCATCATCCATTGCCTTTGAGAGATGAGAGTCTCAACAACAAAGGTTCAAACATACATTCTCTGAACATAGAAACCTCTGAGTTGGATTGACAATAGAAAAAAAATAACTCCCCAATAAACCAATACTTAACATATACTGTATATATCACCAGAAAATAGTCAAATGGGTAATAGGGTGCCACATCAATGACATCAATAGACAGAAACATCTTGAGTCCAGTGAAGCAACACATTTCTCGGTGTGGTTTCAATGGATGGAGACATCACTATATAATCAACAAATGGCCATAAAGGCGAGCCATAGGGGTTTGAATTTCATGACCAATCGGTATGGCTTTGTGCTTACACATGGTTTTAGTCTTGATTCTACACAAGTTTTATGCATCTGGACCCGGGTTGTAGCAAATTAAAATGATTGTGTATTACCTTTGCACTGGATAAACTATCTACTAAAGCCCCAATCAGACAGGATTTATTTCTCCAAGGGAGGAGATTTCAATATTGCATGTGCTGATCAGTAATTTTAATCCCTTAGAAGTACTTATTATGTGCAAACAGGGATTCTTTGCTCTAATAATTAGGACGTTATTGAGTTATTGATCATAATTCCTCATCTCTAATCATCTCTCTTGTGCGTTTTTATTATAAACTGTACAATGTCCAGGTAGTTGAATATTTTGCTGGACATAAAGAAATGTCCTCCTTCAAAAGGAAAGAAAAGCTCAACAATAAAGCATTCCCTTTAATTCCTGGTGTGCTGGTTAAACTTTAGCAGAAGCAATGCATGTACACTAATCACAAAATGTGCTATCGGCTGTTTTTAGCATGTTATGCATAATGTGGTGTCCCAGTTTTCCATTGAAGAATTCAGACATCATATACCTATAGGCAATAGCTTATATAGTCCATTGATTTCCCCCAGGCTAGAATGTCCTGGAGGGTTTTCATTTGCAGAAACTTTACAGATTCATGTTTGCTAACACTAACTCCCGACAAACACACTCTTTTTATTACACCAATCTCTTGGTGTAATAAAGAAATTGGTGTAATAATTTCTTCCTCCACAAATATGCATATATTGTGGAGGCAGCTGCTGGTTTAACATTTACAGTTTCTGACACATGAGACCCTAAGTTAAGCCGCGCTTAACGGTCGATCAAAGCACAATACATTTGCCTCTATCATCGCATCTGTTATCCTCCTACCCACTTGTACCAGTGCTGTCATAGCAACAATGTATCAATTCTGGAGGCGCGAAAGCACAATCACAGAGAAGAATGGGAACCAATGATGCATAAAACATGGTAAAGGCAAAGGGTGAGAAATGGAGAGATGGGGGCCAGATAGAGACACAATTCCACATTGGACAGGTTCTGGAAAAAAGAAGCTGTATGATAGAAAGAATACTATAGAGAGCAACAGTACCACAAAACAGATGTGTGGAAAAAGGAAATGTAGAATTGACAAAATGTTCACAGAGTACGTCAAGAGATTGAATGAATAATGACAATGTCAGCAATGATGAATCAGCAGTAGCTACAGTAAACTGCTGTGCTCACAAAATAGCAGCTTTACAATCATATTCATATCATCTTTTTTTGTGATGATTCTCACAACCCAGAGATGGAGGCTGAAATAATTTGGCAAACACTCCTCCGTGGTAGATTCAATCTAGGTAGAGTGGCACAACAGCACTGCCATTGCGATGTATGAATGCACCACTAGGCATAATGTGTTCAATAACGTTTGATATTATAATGCTGTGGTTAAGGTCTGGTTAGTTAAGGTACAAAAAACACTTTGTACCTTTGCAAACTAAAGGTTTGGATTGAAATTATGACTTGAAATTAGGTTAAATGTGTCAAACATTAGTTATGACTGCAATACATGCAGTAATAATGAAAGGTTAAATGGTAAAATGTCCCAACAGAGGCAAACAGTGGTCTCAAACTGTCGCCCCTTGGCAACCTGCAAGTTGCAAACTAACAATCTAGCAATCCACCCAGTCCTTCCACCTACTAACAAGGCAATATATCATCTTGCCAAGTCATCTTATATTAGCGTTATCTGAACTATGTAATTCAAAGGTGACCTCCACCTAACCAATGGATAATAACGTCCTTGTGAATTTTCTAGTAGGTCTAGCAGGCCCCTTCTAACCCATATCTATGAGGCTGATAACAACTGTTGATGCAAATTCAATCAAATGATAACATTTGAGATGATTGTTAGTTTTGCCTGGGATAGCAACCCAGTCTCACAGCAAAACGTATCACAGCTACGTTGGTCCACAGTGCAAAACGTAGCAATCTCTCTGACCTGTCACCAATATTACTGCTCTTCTAAATCTCTTCTCATCTCAGAATATTCACAGAAAAATAATAAAGACAAGAAGGTTGTTGAATTAATATTACAGCGCATGGCCAAGCGCGTTGCCGAGCAAAACGTGTATTCCTACAATTTTGTGGCGCACTTGAAAACTACTTCTTAATAAGTGACAAACTAGACATCATATACATTCACTGAACAGAGATTGTGAAAAAAATGCATATTTCTCACTAGAAATGTCATCAAAACACATTTTAATGCAGAAACTATCTTCAAATATTACATTTTAGACTGAGAATTAAATGAATGGCAGCCATTTTATTTGTTTTCGCAGACAAAAACTTGAATGTCACGTGATGCGAACGCAGTCCTATAGAAAAGAATAGGGCAGAAAAACGTAGCCATCTCACAATTTATGAGCCCAAATTTAGAGATGGCTACGTTTTGCACTGTGGACCAATGTAGCTGTGATACATTTTGCTGTGAAACTGGGTTGGGGATAGACTGGCAATCGTTTTAGGGTATACCACGCCTCTTGCCCAATAGGTGATGGGATAAACAGAACAGAACAGGATTTGTAGTTTAGAACATTCATGAATGGATCATGGATCATGGACAGTCTTGCCTCCACAAGTAAGAAAGGGAATAAAAAAATGAGACAAAATTAGTAATCAAAGAATATCATACGGTAGCAGGTATCAGGACATTAGATTTACTCCAGGATGTGTTCAGCCTCAGATATTGAACTACAAAAGGTGACCACTTTTCCATTGTCCATGTTGATTCAGTGTAGCTTTTTCTATGTTTGTTTCTGTTTCTACGTGTAAGTGTGTGTATGATGGAGGACCTACAAGCCCACTTGGGAGAGTGATGAGCGATGTTCAGTGCTGACTATTTATGTTTGAGTCATGAATATTCTACATGCCTATTTGCATCTTGCATTGTTCAGGAATTCCATTGGCAAGCCTGAAAGTAAACCAAAGAAAGTGAAAGAAGGAGAGAAAGCGAGAAAGAGCAGAAAGAGCAAAGACCAGGTAAAGAAAACAGTTTGTGCTTTCAAATAAAAACATAATAATTGGCTTTGTTTAATAACCCCCCTTTTTCTTTTGCACCGGTTTGCTGATGTCTTATTGGGTTGTCTTGTTTAGCTATGTGGATTGAAATGTGGTACCTAACATTGCTATGGTTAAGATTTTCGGAAATTGGATGTTCTCAATAAGATCTAATAATATAAGAGTTAGAGTAAGAGTATATCTACCAAATGGTATGGCACTGTGGCATCAGTTCATATTATATCATTTAATTCTGGTTTAACTTGTCTCATTTTACAACTGTTCTCCCAGATGTGTCTCTCTGATGACTCATTAATATTTCAGTCATTGCACATGGCTACCCAGTCATATCTGGTGGAAAAGGCTACTTTTTTAAGGAATCTAAACTGCAAAAATGATTCTGCATGGAGCACTTATCCCCAGAATAAGGCAGAATTCAGTGAAAGCTGTAAACAGCCATCAAAATATAGTACAGTCAATAATAATTATAAAGGTTTAACACAAAAGAAGGAGGAGGTTGGAGTAAAAGCAAGGATGATATAAAACAATTGAATCATATTGTACTGATGGCTTAGTTAAGATCAACAATGTTCTTGTCAAAACCCTACTCCACAGTTGTGATTTTAATGCTGATAAAGATTTGCAATTTAAATCAAACAGGCACATTTAACAGAGTAATTTGAGTCTGTTCTTTCCAAGTATGGGTACCATTATTTTGCTGGGGGAGCAATGACAATATGAAGCCTTGTATTATTTATCAGTCTTTGTGAATCATCTATTTTTCAACACCATATAGTGACTGACTTCCTGCTGAATGCAAAGTGTGAGGTGTAATTGCTGTTCTGTAAGTCTCTGAATGGGACACAATGACCACCAGGCCCCAAGGTTGCTTTAGGGGCACTGAGAGCACACAATGATGGAGCAGCACTTTCATTGTTTTTCATGCAGTCACCTGTGCATTATGAAGGGATCTTCTTTTGGCCAGTATGAACAAGAGGAATAATTATGGCAAGAAAAAAAAAATCAATGCTCTCTTGGGTACCTGACTATTGTTTTATGACTTGAAAATGGTAAACCTGTCCTTTAATTATGTTTAAGCTTAACATTTAATTTCCTATTCATATGGTATTTTCTCTGCTGTACTGTACTGCACTGGGTTTTTGCTATACTGTTGATACTGAGAGGGTAAACATACAGTAGGTATTAGATAATGATGAGCACTGTTTTGAGAATATGTCTGCTGTTTTGAGAATGTGTCTAATACTGAAGATCCATCTTGGAGAAGTCAATTTGAGAAAAAAAACCTAGCATTTTTAATTTAATTTTCCATTATTTTTACTGTATTGTTCCTCATATTTGTCTTCTGTGATCATTCATTGGCCAGAAATACAAGAATATGATAAAGTTATTAATTATTATATTAATTCTGTGGTGTGTGTTCTTTCCAGCAAGAGAGCTGGGCCATTATAAACAAAAAATCAGCTTTTGAACAAAAAACTTGCAAGGGAACCGATATAAAATGTGCTTCATTTTCAATCAGTCATTTAGAAACAGAAAGTCAATGGCAGGCCCCCCTTTTCTTTCTAATATTAAATAAGCTATTTAAATTTTTAAATTCTGTATCATTCTCTAAAAAGCTGATTAAAAAAAAAAAGTCATATGTGAGGAGCGTGCTGCATTGTGGGTAACAAACTATCCATATTATAATGACAGAAATCAGTGTTTTCTGTGGTGTTGTATATAGAGTAATTTAAATAATTTCTAGAGTTGAGGTTCACAGCTGATCCCATGATAACCCCCTGCAAATGAGCCTGGGTGAGCAATGGTTTTTAGTTGATCTCAATTTGGAAAATGATGTGATATGGGATATACCCTCCTTCAGCTCTGTAATTGTCATTGTACATTAGACAGACGCAAAGGGGAATGTTCAGGATACAGGAAAAAATGCTTCTGCAGTGCAATCTCATTGTCTCCAATATCAGTGAGTTCAATCCTCATGTCTAAAGAGATTGCTGAAGTCATTCCTGCTGAATATCACAATCAGAATTGACAGCAAGTAAAGTGACTCAATTTCACTGCAAAACAAAGCAACAATTATTTGGGCTTGATATTACTGTTTTTACTTAGCAAATGCTCTACATAATTCCCTACAATGAAACTTTTGAATAGTTTTGGAGCATACAATGCAGTATATTATCCCCAGTGTATATTGATTCATTTTATTAACAATTAGTCATGTTTAATAATAATGGAGATGGCATATGATTGTCTGGGGCCCCAGATGGATGACTTCTCATTTAGCAGCCTGCAGGCCAGCATCTTGTACTACAACCCATTACAACATGGTTCAACTGAAGCCCAACACTGGCTGAGACAATTGACACGTGCTGACACATGTGACTTGTGCACAAATCATGCGTTTACTGTAATAGTACACACACAGATGGGAACACATGCATCAAACACAAACACACACTCTGGTTTACACATGCACCTGCATTTGTTGGTCTGATTCTCTCTGTATATTTGTTGCCTTCCTTTTTATTTTTTCTGTCAGCTCCCCTCTTTTTCTGTATGTATATCCTTCCTAGCTGCTGTGATTCTTGGAGATGATTTTTAAAGGTCTTTATTGTCTTATTATGAGAGGATAATTTGGGGAGAAAACATGGACTGTGTGATGAGACAATGAGCCAAAATATATTTTTGTCTTATTTTTTAGCCAGGCTAATGGCCTGGCTGTACTGATACTGTACTGCAATATCGGTCAATCTGTCAGTGGGTCAGTCAGTCCACCACTTTGGCCCAAACTAAAATATCTCAACAACTGTTAGATGGATTGCTATGACATTTTGTACATACATTCATGGTTCCCGGAGATCTTAATGACCTTGGTAATCCCCAACTTCAGTACACATATTCATGACCCCCTCTGGATCAATTGTAATAACTTGGTGATCCCGTAACTTTTCCTCTGTTGACATCAGTTCAGAATTTACATTTGTATAATTCTGTGGTATATAAACAAATACCTACAAAACTACCTTCATCTGTACTTATTAGCAAATGTTTTGATGCAAACATGCTAAACTAGGATGGTAAGTATAATAAAAATTGCATCTGCTAAACATAAACATGTTAGTATTGTAATTGTGAGCATTCTGCCATGCCAGCATTGGCATTTAGAACACACCAGCACTGTGCTTTAGTGCAACCTCACAGGACTGCAAACATGCAGTTGTATTGGACTGGATTTATTTCTCTAGGAGTGATTTAACATTAGCTGTGCTGGTCAGTTATTTAAATCCAATCTTGAGTCCAGGTTTTTTTTTTAAGCCATTAGTAATTACAAATGCAATTACCTACTGTTTTTACGGTGAACTCATTGGTCCTCCTGTAATTCATTCCCATCTGCTGCAAGTCTTTGCATTTTAAAGGGCTGTTTTTTCCCACCCACGTTATTTTATTAGCTTTGAGTGAAGTCAGACATTTTTTTGCAAATCTGATGTTAAAATCAACATATAGTTGTGAACCAATATACAGAAAGACCACATTCTGTAATTTCCCCATGGTTAAATCTCCATCTAGAATGTAAAGTGATTTTACAGAGGCGCACTGTCAATATTAACCATCCCTTTTAATCCTGACCAAATGGGAGTTTTCAAGGTTGATGCGAAGGACTTGTTGTGATTTACACATTGCCACTAGATTTTGTGGGAATCCTTACGGTCATGGGATTCCTGTGGGTTTCCTGCAGGATGGAAGTCAATTTCACTGTTCATCATGTGACTGGGATGGGACAGGAAAGTCAACAGCGGGACGGGAATCATGATAACAGTATGTCAGTTTTTATTTATAAATTTGCAAGTCTGATATGAGTTAACGCTCTTTTCTTTATTTGAACATAATGTAGTTCTGTTGTCTTTTTTTTCTTTGTTTTTATTCTTTCCTGTCTGCTCTGCTGGCTGGTTGCTGGTTGGTTTTAGCCAACTGACCAGTGCATGACATGTGTGGATTGATGACAAATGGTGCAGTCATCAAAATTCAAATGCCAACAATGGAGTCAGAGTCAGATTTGGAAAAGAGAGCATTGCAATGCAGAGTAAAGGGCAATGAAACGTGTATCACACTGACTGGGCTTTCACAGAATGGGATGGGAGCCATTCTGCCAAGATTGAGACGTGACAGGATTTTTTTTTCTACAGGACAGGAGTATTTTTGTGGGAATGGGATGGGACAGGAGGGAAAATCCACTCGTGTATAACCCTTAAATTGCAGTAACAATAGGTATATAACCAATCCCCTTTCCAATTGTTTTGCAAGTATATAATAAGCTTGAACAATACAGTATCAAGCAGCATTCTTTGTGTCAGGGAGCAGGTGTGCTTTCCTCAAAGCAAAATGCTATATGCTCCAAAGAGATTAAATTGGCAGTCATGCAATGATGCAAGCAAAGCAGTGTATATATGTGTGTGGGTGGGTGTGTATGCTTTTTTGTGCTTCCACAATACATCTAAATAGTACATATGGACATCTGAGCATCTGCACCTGCTCTACACTTCAATAGGGAATGTGTATAGGCATTCACTTATGCATATGTAGTTGTACATGCATAGATTTTGAAGCTCCCTTGATTTCACATTAGAATTGTTTTGTTTAGCGGTGATGCCAACAAACCTTCTGCACTGCTAAACTAGGCCACTGCCTGGCTGCCGGCAAGAAAGAGATGGAGAGACAGAGAAGGGATCAAGAGAGGGAGAGGGGAGGAGAAAGGGAGGTAATGAAGAAATTACATAATACCATAAAATACCACAGAGCAAGTCATTCCCTGTCCATGTGTCACTCTGCTATATGCTACATGTCACAGTGACCCACATTGTGCTAGTATTATCATGTCATACAAACAAAGCAGGTAGGCCAACAGATAGATAAGATCTAACTCCTTACCTAAGTTTAACTTTGCTGAGAAGAAAGAGGTGATATGTGAGTGGTACTGCTCAGAGTTGAGACCATCAGCTCAGTGTCTAAGAATCTGAATTGCAATGATCGTAATGCTAAAAGGCCTAGAAAAAGCTTTCATGCTCTTCCAGCTATTGTTTCATGTTAACAGTGCTGATTCAACTTAAAGCCTTCTTTATTTTAAACCCTGGCATTGATTAAATGAATTGTGTTATTTGATACTGTATCATCATCATCATCATCATCATCATCATCATCATCATCATCATCATCATTATTATTATTCATATTAATATTTATTTAAAGAAAGGCCCACCCCAAACAAATCCACACTAGCTGTTCTAATTTAGTTCTAAAAAAATGACACACAGTAACACAATCACATGTCAAAATAATGGTTTTGTCCCTGCTATGACGTCTTTTCATGGAAACCGTTTAGAAGTAGAGTGGACTCATCCATTAATGGCTTTGTTGGTGAGTTCAATCCCCATATCTCCCTCTCAGCTCTGTTAGTGGAGAAAACAATCGAGGGAAAACCAAATACTTATCCTAGTGCTTCCTTTGATTACACTCACGGAGGGCCCAATCTGGAATTGAGAGTATCACTAGGCTTCACTGTGTGATACCCAGCGTGGTGTTAATGACTCAGATATTATTCTTGGATGTTGCCAGTTTTGTTGTGTTTATTTGTCAGCAGCTTGGAATTTGTATTGCTGAATGAAAAGATATTATATCATGGCTGTAAAAAATTCTCACATGTCCAATAGTACAAAACAATATCACTTTGATGATAGTTTAATAAGGAAAATCTTTGCCGTCGCTTTTCCTTTCCCACGCCATCAGAGTCCCTGTATTAACAACCCTGACATCACTATATTTGACCAATGATCATCGTCTGCCAGTGGAGGCTGTTCTTAAGACTGTGTAAAGTGAATTCAGACATTTTCTTCTAAACACATTAAATAGGTCATAAATGTATTTCTAAAAAAGGTGTAAAAAGCATTTCAACCATTTAGATTTGAATTGTGGAGCTAGGCTTCACAAACTGTGTTTCAAGATTTCTGTTTCTGGATTTAATGGGCGGGTCTGAAAATCACTGCCACATTACGTTACCCGGTGGTGATTTAGCATAAACCCCGCCCCTGCAGCTGTAGAGGTATAAATACATTCAGCGCACACTACTGCTAATACAGTCTACAGTTAGCCAGTTAGCTAAGTTAGCCGCTGAGTTAGCCGCCGAGCTAGCCGCCGAGCTAGCAGCCGAGTTAGCCGCCGAGCTGGCAGCCGAGTTAGCCGCTGAGTTAGCAGCTGAGTTAGCAGCAGAAAGCTCTCAAACCTAGCGTCAATGTTTCTGGTAGAGGTGGTGACTTTGATTGACAGGTGACACTTGGTAGGGGGCGGGGTTTCAGCGGACTCGGCGGGCACTCCCACAGCGTTTGGGAGCAGAGTAAAAGGTTGATTTTTACACAACTTTGAAGCCTAATTTCATATATTTGGCAATTTTTTTAATCATTCAAATTTGGCAGGGTGGTTAACAACACACTTTTCTGTGGTATGTCAAACACATATTTATTCTTACTTTACACAGACTTTAAACTCTTCCATACTGTTCATAATTTGACCTCTCATAATTAGTCTCTTCAGCAAATACAGAAATATATTATCAGTCATTAATGAGTGGCTGATTAATCCTTAATAATGCTTTCAGAGAGAATAGGGAGTGTATTCTTCAGCTCCATTTGTGGAGAAAAAACATTCACAATCACGCTATATAATGACCCTAGGTTACCTGAAACAGGAGTACTTAAATACGGGTCAAATTTAACCTGGAACACCTTCTACTATATGTACAACAATGAAAAAAAAGTTAATATATTTCCATTTTTGTATATTCTGTGCCACTTGCCAGTTTTAGGCTAAAGGAATGGTGTTCAGGGTGTTTTTACTGCTCTCAAATGTAGAGATTGGTCAAATGTGTTCTGAACAATATATAAGGGTTAAACATCATTACAATGATCCACCACTGTCTTTACTTTATTAGCATCTAAACTGGGGTTTCATATAGGCCACATTTATTTAAATACGCTTCAAAATGATGAATCTAATCGCCAAAGCCTTCCTCTGTCACTAACCTCAATAAATATTGTTATAAACTTTCAAATGAACCAAAGGAATGTGGCAGGACATAGAGAGGGAAAATGGGGGCAGAGAAAGGGGAAGAAACAGGGGCATGAGAACTAAGGATTGGGGCTGATAGACAGAACAAAGGGCTCGACACCAGATATAAGACGAGCTGCGACAGATCGTGTTATGAAACTCTCTCGTGTCTGTTTAATCTCAGAGACGTGGAATATGTGTATGACACAGAGAGAGAGAGACAGAGCGACAGAAATAAGGATAATGAGAAACAACTTTCTGGTTTGAGGTCAAGAACATCCATCCTCCTCAAAACCCAAAGACTGAAATAACAAAAACTAAAGATTCAGAAAAGGAGACAAGTTTATTTATAAATATAAATATATAAAATATATAAAAAATACAGGATATACACAAGCAAAAGAAAACAAGATAAGAGAACAATGTTTTTTTTTCTCATCTTCACACTGATGTAAAGAATGACAGCAGACAAGGCGAAAGATAGCAGGAGAATGCAAAAGATGAAGATGAAAAGAGAGAAAACAGAAGATAGGGGGACTGAGGTAGAGGAGATAAAGATAGAAGAAGACAGGAAAGAGGAGGAGGAAAGAACAGGGCTCAGATGAAAAGATGTAATTAGAGAGGGAAGTGGAGAAAACAAGGCTCTGATAAACAACACAGAAATCAAGCTTGTAAGAATAAAGAAACATAGAGAAACAGAGGGAAGAAAGGGGAGAAAACTAGACCAAAAACAAGTGCAAGAAAAGAAAAAAAATGAAATTCCAATAGGCCAAGAGTGCATCAGATATTTTAAGAGATGCAGACATAAGAGTACATCATTGATAGTCAGAGCTTGGTAATTGCATCTAAGGGAGACTAATTGCAGGAGGTGGGTTGGCACTTTTAGATGTATTACCACTGGACTAACTCTAGTGACAGCTGATGTCAAAGGAACACAAACAGCTTGATTCAGCACCACACACACATGTATTTATAAACATCCTTTAAAAAGGAAGGAGAAGAAAAACTTTGAATGGTCTGTGTGCTCATGTGAAGTTGGGAGGGTAAAATTTGAGAGATGACACATATAAAGTGTTTCTTCACCTGGATGTTTGAATTTGATACTAGAGGGCTGTTTTAATATTCATCTGCTAAAGGGGGAAAGTATCTCTGTGCTCACCTAAAATCTGAAATTTTGAAAGAGGAAATATTTGTTTCTTCATTGTACAAATGAAAAGCCTAATTCAATTCAATACACTGTGATTTTTGCTACTACAGTTTTACTTGTATTATATTTACTATGAGTTTAACCTTTTGATGGCTATGATTAGCTAACATGAGCAAACTTAAGACAGACATTGTTTTACAACAGACATTGCTGATTCACTTTGTTCACTGTTCTCTTATTGTACTCCTATACACTGTGTTTCAGCATTTACCATTATACTATGTTTGTCATTTGTGGGCTCCAGTATGAAACTTAAAGCGATGGTTCGGCGTTATTTCAACCTAGCGTCATATGCACAATGAGGTCTATCTAATCATCGCCTCAGCCCTTTTTTTTCATTTGGTCGCAAAATAGTGGAGTTAGAGCCATCAGCCAAATGGCTTAGTACAGGCGCTAACGGAACCACCAGTGTATCTCGTAAATTACCCCACTAATAATGGTGTTTGGTTTACAGATTACCAAATGAAAAAAAAGGGCTGAGGCGGTGATTAGATAGACCTCATGGTGCATATGACGCTAGGTCGAAATTACGCCGAACCATCGCTTTAAGTGTCATGTGTGCAAAAATACTAAGAATGGACTTTCCAGTGAAGCAGGAGATATCTTGTATCCAGCAATTATATTTTCAATGAAAATATTTGCATATTTACAAATTTAAGATTTTTCAATAAGGGAGAAGAAGTAGATGTCATTTTAAGGATTGTAACTGGGTAATTGAAGAATGTATTGGGCGGCTGTGGCTCAGGAGTTCCACTAACCAGAAGATTGGTGGTTCACTCCCCGGCTCCTCCTGTCCGCATGTCAAAGGGTCCTTGGGCAAGATACTAAACCCCAAATTTCTCCAGATGGAAGTGTGTGCGTATATGTGCATTAGATTCGGTCCTAATGAGCAGGTTGGCACCTTCCATGGCAGGCTCTGCCATAACATATGAATGTGAGAATGGGTTAATGTTGTACATGTTGTGTAAAGAGCTTTGAGTAGTTGGAAGACTAGAAAGACGTTATATAAGTGTGGCCCATTTAGCATTTATTTTTCAAAGCACATTTTATATATTTTTAAAAATGTCTTTTTCTCTCAGCTCAAAAGAAACATATAGGGTGCAAATGATGAGACTTGAACACCTTGTGCAGTATAAGCTTGTAATGGGCTTTCAGCAGCATCCGGACACCTTTAACCACTTTTTCAGCTGCATCTATAAATCATCAAAGGTAATGCAGCTATATGATGATGACCTGTCTAGACTATACCTGTCTAGTCTATAGAAATTCCAGCATGCTTTACTACAGATATAATACAATTGCAATTCTGCACTCTAATGAATTCTTAGTCTTTGAATATTTACTTTCAATATTGTAATGCATATGTGTAATCTACAGTCTCCTATCACACACTCCTGCTCATCTGCATTATCCTGTCAATCCTTTGAGATCCCGCTGAGGCTGCATCGCATATGTCATCATTATTTAACTGGGCTAAGTAATGTGTGTGTTCTTAATGCACACCTGCATAACCATATGGCAAGCCAAACCCTGGATGAAATGCTAAAAATCGGTGTGTCATTTCCATTACTCCAGTGGGCACATACAAGGCATTATATCCAATATAAATAATATCTCTTCAATAACAAGTGAAACATACTTGGTATCACAGCTGCCTCTTGTTACCCATATTATCGTTTAATCCTAAACCTATCCTTCCTTTCTCTTTTTCCTGCTGTCTCCTCTGATGTCCCTGAAGCACAACCCCCTATAGTGAAGTGTATTATCTCACACTGGGAGTTTTAACTAACTGCCACTTTTCCCCTATTAGCATTCCTAAAACGACAAGATTTGTCAACCACAATTGCAGCCCTTGGAAGATTGCAGGCATGGACTGTAACAAGGCCGAGTTTAGATGCATCTGAGAGTCTGCATGCATCAGTGCTCTTTCAGCACCTGTCTCCCCTGAAGGAACAACAACAAGCAGTGCTTCATTTACTCTCTCAAGCAAAGAGTCAAGACTGTTCAACACTTCTTGGACAGCAAATCCCAGCCTCAGTCAAATAGTGCCAGGGATTTCAAATCAGTTATTGAGTCTGTATCCTGTCTGTACATCTGTCATAAATTAATTCTGTACTGCGTCAGCAAAAATGTCACTTTTTGTGTTCAAACAAATGGCAGATGGTGCTTACACAAAAGATGGTGGACTAATGATTATCAAAAGCATATATTTGCTGGGTTGTTACTCAGTAGGTTGAAATTTGATCCCAAATACTCAGTATGTCTGGGATGATTTTTACTAGTCAAATTGTCTGTTTCTTTTGATTATTAGCCCACTGTTCAAGTAAATATTCAAGACTTTTCAATCAAAATATGCAATATGTCCTCTTAATTGAAGTGTAGTTTTCCAATGTATTATTAGCATATGTGCAGTGAAATGAGTAAATCAGTTAATTAGATAACAACTTTTGGTGAAAATAAAGATTGTTTTTCATGACCAATGACTTATGTCCTATCAGTTGTCCTTCTGTGATTTCAAAGAAGTCAGGGTCTTTTTGTAAACCACAACGTTTAGCAATGATTACAGGACGTGCACTGGCCTCAACACTTAGCTATGATGGCTGCTTCTTACCTTGAATCCCTGAGAGTAAGACCATGGTCAATGTGGGGTAAAAAAACAAAACAAAAACAACCAAACAAATGTGCTCAACTCTGTGTAACATAAGAGTAGTATTTAATTACAGCGTTACTATAGTTTCTAACTATCTTTCTTTTTATTCAAAATGTAGATATATTTCTCATAAACTACAGTACTTTCTGTGCTATTATACTGATACTCTGTGTCTGTGTATAAACCATCCCTCCCAGCAGGAAGTGACCCCTTGGCCCTGAGCATAAATTGCAGGGTAAGAGACTACTAGAAGCTGTCAGTCATCTAATGAATGGTCTTGTTTGTGTTAATTATTGTAATGTCTCAAATTTAATATGGAGTATGTCACAAGCGATGCAGTGATCCTACAATTGTAACTCATACCTATCACGTAGGAGCTGGCAGCATAACTTACTCCAGGAAATAGTACAATTTTAAAACCACACTGTCAAATAGGTATTACTGTGCCTGCCATCAGCACATCACATAGAATTTAAAGACTGTGTGCACTACGATATTTGTTGGCAAATGTTCTGTAAACATACTGTACATGTACAAACAAATACAAAGACATGTGGGAGTTAACAAGAAAAGTACACTTTGTCTTTGGGATTAGAGATCCAGATGTGAGTAGATGTTTTAATGAACTCTCTGCTCCTGAGCTGTACATAAATGAGTCCAGATTATAAGCTGCCCAGAGACACTGTGCCAAATATGAAACCTCTGTGGGTGGGTGTTTGAACCATACATTTTACAGTACGCAAACACAATATGCAGCTAGCTGCACGTTTTTTCTCACACTGTAAGTGAGTATTTGAACAAGTGTGTAAATATGTGTGAATGGAACATATACATGGCATTACATGTTATAGAAATGAAAGTAGTTTTGATCTCAGCAAAAATGTAAAATATATATTTGACATCCATCCATTTATTCCATGTCTATTTTTCAATGTATTTAACAAGGTTTGGGCTTCTTATAATTCAGTGAGATTATTTTGGGACATTTAATCTCCCAAGACCCACGTGAAAATATGCAGTAGATTGTGCATTCACTATATTCACTATGGACTTACCCACTAGCCTACATGAGAATATTTTAGTTTTGTCTAAATTGGTTTCATGGGTAATCTATGAAAGTAATTGTTTGTGCTTATATCCATGTGTATGGTTTCTAAAACACTTACAAATACAGCATTGATGATTTTTTTAGTAATTTCAGCCAACTCACATCAGTATGTTACACAATCCTAAATAGCCTGCTAGAAAACACTGGTGCTACAAGTTTCAGCAACTGTCACAACATTAGTACAAAAAAAAAAAATTCAAATTAAATGTATTGTTTGCAGTATTCATACAATGCCGTAAAATTTAATTCAATTTAGGCAGTAGTGTTCCAGGCTGAACAGCATGGACCATCCAAAGCAAATTGGCTGCACAACCCTGACCACAGCCCCACATGGTCTGGCCTTAGCCCCAGACCTCGTCAACTCCTGGAAATGCCTCTGTTGGGGACTCTGTTGCTCATGAAGGTGAGTTTAAGTGACTGCCCATCTGCATGCACAAGAATTATGGCAATTTAGGTCAAATAAGACATACCTACTATAATTTGACAACCTGGTAATGGATTTTTAAAAATAATTATAATAAATCTTAATTTACGGTATGCAAGAACAAAGCCAGACTACTACTGTCCTGGCACCAAGTGCTGAGTTGGGAACTGCAAACAACTGAGCTCCATTCACAAGATTTATCAGCATTTCACGCTCTTTCTCTCTCTCTTTCTTTCTCACCCAACCAAATCTATGTGCTCAGAGACCTCTCTGTTCTTGCAAAAAATAATCTCTCCAGTATTTCATATTCACACTTCATTCCCCTTTTCTTACATTCCCTTCCTCGACTTCCACTGTTAAACCTGCTCCCACTTAATTAATCACCTCACCTGTCTGTCATTCTCTCACTTTATCTACCTCTCTGCATTCTTCACTGTAGGTAATTCTCTGAACCAGAACCCATTAGTCTCCTACTTGAAAGCTACCTCTCCAGTATGATGCAAGTTGCCCAACACGAGGCTTCATCCCCAGAAAGGCACTTCAATCAAATGTGATGCTACACAGCAAAGTGTGTATACAGACAGTTATGGCAAATATGTTGAACTTGAGGAGAAGTTCCTTTCTTAAAAGACAGGGGTTTTCTTGACCTAGGTGCTGCAGGTCTGTCTCCATCCGTCTCACGAATATTCATTCCATATACCAGTTTTAAACTTTTATAATCATAAACTAAACACGCTAACATCAACTGTTACAATGCCTTTTTTGGAACAATATAGAGAAAGTCCCAAAGCACACTAAAAATATAGCAGATTAGGAGGCATATGAGCAAATGTCAAATAGAAAAGGAAATTGTTTTAAAACAAAAGTCAAAAGTCTTGCTCCTCTGTAGGTCTCAATCTATGTTGGAAATCAAGTCCAGAACAGACTTGTGTGGGTATCACAGGCCAGTGTTGGGAATATAAACTCATGGCAATACATTTAATTGTTCTGTTTAACTCATTTGAGTTCTGAACTAATTGCAATCTACATAAAAAAAGAAACAATTTCTGTTACTAGAAATATAGAGCATCGTCTGCATAACAGAAGATAAAACAGAAATTACCAGTGGAAACACTAAATAAGATGGAACATTTATTGGTGTCAAATATGGTACAAAGCTATATTGGATCAACAACTGTGTATATTATATCACTTCAAACAGATACATAATGCAAATAACTGATTATTTAATTAGCACACACAGTAAATAAACCAAATTATTCCATAGGTAGTTATACAATAAATTGGTTCCCATCTGGAGCAACAGAACACTTACTCGCATATACTGTCTCTTACTGGATTGACAAAAAGAATAGATGTTGCTTGCTTTGGTTAAATAAGTGACAAAACAAGTGGTCAGCCACAGGCTTTTATTTAAATGTTGTATTTATCATTTTCTCTTTCAAATGTCTGTCAGTCTTGCTGGACAGACACAGACAGAAGGGGAGGGAGGAGGACAGAATATACACCTATAGGGGTACTTAGATGAATTATAAATTGTGAAAGTGGATGGAAAGTAGCTGAAGACCTCTATCTGCCTCACTTCAAAGTGATAAGGTCAGATAGAAGCGGGTTGTGTTTAGGGAAGGAGGAAGAAAAGCAGTGAAAGGAATGCCAGATGAAAAGACTGGGACAAAGAAACAAGTAGAATGAGTAGATAAAAACAGTATAAAAACATAAAGTGGCATAGAACAATGTTGAACAAAGCAAACAGCTGCTTTTGGGTTTGACACTGGGTGAAAGATAGCATAAACAATCCTCATTATAACACATGTTGTCCCCTGGGTTGGAAATGTAAGAGCCATCATCAAAAGTTTCTTCTCTATGTCTCTCTCAACCTCTCCCTTACCTTTCTGACAGCTTGACAAGACTATGCTGCCATAATTATGTTTATTTTTGTTTTTCTTCCTGACATCCTGCACCAAGCCACAGCAGTAAAGCTAATTCAAATGAGAATATTTGCATTTTCTGAAGAAAATGTGTGCGAAAGCTGGAAGCTGTCAACTGCTGCTGCCAACTGCGTCTACTGCTATTTAGTTACAATGAAATGTTATGAAATATATGGAAGTTAATAAGTAGTATGGTGGCCAAAATGGCCGAAAGGTGGGACTATTGTTGCCATGATCCAGTATGTCTTAGTAACACATTCTCTATGCAAACTTGTGTACCATGGTTCATTGTATGGAGGACAACAAGATTGCAGAAATGTGCAAAATGGTACACAATTGTCCAATTTGACTGTACAAAATTCACAAATTGGGTTGCAGTCCAATTTAGTTGTGGCCTCTTAAGTGCATCAGGCCACACTTAAAAGTTTGATGACCAATTACTGACAAATGGTAAGTGATACCCAAAAATGATATTCAGTGTCACCCTAATATGATATGTACCAAATTTGGTGGAGATTAGATGAAATATGTGCCAAAAGAAGGAAAACATTTATTTACCAAAAAATCCAAAATGCTGAAAAATGTGTCCTGGTACAAATGGGAATGGCAGTCAAATCAGAGTAATCCAAGAAACCCATAGCGCAAATATTATTAATAAGCCTTAATTAATGACTTATTAATGAGTTAATGAGTTATTAGCCAAAAAAACATTTGATAACTGACCACATGGTGGTGCTATAGGTTTTCCATGTTTTAATTTTAAACATTTCCACATGGGGCAGCTGTCTATAAAGTATGAATACTTAAACACTTTAAGTTTTTGATACAACTTCAAAACATCCCTCCCATAGACTTTCCATTATAAATTTGAATACTTTAAAAATGTATTTTAAAAAGTATAAAAGTTATAAAAAATCTGAGTGAGAACAGTATCACGCTTTAGGAGCTGAACATTTCGATATTTGAATGGTTCCTGTAGCCTAAAGTATGCATAAGTAGTTAGCAACCAAAAAACGTATGGAATGCGAGAGAGCTTCCAGCTCTTACACTAAAAAGGGGAAATCAATGAGTCAATCTTTACTTAGAGTGGTACCTAGCACTCATTGGCGGGATTTTGTGCACATTTATTTGCACAAGTTGTTGTCTGTTTATTCTGTCCTCTCTCTTTTTCTGTCTCTGTCCGTGGGCGACAGTATTTCTTCCCATCTCGGTGATGATGTATGTATGTAGGCATATCAGCATATGGCTGGTTGTGAGAACAATGGTTTTATACACTGCTGACTACAATGGTAATAATCGCTGCCACACTCTCACTGTTTTGTAAGCCAAGTGTGCCTCAATCAGTTGCACATACTTACATAGAACTGTAATTCACAATTTTAGTCAAGAGCACACAGACATTTGCAACAGTATGGTCTTCTGTTTGTATAAAAATTGGAGGTACATTGCAGTTACCCTGAGGGTGAAGTGAAAACTCAACGACTTTGTTAACCCCCAGAGAGGTTGTAATTTTTGTCAGGTGTCACCAAGACAACTTACTGCCAACCACCATTTATAAGGTAGCACAAATCAGTCTGTGTAGCTACACAGAGGAGGAGGTATAAAACTGTCATAACACAAACTGAATGATGAGACCGAAATAAACATTTAAAAAGAGGAAACTGATTTTTCCTGAGGTGAAGGACAAGTTCAGAACCAAAATGCAGTTTAGTTAATCTATCAGTCAGTCAACTGATGCTCTCTCTAGCCTCATATATTAATGGAAGCTTATTCAGATTGTGTTATACATCCTACTAAGCCATCCCACTGCACATTTTTTAAATTATGTGGTTAGGGCAATGCTGTTGGTGCATTTGGACCAACTAGCTTTTTAAAATGTATTTTAAGTTAAGTACTTGGCATAGAGGCTGACAGGAAACACAGAGAGAGAGAGGGGAATGACCTACAGCAAAGGTCCCTTGCTGGAACCTAACCAGGGATGGTGCCATTATGTGGCATACGCGATAACCACTTAACAACCAAGGTGCTCCCCAACTGGCTATTTTTAGCATTACATCAGCAAATAATGCATTTTTTGTGATTACTTCAGGACTGTAGAATAGTTTTGCCAGCATACTGCACTCATCACAGGACAGTAGACCACGTGAGATCTGCTCACGCTATTACCAATTAATGTGAAACTTGCTGGCCTTATTTTATATTACTCTGATATAGAAGAGAACTATGTCGTTTTTGTCAGATAATGACATATTGCATTTTGTATAGGTTTTAAATAGTGTATAACTGTAAAATTCTTGCTTTGTAACTACTTTGTCCCTTTTTTTGTCTCTCTCTGACTCAGTTTTTAAGTTGGATTGTCTTTGAAACAACCTTTAGGACTTTATACGTTTTTACCAACCTGTACAGCGTGCATGGCCAACAGGTTGCTCACATTCTAGGCTACCTAGATAATATAACCCTGACATGCTTAACAGCTTTAAAATAACACCAGGCTAGGTCTCAGACGACACACTGTTCCTCATTTAGTGCTCCAGTTTCATCTTCCTGGCAATGTATGTGTGCAGTGGTGGTGATAGGTGTATATGTGTGTGCATCTTAATTGAGACCCTGCAACACACACACACACACATAAACACAAATTATGGCCCAGTAATAACACCATGTGACTATTCTAAAAATACTGCATGTCCAAACTTTTTAATAGCATGTTTGCTTATTTGAGTAGAAGACTGCCTCAGATATTGACATGAAAAACAGCATACAGCAAAAGGTTGGATGAAATGATGCATTACTTGGGAGCTGAACTCGAAATCAGTAAGTGGCACCACAGTTCGGTTCTTCACAGAGCTCACTATGTTCTTGTCAGTGAAATCTGGTATGTTTTTACTGAGCTGAGTCGCTTGATCGTTTACTGAGTAGACGTAATATTTTTACAGAAGTAATGTGAGCAAACATTCAGTAGTTCAAAGGTTTTTTTTTCTGATCTCAAATAGACCACGATTTGTTTCATACAAGTCCACCATCTGTAAATTGTGAACTGAGTTGCTGTTTATTTCTATGTAGTAAATAGATAGATCAGGATCAAAATGGAAATAATATGAATAAATGAAAACTAAACATAGTATCTGAAAGTGAAGTCTGACTCACTGTCACTCATTTCATTAACAGGGTGACAAACAGTCTTCAGAGCTGTATGACTACAAACAGCGGTTTCTGTTATCTGTTCAAACAGATGCATAATCAAATTGCAAAGTGCAACTGGGCCAAAAGAAAAAAAAGAAAAGAACAACTGCAGTTTCACACACACACACACACACACACACACACACACACACACACACACACACACACACACACACACACACACACACACACACACACACACACACACACACATACACACACACACACACACACACACACACATATACTTTTTGAGATGGAAAAGCTTGAGGATGATTGGTGTGATGTTGAAGTTGCTTGTTTACTGTAACTAAGTTACATGTAACATATTATTCATCATTACACTAAGAGGTGTCACACGTCAATATTGTCAAACTACTATGCCTGGGAGTGAGAAAGAACATCCATGGGCAGGTAATGGATTCTAAAGCCCCTTTCAGACATGCAATCAGTCCCAACTTTATGTTAATCTGCTGGCAACATGTCTGAATAAGCATTTGCTGTCAGATTAATGTAAAGGCTGCAGCAGGTACAGAAATGCTTGTTTCATCTTCCCACAACACTGTAATTAATTCAATACATAAATACGTTAATCTGTTATGCACAAAATAGGTTTAATAAACCACGCAGCATTGTGATAGAGCCAATTCTATGACTTCAAGGCTATAAAAACAACTTTTCCTCTCGCAGTGTGACTGGAGCAGAAAAGGTTAAAATATAAGTAATCAGATCAGTAAGGCCTTGCTATTTTTTTTCAATTATTATTCCACCTGCTGAACAAATGAATAGGCCAGAAAAATGATTAATGTGCAGCATCCTGTCATTCAACAATTGTGCATATCAGATGAATGTTGAAATGTATGAAAAAATGTATCAGTGAGTTCACTGTAAGGAGCAAGGATGAACAACCCTAATGCTCACAATGGTCAATAATTAAGGCTTCAACAGCACCATAATTGTTTACGGTCAATCAGTAATGCAGCCTATAAATGAACAAAGAAAAACATCCTCTCGTAATATTTTTAACCCATTGCTCCTTCTATCTCTCTCTATTGTGCCAAATATCTTTCCACACATGTCCTGTCATGTCTGAATAAAGCTGTGATGACATAAAAGTCACCTTTTTTATGTAAATGGCAATGAGTTTAGAGGCTTGCTAACGGTGAAGCATCGTCTTGCTTGTACGGATGATGGTGCACATTAAGTGTGGACAGTAAGAGTGTTTGAAGAACATGACAATCTTATTGAAATAGAAAAAGCTTAGAGTACAGTCTGTTTTAACAGGAAACTTCTGATCCCTACCATGGATTTAACTGGAAGCCGCTAGTCTGAACAGTCCTGTGAATCCTACTTTTAAAACCTGCTATGCAGTCTGTGCTAATAAGGCGTTAGTGGACAGATATGGTCATACTCTGAAGCTTACACCTCCATCCCCCACCTACTTCTCTCTTTTTGTGAGAATAGTGAACATTAAGGATTACACAGACCTAGAAATATCATAGCAGTCATGAAATATAGATGGTAGATACACACAGTCACACATATGCGCTATTCCCTGCTGCGCAAAGTATCTGCCCATGAAACAAATGCATTCGAAGAACACCCCAAACTGGGTGTGGATGCACAAAGTCCCCATGGGAGAATTGAATACTGCTTCATTTAGCCTATTCTTTGATCATATTTCTCTTTGTGTATCTCCCACTGCCTCAACCTCTAACTTGTCAGTCATTATACTTTTTTAGCTGAAGTACTGTTGTTCAGCAGTAGCTTCTGGATTAGGTTTTTGCAAGCATACTGATGTGATTACAGCACTAGATAGGTTAGCTTATGTAACATGTATAGCTCGCTGTATATGGAGGATGTATCTCTCTCTCTCTGTCTGCCATACTCTCCTACTGTTTCTTCTCTGGTTTTCTCCCACTCCCTCGGTTTGTTGGTCATGCCCATGGTGAATTGCGACCTAACTAAATTTAGATTGTAAAGATCCAGTGTAATGAAAGAATATATTGTATTGTTTATCATACTATGTATACTTACCATAAAAACTATGAAAGTTCATTTTGACCAGTTCCATTTGATAAATTATTAACCTTTTCCACAAATAGCCTGATATGTTGTTTTGTTTATGCAGCATTAGTCTGTAAAGCAATGAATTTCCAAACCAGCAAGTTCTACCCAGTTTCAGATCAACTCTAAATGTGTTATGGAAAGCGCAATTATAAGTTGGTCACAAATTGGTCGTTTACAGAAAATCCCCAAAAACACATGGGACAATAAAATGTCACACTTTTGGCTGTTCATTCCCAGACCTTAAAAAAGTAGTACATTGTCAGATCATAAAACAGTGTCCAACAGTGATTTGTTTTGGGAGGCATAGGCACATAGGGTTGTCAGAGCAGAAAACTTTTACCGATTTGTTCAATTTTCAAAGAAAAACCCTCTGCATCATGCATCTGAAAGTATTTCTAAGGAAGGTTATAAAATAATGCAATGACCACTTAAATGCTCTAAAACCAACCGACCAGCCATCTTTTAGTTTGATCTTGGAACTATGTTGAGCCACAAGAAACTGGAGTTATATCCCTTGCATGTGTAAACAAACAGTAATTGGGCAAAAAAAAAGCTGATTCTGAGATGATTTCTTTTTCTCTCCCTTTTTCTCAGTAGGCTTAGAAGTGCTCTGTTCTCATCTAGTGGAGTGCAGGGCCTTAATGTAAATGTCAGCGTAGATTAGCATGGATCACATGAGGCTGATGCAACCTCCTACTCTTCTCTCAGACAAACATATTGTCTCGATCTTTCTTTTTCTAGCTTAAAATGTTCTCCGTTTGTACGTCATGAACGAGAACTATGCGATCAGAGCAATGATGTCCCTTCATGTCTTGTCTACTGCTCTCTTCTCCTCTCTCAGAACATTCCCATCTTTCCTTCTCACTACCCCCATTATGTCATCTCTTCTTCTTTTCTGTTCTCTTCTCTAATTGAGGGTATGCTACAGGCAATATGTATATATGTGTATTTGTGTATTTGTGTGTGTGTGTGTGTGTGCATTTTCATATTCTGTGTGTGATAGTTGGTGTCCACTACAGCAACCAATATTGTATCACTCACACACACACACACACACACACACACACACACACACACACACACACACACACACACACACACACACACACACACACACACACACACACACACACACACACACACTAATACTGGAATATAATAGCAATCACAGTTATAATTGCACTTTCTCTTTAGATCTTTTTTAGACACTGGCACTGATAATTATTTACAGTTTGCGGCTTCATTAGCCAACAGACCTGGCAAATTGATTAAAACTTCAAAGGGTGCAAGGAAGAATGAGGGAGGTTGTTGGGAGCCAGAATAATGTGAGGTAATGTTTAAAAGTGCAGTTCATTTCAGGAAAGAGAGAGATTGGGGCAGGGACAAAGCTTGACTTAAAAAAATATGATATGACACAGCATATGACATACGTGTACCTCATTTTTCTTTCATTTGAAACATCACTGCACTCCCTCCCTTCACTGAATGTATGCATGCACCTGTGTGTACCGTCTGTTCTGTTGGGGCTGAAATAATACAGAAACATTTATAAATGCAGAGACAGAGCAACAAATAGACTATGCAGAACTGAGACAGAGAGAAGAGATAAACAACTTTCTAACAGATTATATCATTTTACTTTCTCTCTGCATGAGACCCAGAGCATACGCTCAGTAATCGTGCAAACACTGTATCTAAGGAGCAAAGGGCCAGTGATGTAACCTAATGTGAGCAGGATTAGCAAATGCATTCTGCATACTGGCACACTGACTGCCACAGTAACACCAAAAGAAGGAGGCGGAGGGAACACAACAAGAGATAGAGACAACAGGAATAGAAATAAACCTGAGAAGCACTTATTAGTTTCATTTTTGTGTAAAATAAAAGACTAGACATAGTGTATATGTAAACACATAATAAAAACAGCCTAAATCAAGTAAGCAGGTGAAGATGTAATGAAAAGTTCAACTGTGATACAGGCAATAGACATATAGATGACAGAGGTGAGTGCACATAGACAGATTTATCAATTTATCTAACAGTGACTTCCCCCTCCTGCTCTTTATCTTGTTCTCTTGCCTTACTGTTCAATTTCTGTGTGTGTGTGTGTGTGTGTTTGTGTGTGTGTGTGTGTGTGTGTGTGTGTGTGTGCGTGCGTGTGTGTGTGTGTGTGTGTGTGTGTGTGTGTGTGTGTGTGTGTGTGTGTGTGTGAGAAGTGTATGATAGCGAATGGAAGAGGAGAGACACAGACAGGAGAAAGAGGACATAAGAGAAGAATTTATATGGCTGCCAATGTCTAATCATATCAGATTGCTCTTATTTTTTCTTTTTCTTAGTACTTACTATATGATTCAATGATATTGTAAGTGTGGTGATTATTGTGTACTTAAAACTAATGAGTAAGAACATGATTTAAAATTCAAATGTTTGAACAAAATCTGTGTTACATACAAAAAAGCAATACATATAACCTGTAGATTTGGTAAAAAATAGACTGCCTTACCCATTGCTACTAATGTAAAGTTAGACAAGTAGAAGGCTTATCTCCCAGCATGCATATTTTTGAGAAATGCATGGGTGACAATTTCAGTAACTTTCTAGAGAACAAGTTACTCAACAGAAGTCAACACTAAGGTGAAAATGTGATATCAAAAATGTAGCTGCTGCCATCGTGGTTCCCAGCTCACTGAAATGTGATAACAAATTTACTGATGGCAATCAAATATAAACCTAGCCTCAGTAACCTTTACCCATCTACTCTTCCAAGTCAACGAATGCAGACAAAGACAATTTACAACCACACTGATGTCTAAGATAATGGGAAAAGCAAAGTAATGAGAGTCAGAACTCATCAGTAAAACAAGTCACACTGTTGATGAGACTCAAACTGTGAGGTAATTTAATGCTTCATTCCTACAGCCCTTTACTTGCAGCACCCACATACACAGACAGGACTCCAGACGGTAATGACACACACACACACACACAAACATACACAAAGTCTCAGTTCTAGGCTGCCACCCAATCGATAATCCCATTATAGCTGAAAAGGCTTTTTTATTTGTTCTGATTGAGTTTGGGGGGACGCATGGCTCAAAAATTAAAGCAGGATTTGCTAGATTGATGGTTAAATGGGGTGGATCAGAATGTATACAGACACTTATGAGAAAGTATATCACAAAAACACACAAGCTTAAATTTTGCCTATTTTCCTCTCTCTCTCTCTCTCTCTGTCTCCTCATCTCTTGCTTGTGCTAACTCTGTCATTATGAGTGTGGACCAGTAAGGGTGACTACAGGATCAGTCTGAGTGAATCTGAGTTCTTGAACAAGAGTCACAACCTTGGCCTCAACTGAAATGTACGTACAGTATCTCCAAGCTTACAGAAGCAGTCGGATTTGATCACTTTCAATCTGTGAGGAAGCACTTTCACCTTTTGGAGATTTGCTTAAAAGTACCCTTAAGCAAGGCAGTAAATCTAAACTGCAACTTCTCATGTTGACCAGATGATCATACTGGAAAGCTCTAACAGCATGATGTGTATAGTGGGAGAACTGTATAACATTATGTGTCCCAGTGCTGCAGTTCCCTACGACTGTTGCTGTAACAACCGTGCCTTCATTGGCATTTTCACTGCAGGCAGTAACAATACTGTGAAACTGCATCACTGCCAGTTTCATGTACATGCTTGCTAAGCGTAAACCGTAAGTTCAGCACTTAAAGCAAGCAGCTCCTTAGCAAAACATTTACTAAGTTCAACCAGTTCAGTCACGTTTTAGTGCAGACTAATTAAGAAATGTTGTCACACATATAAACTTCCATTTCCTGAAATTACTTATAGCATCAGTGCATGGTTTGTCATTTGCTTGACAAGTGGTTACAATGGAAAATTACAAGAGTATTACTTTCTGTCACACCTAAATAAGCTAAAGGTGTAACTGAAAACATAGATTGGCCACTTTTTGCTCAAATTGCTCAATTGATTCCTCCAATGAATTAAGAGGTTTGGGATCAGTATGTGTTATGTGCTGGTTCCTTGGATTGATTGATTGATCCAACTATTTAATCATGACTGAAGCTGGCTTTCCTGATGATGCAGGATAAATTACTTTGCATGTCAACAATCCCTGAACATCTGTACAGACTCTGGTGTCTCTGAAGCCATCAGTCACACCTGCAGCCGTTGGAGAGCCAGGCAAATTCAAAATGCCTTCTGTGTCTCCACAATTTCCTACCTTGTTTGTTGGAAACTGAGATGTCGATGAAAGGCTATAGTATTCCAGTAGCACAGCTAACATGTCACTGTAAGGAGCCCTATGCAAACACCAGAAGCGTGAACAGAATTTTAACAATGCTGCTAACGACTTAGATCTTTGAGTGGCAAGCTTAATATCCTCCTCACTCTCATCAAGTAATCCAATAATTGCCTCCCTCAACAGCCTCTAACAGTTAATGGTTTCTCTGTTGGTTAACTGAAACAATATTAATGTCTAAATATCATCTCCTTTGCATGCCTGGAATGATCTCTATGCCTCTGGCTCACTGCAATCATCATGACAGTATTAGTTTTACACTTTAAACATAATGTCTTTACTAATACACCCTGCACCTAGAAGGCCAGATTTTTTGTGTACAGTAATTGCACTGAGAATTCAGGCTTGATTTTTTTTATTACTCACCTTGTAAATGGGTTGCTTGTATTCAAAAGGGGTCAATTGTATCCTGAAATGCAAACTAATTAACTCATTAAATACACACGTAAAACAATGATGCACTCTTACTGCTACGGTTTGAATTTCAAACCCACTGGTGTTGGTTTGTGAATCTGAAGCTGTTTTATATTTTATTATACAGTATGTCCACAAAAGCATCATAACATATTAGCTCTCCTGACAGACTCAAAAATTCCCTATAAGAGGTCCCGAGAGGCTGTTCTTCTTCTAATCAGAACTAGACCAAAGAGATTGAAATGACTGACAGCGCCATCCTCACAGCCACATACTTTCACAAGTGGGATAAAAAGCTTTCAAGCGTAAAGAGAACATTCATTTACTCATATAGTCCATTATATCACTGTTGAATGTTAATACACCATATATATTTTCATAGGGTTGCTGTGACTGATTAAGAAGGTCACAGCTGATTATATAGAAAACATGCATTTACATAACTTTGAAGTATCAAATTTACTCAACATCTGATTTCTTCATAAAGGTTGTGTGTACACATGCAGCCATAAGCACACACTCGTTTATTTCTGTCTTTCCAGGTCTGGGTCTTATGAAGTCAGTGTAGATTAGGGGTTAGCTTTTTGTTTGTTTGTTTTTTTCTCCTCCCTCTGAATGATTGAATTGTTTTGTGCAGGCTAGCAAATGAGCCCTTTAGCTGGTAAAGTAACTATGACTGCAGAGAGGAATGTTGGTACCATACATGCAATGAGAAACATTTTCAAGCTCATGTGATGTCCACATTTGAGCCATTCATCTATTCACTGCTGAGGATTTTGTAAAGGAAGCTCCATTCACAGCTGCTGCTGTGATTTAAGGAGTTTTCTCTTCTTTTCCAACACAAAGGCTGAAACTCACGGCAACTGCTGGTGCATGTGAGAACTCCATAGAATGTCCATAGAGACTGTATGCTGCAGTGAATTTGCACCACACACATTTATTTTATTTATTTGTTGTTGTTGCTTGAAACCATGTCTGACATTGAGGAGCAGGGATCACTGTGTGCAGACAAAATTTCACTGCACAACAAAACAGAATGAACAAGTGAAAGAGACACCAGAATGATTGTTTAACATGCCCATTCATGGTAAACAACATACTGCATATTTGACAAAATCTGATACATCACAAATAATATTTTTTCTGCCATGTTCCACCAGTGGTCTGAGAAAAGGTTTGTTTATCTCTTCAAGGAATAGAAAATCAAAACGAATTCCTGTATTTATAATTGTTCCTTACAATCCAGACTGTCAAACTCATTTTCATACAGTTACAGGATTTATTGTACATTTTATTTTACAGCAGAGGCTCAATTAACACAACATGCTAAATATGAAATTGCAATAATAATAATACTAATAATACTAATATTACTACTACTACTACTACTACTACTACTACTACTACTACTAATAATAATAATAATAATAATAATAATAATAATAATAATTTTAACAACAATAACAACAACAATAATAATAATAATAATAATAATAATAATAATAATAATAATAATAATAATAATAATAATAATAATAATAATAATAATAATAATAATAATAATAATAATAATAATAATAATACACTTTATTTGTATAGCACTTTCCATACAAGAAAAGCAGCACAAAGTCCTTTACAACAAAATAAATTACATACACCAAGTGCTTCACGTGAAATATATAGGGTGACAATTTTAGCCTTAAGTTTTGGGGGTTTTTTTGGTTTGTATTTCAAAATCAATGTGCCCACTTAGACCACTGATGGTACGGCTCATACTCTCTGCACTGTGTATATTTTTTGAGTGGCAAAATCAACTCCTTCATACAATGATTAAATATGTGACTTCCCTTTTTTGTAATGCTACTGTCACAAGTCTGTGCCTGACAAATGCAATAATGACATGTGATCAGCATGAATGGTTGTGAAACCTTGTTTCATAAATACGCAGGTGGATAATCTGAGGCAAAGTGAAATTATTCTGCATTTTGCATATTCTTCTAAGAGTAGCATGGTTTTTCTCAACACTTGCACAGTAGGTGGGAAGAGAACGAAGAAGAAATAATTACAACAATTACTTCTTTTGCTTTATCTCTGTCTGACACACACAGCATGCTCGCATAGCAGACACATACAGAATATAATAGCTATGGTAAGTCAAATACTGTCAACATTAATGACAGTGTTGCCAGTAAAATAAGTCCAATGAAAGCAGGGAAGATGGCATAATATATGCCTGTGGAGAGATTAACTAATGCTTTTGCCCCAGAGCTCAACTCTACTCACTGGCGGAGAGTATGCCACTATCCTCCCAAGAAAAATCAGTCGTTTTAGCAAGTGCTCCCAAAACAAGATATGTTTACATTCACACGACAGTGCCCTCTAGCAGCCATAGTAATTATAATGGGAGAAAAGAAAGAAATCAGGTGTCATTAGAGTGCCAAAATATGTGAAGGGATGAGATTGGGGAGGATGGATAGATCAACAACCTTCACCTTTAACATGCCAACATCATTTTCCACCTATCATATCATGTCACCATGATAGGCCTATATGTGTTGTTCTAGAGTGCCTGGACGAACTGTGATTTAGTTGTTTATTTTGGAAGACTTGCTGGGTAATGTACATGACACACACATACACACAAAAACATAGACAATAGCAAAAAGATTAAGGCTACTGAAAAGCAGAGCACATGTGTCTGACTGAGAGGTTGTGTTTGTGCTGTTGCATAAGATTATGTCATTACCGGTGTGTGTTTTGTGTATGTGTTTGCTTCACAACAGGTAGATAAAGGTCAGACATGCTGGTATATCGCTGGGAACAAACACACAGTCACACACAGTGTGTGTCTACTGTGAATGACTCACAGTGGCACAGGCAGTGGCGTACCCAGGACATTTTGACCGAGGTGGCCAAGAAGAACACAGAGAAAGTGTGGGGTGGTCATGGCATAGCAAACCTTAATGAATGGTGGATGATCAAAATGTGTAGATACAGATTTCCAGTGCATCACATTGCTTCAACCTAAGCACAGCTAAACTCATATCAGCATACATTGTACTAAAGGCCATGTTGATGTTTTTATATTAGGGGCCATGCTGACAACCCACAACAACTAAGTTTAATATTACAACATAGAACAGCACTAGCATGCAGCTACCATTTATACAGTTTTCTATCTCATGTACATTACATTTTCTATTTCCACTTATAGGCTACACATTTTCTAAGAGCTCTTTTCCTGTACTGCAGTAAATACGTTGTATGCTACAGTTTCAGAATGAAGCTCTGGGTTCAAAATGGTGCAACACATTTATTCACGTGAGTTACTGATGTAAAACAAATTTTATATATTTGTATTTCATACCATTTTGGCATTAATTCAGTTTGCATCAGCTCTTATAAATACATGATACATAAAAGAGCTGCTCTTTTATCTCTGAACAGTGAATTTAACTGTTATAACTTAAGCTAACAGCCCTGCTTTTCTCAATGGACTTCACTCACTTTAAACATCTTGTACACAATACCTAAGCTGCACCTGAACATTTTCTAAACAATAAAAAAAATGGAGCATACACAATCATTACTCAGCTAATTGGAAACATCACATTACACCTTTAACTGTGTTTATGGAAATACCTCAACAGTCGGACAATGGCTGGGTAATACAATAAAGGCTTTCCAGCCTACATCTCTACAGGTTCACAGACTTCACCTTTCACAATCTTATTCATATCAATGTGGGGTTACCACAGTTTGCAGTCATTGTGAACAGACACCTGATCACTGGAGATCAGCTCTCACAGCCTTAGCATGACTATTACTGTAGAAGAAAGAAATGTCAAACTGGTCATATGTCAGCTAATCAGCTGTCATCATTGATTGATCATAGGGGTGGTCAATGAGTTTTTGGAGGGACTGTGGCCAACCCTAAAATCATAATTGAACATAGATTCTAAGCTGTGTTTAATGGATTCTGTCACTCATACAAAGGAAAAACTATCAAACTCTTTCTCAAATGAAAGCAGAACCTCAGTTTAATACACAACAGAGAAAAAAAAAAAATATATATATTTGTAGAATTATTCTCCTACCTGCCGTGCCTCTATTTGCTCCTCAAATGTTTTTATCGAGACCCAACGGTGCTCCTTTGTCTTGTCTGGCCAGTCTGCTGTGTATCCTTCATGAAGATTTTGCATTGAGACACCGTTGTTCCAAAGTTTGGCAGATGTTGGGATAATACACCAAGTTGGTTCCTTTGCTCTCTTTGCACTCCGAGTCCTTATTGGCCCTGCCAGGGTTACAGGAGACAAAACTGGATCTGTAGCCAAAATAAAGAAAAATGAGAACAAAATAAGGAGATAAGTGGACATTTATACATCTATATATGTATCTGCAAATTCATTTTAACATTTTAACACAGGTTCTGTTTGACCCTTGTCCCGGCCTGTAGTTTGGGAAATAAGGAAGCAATGCAGCAGTAATGTTTTGGATAACAAGCAGAAATGGATAAAGAAAAGACTCTTATGAATGGCAAATTCAGCTCCAAAGCCCTGCCAGATGTTCTATCCACAAGACCAAAGTAATTCGCATTACGTTGTACGTCAAATCAAAAACCACTCGCTGGCCGAACAGCTGATACAGAGAGACCTCCTCCTGCTCGTCAAAGGCAGACCCCACTAGGTGTGTGTGTGTGTGTGTGTGTGTGTGTGTGTGTGTGTGTGTGTGTGTGTGTGTTTGTGTGTGCGTGTGCGTGTGTGCATGAGTGTGAGCGAGGAAGAGAGAGAGACATACTGGGTGTGTGATTGAGAGAGAGAGAGAGAGAGAGTGCGAAAGAGATATATACTGTGTGTGTAAAGGGGTGATCGAATGTAACTAGTTCCTAACTGATATCACAACTGACAGCAGATTTTTGGAGCATGCAGTATTTCATTGTTCTGGATTGTTTCAATAATAATAAACATAAATTTGCATAAAGCAAGCATATGTAACCGCTCCCATGTTAATAAGAGTAATAAAAACTTGAAAAATATCCCTTTTAAAGTACATTTTTAAAAAATTAAAAATGTGCGATTAATCGCGAGTTAACTCATCACGATTAAGTTTTCGATCGATTGACATCCTTCAGATATATATATAATTAACACTGAAATCAAAGGAAATTTAATCTTTTACAAACTTTTTTTCTCTATTGTTTAATGTACTTTAATTCCTTGTACAGTAAAAAGCTAATTTAAACCATTGTGCATAGTCACACAAGCAATCTGTTCATTATGTCCATTTATGACAAAAACCTGCACATCTGAGTGTTAGTAGCTCAACTTTGATGTCTTTATCGAATATACATGGTAGAGAAGAATGACAGTAAATAATACATCGCTCAGCACTAGAGGATTTGAGAAGAAAATGGAAAGGCAGGGGAGTGGCAACTCGGTTGAATAGACTTGAGTTGATACTACAGTCAGAGAAAAAAAGGTGAGAAAGGAAGAGTGAAGAGAGGAGGAGAGAGGATTTCCAGAAGCATACTGATTTTTCACTTCATCAAGAACCATGAAGAAATGCACAATGAACCCATGAAAAGCATGATAAATCTATCTATCTATCTATCTATCTATCTATCTATCTATCTATCTATCTATCTATCTATCTATCTATCTATCTATCTATCTATCTATCTATCTATCTATCTATCTATCTATCTATCTATCTATCTATCTATCTATCTATCTATCTATCTATCTATCTACCTATCTATCTTATGCCTGCCAAAAGTCTAGTTATTCTTCCTCTGTCTGTCCTTTCTTTTTCTCTTTCTCACTTTCTGTCAATAATTTCAGTTGCTGTGCTTCACGTAAATTAACATCACCCGGGCAGACAAGCAGGATAACAATAATGATGACAATAATGGCCAATGATGCATCAGAAGGGTACAAGGTGACAGATGGTTCGATCCGTAAATGATACTATATATATAATAAGTTGACATCTTTCCATTCAGCCACAGAGCAGGACACCTGACACAACACACCTCAAGCCATCAGTACACAACGCACTGCCTATCTATGAATAATTTGTGCAAATAACTGTCAGAGAAACTGACATACACATACCCCCCCCCCTTCTCTCTCCCTCTATTGGCCTCTCCCTATCCTCTCTGCCTCTTTTTATCTGTCCGTTTCCTTATTTCTCTCTTTCCCTCCGGCACTTTCACCCTCTCCCTGACACACACACACAAACACACACACACAAGCAGAGGCTTACACACACAGACAGTCTAAATCAGTTAGAGAGCCCGGCTGGCTGCCCCAAAGTGAGCTGAGCGTGACATCTCATTTTCAGCAGTAATACTGGGCTGATCCTGCTCCTCCCTTATAAGTTAAAATGGAGGAGAGCTGCATTACACATGATCATGACTTGGCACGGCTACCATAGCTAACATGTGCACGAGAGAAGACAAGAACATACACCTCATGAAAACACACACACACACACACACACACACACGCTGAGAAGCACACAAACTGTAACCCTAAGTTAAAGTAAATATACTTGCAAGCAACATGAGTTCACACCCAAAGTATGTTTTGAATGCATCCTCAAGACAGACTCAACCACTAAAACAAACACATACACTTCCACACAAACACAGACTTGAACTATTGAAGCAGATTAGAAGTGTCTCCCCAGTGTGCTTTCGCCATCTGAAAGGAAATAAATTCAAGACTACTCAAGTCTAGGGTGTTTATAATATGTATTATTTATTACATAATAACTATTTAAACTGTTTAAGATTGTATTTTTAAGGATATGTTATGTACCCTGTGTTCCATAACAAGGGTCAAAACAAATTTCCGAGAGGATCATTGTCTTAAAGGGTCATACTAAGGCTGTCAGTTGAGCTGAGAAGTAACCCAAATGTGTTCCATATTCATGCATGAACCATTTTCATTTTGGAAATTTCTGTGGGGAGAACCTTGGGTCAAAGCATCAGATTTCTATTCAATTTGCTGAGGATATTTACAGTCCCTCAATTCTAATATTTTGGGAGAAGCCTTTGACCTTTCCTGTCAGGGTAGCAATTTCCAGCTGTTCAATTGAAATATTTTCTGTGAAAAAAAAAAAAAACTTTGAGCAAACAAAACTTTTCACTTTGGACACTCCATGTGCTTTCATCTTACACAACTCTCATGCACACCAAGAGTTGAAACCTTTTGAGTCTAAGACCAAAGAGCCTTTGCTGAAGTGGAGCTGTCAGGACAAACTTGAATTTTTAACTCCACTGAAAAAGCTCAAAGAACAGCAAACTTATTATTATATTGTACCTTCTTTCAGATAGTAAATGATAACACTATGTACTTAAGTGTAAGTGCTTTACATTACAATACTGATGTACTCATCTGTATTTGATCATCAACAAAACATAGAGGAAGGATATCATGCAGAACAATGTAGTAGTGTGTTTTCTGGTCTCGATGGCATTCTCAATAATGGATGGACACCTGGTCCAACTGTTCTCTCAGCTTTAAGTGTGTATTTATTATAGCCAAATGCTGTAGACACAAGACACATCAATATTGAAACTCACTTAAATACATCACTTGTACAGCTTTAGGTGAACACCAGCATGAGCATCATGGTCTCCACGGGACTAGAGGCTAGTTTGTTATTACTGCCTAAATTTTAAAAGGTGACACCTGTGCAGCAATTCCAATTGAGTGCTTATATTCTGTATGTCTTTCTCTCTTACAGATGTCCACTGTCTCTCGCCCTCTCAGCCCTTTTCTTCTTCTCCCACTCATAATCACATCAAAGAGAAGCAGCTGCTGACACAATGAGAGGGTTGGAAGCGAATCAGTCATACTATATTCTTCTTTTTTATCACTGTTCAGCACACACACAAACAAGTCTTACTCATAGCAAAGTGCAGTCAGCATTTTTGGAGCCTCCACACCCTCTCCTGGGTCCACGGGTGGGTTACACAAATGAGTTACAGAATCCCGTGCGTGTGGGTTTGTGTGGTTGCACATGTGTATTTCATACTCTGTATTTACAGCATTTCATCAAGGTGAGCAGAGAAAAATAACCTAAAAGTGGATGAAAGGGGAGAAGTGGGCAGATGAGATTTGAGGGAAGAAGAAGAAAAACAGCAATAGAGAGGCCAGTGCCAGGAGATGAGTCAGTAGATGTGAGGAAAACAAGAAAACAATTGAAGCAATCAAACAGAGATGGAAAGGAGAGGAGGAGTCATGACAAATAGAAAAGTGGTGATTGGAAATTATTGGAAAGAGGGAAGGTTAGGTCGCAGATAAGGATTTTGGGCCCTTGGGCATGTACAGTACATTTACAAATCATTAGTCTGACACTGTGTGTGTGCGTTTGTGTGTCAAAAAAAGGATGGACTTGCATAGTCTAGCAATAACATGACTTCAGAGTGACAGAGAACCAAACTTCAACTCCCTAAATACAACCCAGAGCAGCAATTAGAGAGAAAAATTAATGTCAGTGCCCACAATCAAAGCACCATTTAAACTGATCATTTAAATATTCAGTCATTTACTTTGCATGACTGTCACATTCACTCTACCAAATGGCACTCAGAGTGATTGGTTGAATATTCAGCTTGTTAAAGCCAAAGAGACATCCAACTGTGATTCGGTTTTCTTTTAATTTTGCAGTCTCTATCCAATGTTTTGATGGACCATTGATGTCAAGGGTGTGAGTTAGAGTAATAGTATTTTCCTGCACTAAAACAGTGAGCAAATGGGGAAAAAAATGCTTCAGTGTGCTATAAATGAGACGATTGTTTTATAAGCCAGTTCATGTGTGTCAGTGATTAAATAGAGTACTGTGCAATTTCAGGCTGTCTGAGATGAAGTTTGACAATCATGAAAGAAACATGGTAAACATCTTTGACCATCAATCCAAAACAGTGGTCCTATATGGCACTGTAAGACACATCCACTGACAACTGATTTGGAGCTTTGGTGACCAAAGACAGCCTAAGGCAAAATTCTGAAGCATAAGAAATTTAAGACTAAATTCTTGCAATTCTACTACAGCACATGTCTACAATCAAACCAATCAGAATATGGCATGAAAAGACACATAATACACTGGAGAGTGTGACATTTCATAAGTACAACTTTAAAAAAAGGTTCACACTCATTCCCATCATACAAAAACTAAAACAATGGAGGTGAAACAAAAAATATGTTTGTGTGACTTTGTGTGACTTTGTGTGACAGATTGATGATGTGAGCAAATACTTCTGCGTTCATATACTTTTTTCTATTTAAGTGAGTTTAAGCTGTCCTGCTACTTATCCACCTCACAGTATTACAGCCAATGTTCAGAGCTTTGACCAAGTTCATCTCAATATTTGGCATCCCCAAAGTAGTACAGTCTGACCAAGGTTCCAACCTCAGATCCCATCTGCTCAGTTGCTTAAATAGGTGCACATAAAACCTATAACCATAAAACAAATCAATGTCTTTCCACCATCAATCACTCCACCCAACACTGAAATCATTGTTGCATGCTTATTATACAGAGCTTTCAGGTCTGGTACTAAGTACTGGATCCAGCCCAAATTATCTAGCATTTGGACATAAATGCTTGCCAGAGGATACACCTCAAAACCTCAATGATAACATGAACGGCTTCAGACTAAAACTGTACAGGGCAGGTGAACTGGCAAAGCAAAAGCTTTATTCTTACACAGTAATGCCATTTGGTTAACGGAATGCCTCTGCAAAATTTCAACAGTTAATGAATCATGTTGTTTCAGGACTTGGGAGTTGTGCTGTGTATCTGGATGATGTAGCAGTGTATTCAGACACCTGGGAAGAACATGTCCAGTACATAGGTGCTCTTTTTGACAGGGTGGTCCGGGCACACTCACCAATAAATCTTGCAAAATAGGATTTTGACATATTAAGGGGTCTGAAAAAAGTAATTGCAGATGAGCTGTCTTGTATGCCAATGGACCCTTAATTCCATTGCTTATTGTTTGTCAATTCCACACTTTCCTCTGCTCATCTCTCAATTCTGCATCCTCTTAAATTGCTCCTGTGGTACCACGGATGCTTGATGGGTGGGAATGGAGGGGTGTACTGGAGGATGCAGCCTGGAACGAGTGGATTATGGGTAATGTACTAACTATGTGACATATTGTGACAAATTGTTCATCTTAAATGATAGTGTCAGTGTTATTTTTCATGTAAAATGAGGTTCTTAGTAGAACCCCATTCTTATTGAGGGGGGTGTTAGGACCCCTCCCTTTCTGCTCGCAGTGGCTCAACTGGCCACTTCCTGCAGGACCTGGCAGTCAGGAAGGGTCCTTAAGGTAATGTGGTGACACCTAGCTAGGCCTCTACCAAGGCTATGAATATCAGTCTGATTGATAATATACATTCTGACACAGACTGTGACCAAGATTTATTTAAATGGTCTCCCACAATGTGAAATGCAACCAACTTATACTGTTGCTGCTGTTGTACAGTCTAAAGGCTACTTAACACATACAAAGTTCACTTATGTAACTCACTTTTCCTTACACCACTTATGGAAGACCAACTTTCATGACACAACCCTGTCGTCTACACTACTACAACTAAACTGTTCTACCAATTATGCTGGGTTGACAAACGTAATTGCTGCCAGGATTATGTTCTCACACTCGTTACCTTTACATATCACTCTGAAGTCCCACTGTTAAGGTTAACATTTGGTTAAGGTTTGTGAAAGATTGTGGTGTGGCTTAAATCTTATTCTCTATTAAACCAAGACCATGATCTAACCGTAACCAAGGGCTGTCAGTGCCTAAACATAACCATAAAATGTTTTAATATAGTTGTAGTTTACTCCAGTGGATATTGTACTGCAAGATTGGATATTTTTCTAGTAAAAAGAAGAACAAGGTACATTGTCTTTGAACATTTCCCCCCATACCTTCAAAATTAACATTTCTGCAACTTGCCAAGTATGTTAATTAACATTATTGTCTCCTTACGTGAAATAAAATGTAATTCAGCCAGCATTACATTTGTATTGCTGTTGTAATATTATTGATAACTTAACTTCTAGGAAATAGGGTGACCTTGTGTCACAGTTACTTAATAAAAGTGACTGTTTGTGTTGGTTTTGTCACTGTATATTATTGGCTGAATTTATTCTTTCACAAGGCAGGCAGGCATACTTCAATACTAATACACACATAGTGGCTCTATGCTCTCTTATGACGTCTTTATGTCTAAACTCCTCATACTGCTCACTTCTGAATGCATAAACTTTCCCCTTACTGCATGGAGTAGAATGAAGGTAGGAAAGAGGGGAAAAAAGGCATTGCAAGAGAGGAAATGGCGCCATGCATAATCATTTCAAAAGTTATCATATAAAATGCACAATAATGTGCTTCTCCTAGAATTACCTCTATTGTGTAACTGGAAGGCCTGCTGCTAAATAGCTAACAATTCTAGCACTATCGGTGCACAGAGGTCATCAGGTGTATTCTTATAAGCATTACTTGTGCCAAGTGTGCCTCAATATTGCATGAATATGAAGAAATGTTGTCACATGAATTTAAAGCTTCTCCCATGTAATGTATGCATTTTTTTTTCCTTTCACTGCTGTCTTCACAGTCTAGTGAGTAAGCTTATGAGTCAGCATAATCTGTCGTATGTTTTGAGCCTCTTATGTCTTTGCTGCACTTGAGTTTCTAATTTCAAACAAAAAATATCTTGAGCGTGAGAATGTCTTGACCTCTCCATCTGTATCTTACCATGCAAACATCTCTTAATTAGCTTGATACAATGCCTACGTGATGACAGATATGCAGGCGTGCAATCTCGTTATAGGTGATTTCTCACTTTGTCAAAAGAACAATGTAAGATACCTAATAATGCTTGAAAGGCTTCTCAGTGCTTTATAATAGCATATGTGACAGGCAAGTAATGCAGGGAGAAATCTCCTTTACAAACAAATAAAGAGAAAACCAGTCAGTTGAGTCGTGTTCATCTGGACAATTCCCATTTGTAATTTGATTATGTACACATCCAATTATCATGCTTCGTGTCACGTGACCTCTGTGAGATCATCAGGCCAAGAAACAAATTCAGAATGAGTCATATTTTTGAAACAGTCAGCCTTGTTCAAAAACAGTTATGTGTAAAGATGCTTTCATTGAATTGTAGTATGAAATGAATTAGGAATGTGTAATGCAGATTTCAGTTACTTTTATTTACAGTACTCCTTGAAAATGAAGAGTAATCTGATGTCATAGATAACCTTTGGCTTCACATCCCAGGAGTGCACTCTACTAGCTGAACAAGCCTTATAAAACGTTAGTCCGTAACGCGAGTGCATCCATATGAAGTGAAAATTCTCCATAAATGTTTTAATAAACACCCTATATTGGCAAGAAATTAAAGCTGCCAACAAAGACAATGATTTAACAGTCTGAAGAGAGCAGGTGTATGACTAAACAAGGTCGGGGGAGGCAGGTGGGACAACTGAGCTAACGGTTGAGAAGCAGCCTGCATCTGGTAAATGTGTCACTGTTGGTTAGATAACAGTGCCAAAGGATGAATCAAGCCTGAATTAGACACTGACTTGTTCCTGCACTCACTATATGAGACTTTTTAATGGCAATTAGAATTAGATATTACCAGATCCATCACAGAAAGCATGGCTGGTAGTAGGGGGCTGATAAATTGATAGTATGCCCACTATTTCCTACTTGACTACACTGACAATCCTTCCACTGAGTGGAAGAATTGGAGATGAGGGAGGACTGAAATTGAGCTCCTTAAAAAATACTGTCTATCTCCATTGCCCACCCATCTGTCTTTCTGTCTCTGTCTTTCCTTCAAGGCACATGTGTCCTTAGTACTGTCAGGCAAAATCTGCCACCAAAGCTCCTAACTGCAGAGTGTCAGGCGGGTGAGAAGGAGAGAGTGAGACAGGGAGAGGATAAGAAGGCAAGGACAGCATTAGCGAAATAAAGCGACAAAAACAAATAAAGCAACAAAAGATGAAACTACTGTAGGGACATGAGTCTGATTCATGAGGAAACCTTTTTAAGGTGTGTGCCATATATGTACACAATGAATGTGTCTATGTGGATGTGCATGTATGCATTCCAATATGTGCTGAATGTGGGTAGGCTAGGCCTGAAGGAGTGTAGTGCATGACCAAATATGCCTGGCATACATCAAAGGAACAGCTTCCAACGGTGGCCAGCAGTACATCAACAAACACACACATGCATGCATACACACACACCTCACATGCAGAGAGTAAGAGTAATCACTCTTACCTCAACCCAGTCTCATATTGAAATGTGTAATTGCTACATTGGGCCACAGCGCAAAATGTATTAGTTTAACGATAATGGCTCTAAAATTGTGGGATGCCTACTTTTTTTTGGCCTATTCTTTTTTATTGGCCTGCATCCACATCATGTGACATCAAGTTTCTTTCTGTGGAAAATACAATCTTTGTGTTGTGTAGTTATCTGAGCTGTTCTATTATTTTTGTAATTTTGTGTAACTATTCAACAATGTTCTTTCAATAAAACAAGTAGATTTTAGAGTGCCCAGAGATGAATTGAATTTAAAATCCATAATTTGATGCTTTGTGCACTTTCACTGCAAGGTTTTCTTTTAATTATATCTTTAACATTTCTCAAAAAAACAAAAATACGAAATCCTTGACAACTAAATAATACAAAAGTTTATTATGGCCAGAAATAGTGCTACTCCTGGCACCAGATCAGTTTCCTGTTAATGTAGACTTTTCAAAGTATGTTACCATAAAAACACCTGAGAACAGTTCTAATTGCAGGAAAGTTAGCCATTAATCTACAGCAATTATTAACATATTGGTAAGCATTCAGTAGGCAGTTTAATACATGCATGATCTGGCTAAACAAACATTTTAAATCCATAACAAACAAATTCCTTAAACACAGCTTGAAGCACTGCATAACTCCCACCAACACTGAACACCAACCCTAAACCCCATTTATGGAGTACAAGTTAAAATATCTGAAATATATCAACATCTTTACAACAATCAGATTCTTCTCTCCAGTCTGCCTATTGGATGATTGAGGCAGCTCCTGTTTGTATATGGAATTGCTGTGATACTTTACAATCATATGTCTGATGAAGGTTGGATAGAGCAAAACATTGCGATTCAATAAACTTGTAGCAGTGAGCTACACTATGTGTGGGAGCTTTTATCATTTTTTCATTTTATGTGTTTTTGTGTTGAAAAAAGTGAATGATACTATTAAAAGAAAACAACACAACACAGAGACAGTGAAGACAATACTTCCAGGCAGTGGGTCCGCTGGACAACCAATCCCAAAGCTTCAAATTCTGGATTTCAAATTCAGTTGGCCCCTGGAGTGCACCAAACAGTTACATACATAAACCGACTAACAACATGCAACTACATGGTTTCACCAATAGTAGCATCCACCGTAGCAACAATACAAAGCCCACAGGTATCTTCATAATAGCTGACAAACTACACATCTGATACATTCACTGAATCAGGATTATAAAAGTGAAATGCACATTTCTCACTAGAAATATTATTATGTTTCCACTGAGAACAAAAGGAATGGCAGACATTTTTCTGTTTGAGCATATAGAAGCTTGACAGTCATGTGAAATGGATAAAGGCCAGTAGTACTGGGTTTCTTCCTTGGATATACCATAAAAACCAGTAAATAAGATGCACCTATGTACAGATACTTTTTTTTTCATGTAAAAGTGGGGTGTGTTTTATAGACCAGTAAAATGCAGAGAGAGGTTGGATCTGGATATGGTCTGCAAAGGGCCTTCAACTATACCAATAACTATAACGATAATGTTGTGAGCATCCACACTTATGAACTATAATGTCCTGTAAACAGTGGTGTCAAGCACAGGCTGCACATTCCTGATATTATTGTTACTGCTAATGTTGTACAAAGATATAAAACAAAAAAACAGAAGGGTTCACAGGCTGGTGGTGATTCAGTGTGTTATTCAGAAGTATTTTGGGTCACTAGTTGCTGTGATGTTTCAGTATTTACAGACCAAACTGACCCGACCGACAGTAGCAGATGTTGAAGCGCAATGAGCTAAGGCACACTGATGACCAGCTTTTATTGAGCTGTGGCAGCGACACACAGTCTGAGAACAGATCTGAGGCCTAAAAGATTCCCCAACTTTGTTGTTTTTCCACTGTATGGAACAGAGGATGATGCTTTGTTTGACTCTGGGACTGACACAGAGTTCAAGGACAATTTGCTTGGTGAGCCTTACAGTGACTTATGTGCAATCTTTGTGCACTGTGACAGCTCTGACAAAGAGTTTTTGGGATTCAAGTAAGCATACATCTACACACTGTATTAAATCTGTAAAGTTACTGTAATCTTTTAAAAGGTTTATTTTAAACTCAGCCCACGCTTTTCTGGGTAATATACTGGTCCAGTTCAGTTAAGCAAAACATTACTGGTAGTTAGCCTACCACTAACCTGACACTGTTTCAAGTGTAAAATGTGTGTTTTGATTATGTTTCAAATAAAAGTAAATTGAAAAAGTTTTGTAATAACTTCTTTAAAGTGTGTTTATAAATGAATATCCACTGGTGCATTCAAATAAACCAGTCTTTAATAGAAAAGCATTTTACCAGCATGACCCCCATGCTGTCAGTTATACCTATTAACATATACGTTTACATACAATTTTTTTTAGCTTGCCAACAGTCCCAATGCAAGCCTATGCTTTGACCAAACCTTTGACATAAGGGTTTAGGTTTTGGACTGAGTACTAGTGTTGCCACATGCGCTGGTTAGAACATTGTGGATTAGAGAGAGAATGGGGACTTTGATAATCCTGCACCCATCTCTCTCTCTCTCTCTCTCTCTCTCTCTCTCTCTCTCTCTCTCTCTCTCTCTCTCTCTCTCTCTCTCTCTCTCTCTCTCTCTCTCTCTCTCTCTCCCTGCCTCTACCTCTCTTAGGTTGTGAATGACTAATCTCTGTGGGGTAATGTTGAGAGTGATGTGATAGTGTAATGGCTCTGTCAGGAGGAAGTTTCACTGTTTTTTTCTAGGATTTTTTTTCTACTTGGAAAACAGAATAAACAAAAGGGATCATCGGGGTACTGTGTATTATTTGATGTTTGCATTCCTTTATGCTACTTAATAACTTCATCTTTTATGAATGAGTTGTAATAGTTATAGTACCTTTTAATGACATTACCAATACTAGTACACATATGAGAAAAAAATTGCTCTAACTCCAACCTCGAAGCTGACTAGTGAGAACATATTCATTTCTTTTCAACCATATTTAGGCAAGGAAAATATGCTTTGCTTTGTGAAGTCAAAGTATCACCTTCGGTTTCTGTGTTGGCTCTGCTGTCTGTGTATTTCCATGCATTCACATCTGGTACTGTGTTATATTTTAGGAGAATGTTGTATATGCAAAATGTACATACAGAGTAAATAATATTATGTACATTATGTAATATGTGTATATCATGAAATGTGTATATCATGAAATGACTCACAAAATTGGTCTCTTTGTACAAGCCATTTTAGCAGAACATTGAGAAAGAAATGTCTTGCAGCTAGGGCTTATTGAAACAAATGCAGAAAAATAAACCCAATTAAAATCTATAAAACTTGAGTGTTTCACCTGCAGGGACAACATAATTAAATTTGCCTTCAACTGATAAAGGGTAACCAGTGTACACGGTTTTCTTGTACAGCAGTGGTTGGGTCATTAACTGAATAAAGGTTGTGAAAACATTTTCACTTCTTTGGCAACATATATATATACATATATATATATATGCCAGTCCTCCTCAGGTCATGCATGCAGTGGACTGTTTATGAGAGTAAAGATAAGAATACATCGGATTTATAAAATTCACTCTAGAAGAAGCCAGTGAAATTTTAAAAAGGTCCCTACTCTAACTATCTTTTAGCGACAGTACTTTCATGTTTCAGTTATTTCTTTTATGTGGGCTGTGTACAAAAATGTACAGTAAGTACTTGTACTGAAAATTAAAAAGAAGTGCGTTCATTTTATGACCGTATAAACCACAGCACACTACACTGCTGCATACTCACATTCTCACGCACACTTGTCTAAGCTTTTGTCGCCTGGCTGGTGGATTAAGTGTGAGCATTTGTGAAATCATTTAAACCCCTACGGGTGCAAAGAGGAGTGTAGACTGTGTGGGTGTGTGTCTGTGTGTCTGTGAGTGTGCTGGTCTGTCATAGTCTACTTTCAGGGACAAATTTGGTTTGATTGGGGGCAGCTTGTCCAATTGGGGACAAAAGCTATGTCCCCAATTCCTAAAAGGCTGAGTTTTAGGTCAGTGGTTGAGGCTAGGGTTAGGGTAAGTCTCCAGGAAATTAATGTAAGTCTATCAAATGTGCCCAAAAGTGACCTAGGATAAACTTGAAGAGTACGGTTTAGAACCTGCTCTATGTGTAAAGTGCCTTGAGATAACTTTGTTGTGATTTGGCGCTATACAAATAAAGATTGATTGATTGATTGATTGATTGATTGATAACTAGGTTTATGCGCATGTTATAGCGTATGTCTGCTTGTGGTTGGAGCCTACAGTGTGTCTGCGTGATTCAGCTCAGCTCCGACTACATACCAGCAAAACTAAAGGAAAATAAATAAAAAGGTACCTGAAAAGGTGAAAAAAGAACTTCCCTTGTTGTAACAGAGGATGTAGAGCAATATTATTATTGACTGAGGGGAGAGGTAGCATTTGTTTGACTATCGATTACTTAAACTAACATCTTATTTCTACATTATAGCCTAAACGACTCCAGATTCTCAGCCTAAGAAGTTGACTCAGCATCACTGAGTCTGAACATAAAACTTCTTGGATATGAATGAAGGGACAAACATAAACAAAGTCAAAGTGTAATAAGAAGTCCAAGGGAATACTAAAAACTGCTTCTGCACACTGCAGGTTAGCATGCTAGACATGTCTCTAATCTGTAATCCCCCTGGAAGAAATTCATTTTGCCCTCCAAACACCCTCCTGTCGGCCCCACCATCCCAGCAGTTCTTCTGGAATACTATTTCAGTCAGCCTTTAAAAGTGTATGTGTTTTTCTCCTGTGACATATATGACCTGCAACCAGAGCAAAACTAATATGGAATCGAGAGGATTGACAGACTGAAAGCCTGATGGATGAGAAAGAGAAACAGAAAAAGACACTCTCCTTCAAGAGACTGTGGCTCAGGAGGCAAGCTCTTAGAACTCAGGAGGGCTTCCAGGACTTTTTATTCAGCTTGTTTTTGCCATCTCAAGTCATTTTGCATCGCAACCAGGCAAGCTGTGTCAGTCATAGTGAATGTAAAGTGTTCCAAGTTGTCTGTGCTTCACATATCTATAACCAAAACTCAACAAACAGAAGCAAACATTTTGGCAAAAATATGTTCTTAAAATGATATAACGCCACAGCAGCTGACAACATTAATGGTTTTATTCTATTAAAATGACCAACAATGATGCTGGCCTTTCAGACTTTTAAGCTGACATAACATTGCATGTTTAGCGAGTAGGAAGGTTCATGAATATGCAAACATGAATTCTAATAAAAACACTGAGCATGTCTGTGGGTGTCTGTTTGCATTGTAGGTGTATACAACAATACACTAAGTGGGATGATAGTCTGTCATGGAGTAATTGATTTATTATCCTGTTTCTCTCTTTTCTCTTTTTCACATTTCTCTATCACAGTGTCTAAATTGTAATTTTCTTGCTCTTAAAAAGTAGATTGCTCTTAAAAAATACTGAGTCCTCTTAGCAGATGGGTTCTAACTGAGCCTCTGCTGAAGTTCAGGTTCAATGTTCAATTTGGCAAAATAGCAATGACTTTGCAGCTTTACCACAAATTTGTATTTCAATCAAATTACAATGAAATGGTCTCACAATGCGCTGTTGTTTTTTCACTTTTAGTTCAACTTTTTTTGGTTAAATTGAGTTTTTTTGGTTCAGGTCAGGGTAAATTGTCTTGATTAGGCTAAGGGCTCAGATGAGGTTGCTCCCTTTTGTACATTTCAGACAAAAAAACAATCAATTTAAGATCAGGCCAAATATGGATGCATTTTGTGGACCCAAACATTGAAACATTGAGCTTGTTTAAGCTGTGGCAAACATTAAACGGCAAACAGATGCTTTAAAATCGTAACATACACACGAAACTAAACTGTACCTAGACAAACAAACACACACTGTCTCTCTGTGAAACTGCAGATGCAGAGCGGGTGACAGAGCTAAAATATTTATACCTAGATCTTAGCTGTCTGAACTAAGAGGGAGAGAGAGAGCAGAGGGAAAGATGGATAAAGAGAGGGAAAGAGAGTAAGATTCAAGAAAAGAGGCAGGCTACAAGAAGGAGGGCAATGGTAAGTGTGTGTGTGTGTGTGTGTGTGTGTGTGTGTGTGTGTGTGTGTGTGTGTGTGTGTGTGTGTGTGTGTGTGTGTGTGTGTGTGTGTGCGTGTGTGTGTGTATGTGTGTGTGTGTGAATACATTTGTGAGTAAGAGGAAAAGCACAGTGATAACAACAGAGAGAGAGAGAGAGTGAGAGACAGAGAAATGAGTGTGCAGCACAGATGCCAAATGAATCTAGGGCAGTTGAGAATAAAAACAAGGCATTATTCCAAAATCCACTTTATATGTGTGTGCAAGTATGTGTGTGTAATTGTATTTCTATATTTGTGTGTATGTGCATGCACGCGTCTGTACGTATGCTGGAAAATATGTAAGCATCCGTCATGTGAATGTAACATGCCAGAGGCAGAAATTCAAGTACACCACAACTTTTTTTTCTCAATCTGTGTGCTTTTTATTCATCAGCCTTTAACAATTACAGTACTCTCTGCATCACACCCACTCTCCTTCCAGCATGTTCTGCCGCTCTCTCACATATCCACAGTGAGATTTTTTTCTTCATCGAACTTGCACGCTGAAGGATTTTGTGCATGTGAGCATGGGTGTGGGTTAATAGGGGTGGGGGGTTGGCACAAAGTAAAGATGATGGCAGATGGTGTTCTTACTTAACACACATACAATACACACACACACAACACACACACACACACACACACACACACACACACACACACACACACACACACACACACACACACACACACACACACACACACACACACACACACACTAAAGACTACCTAAACAGATAAACCCTCATACAGAAAAATTGGCACATACAAAACATAAATGTCAACCCCACTGAGCCACCAGAGGGACACAATTTATGTTATGTGAATATTTTCCAAGGATGGTGGATCATTTCAAGAGGGTTGCTTTTCCAATTTTGATCCTTGGTTCCTTCTACAATTCAATCAGAAATTGATCGTTACCGTACCAATTTTATGCTTAAAATTCATCTTTAATTTTGTATGCTGACATGTTACCATTTAGGATTGTTCACAATATTGCAGAAAACAGTCGACTATGTGTTTCATTCTGCTGCAATTACCTTAACTTCCTATAATAAATTCCTACTTGCACACATTTTCCTTTTTTTCCAGGCAGATTGTGCTTTCTGGTTAAGTTAAACAATTTCCTATTGCAGTGTGCTGAAAGCATGAGTAAATCCTTCTGTATTAATGCACAGTGCATTGCATTCAGATGCTGAAAATAGGACCCATAACAGTAGCAGCTGCATATTGTAGGAGTACTGTCAAGCTCCTTCATCCTCAGGAGATTATTGCATCTAAACACTTCATCGAAGATCAGACTAGTTGAATGAATGTTTCCTCCTACATAGCATCCGCAGCACATGATTGCATGTATGTTGATTGTGGCATGTGTAATGTCTTTTTCGTACTGCTTATTTAGCATTATCTTATTTAGAGGGAAAACTGTAACACTATTAACAAACAAAGATAAGTTGTTTGACTTTGTGAATTGATAAAATTATATTATAATTATATTGTTACAGGAAACTTTACATATTTATATTTATGGTAATGCTGATGTCATAAGAAAACTTGGCTTCATGGGTTTGAATAATTTACCCAGTTTAAATATCATATATATTTAATGACATTTTCAAGCAAACAAATACAGAATGTATCCAGCATGTGATTCTATTTTAGACTGTTACTGCCTTTTCTACATTTAAAGAAATACTGGGGTATATTTAGCTTAGATTTAGCTGTCATTTAATACCAGCATTGCACATGTAGAATGTTAGTAGTTTGTGCATGCGTGTGTATATGGGCCAATGTGAACAAAGAATCATTTGTGTGTGGGTTTGTTTTTGTTTTTTTGTGTTTTTTTTGCAGCTGATACATTTGCATACTGCAGATTTACTTAACAACACAACATCCACATCTTTCTGTACTGTAAGGAGATGCGGGTGTCCATGCACAGCTTACTTTAGCGTGTCACAGCAAAAGAACCAACACCTTCCCTCAAAGATACATGCTTCATTGCACCCCCCTCTTTCTGCTCAAACAGATTTTCCCTGTCAAAAGCATTCTGTCAATGTCAGGTCACGTTGCACCACTTTGTCACTCCAATTACAGTCATAAAGCTCTAAGTTCTGTACTTTTAATGATTTTAAAGCAAATCATTATTTTATGCTGCAATCTTATTTTTAATGCTCTATTATAGTATTTTATTTCTTTCTCTTTCTATGTTTCTGTACTTTGTTTTTATTAATAGTGTGTGTGTGTGTGTGTGGGGGGGGGGGGGGGGTATGTATGTGTTTACTATGATTGGGTTTTATTTTTATTTCTCAAATTCCATGTTTTTTTTTAAATTTGTTCTGTTAAATGTTTGTTTTATGTAAAGCACATTGAGTTGCCACTGTGTATGAAATGCGCTATATAAATAAAACTCCTTGCCTTGCCTTGCCTTGCCTTGCCTTGCCTTGCCTTGCCTTGCCTTGCCTTGCCTTGCCTTGCCTTGCCTTGCCTTGCCTTGCCTTGCCTTGCCTAAGTTTTGAATGTATTAATGGGAGCAAAGGAATACAAAACATTGGCATAACAACTGATGGAGGTCCATTGAGCATTTTTCTTTGGATTCCAATCATTTCCTAAAGGTGGTTATCGACCTCACAATCTTCACTGCCTACTCCCTGGATCCACAGTGGAACATGCTGGGTCAGTTGGCAGTTACAGGCAGGTATTGCCTGTAACTGCCAACTGTACCTGTCACTCAAGGAGTTGTGGTGGTGTTAAAGATGTTTGGTGCACCAACTTCTCATTAGTCACCCTTTATTACTTTCCTTTCTTCTGTCTGATAAATTGTAACATTCTTGTTTCCCTTCTTTGCCATTTTTATATTCCCTCCTCTTTATTCCTTCCTTGATTTCTCCTGCTTCCCAGCCTCTGTCTGCACTCCTTTCACGTCTCATCCTCCCCTGGAAACGAACCCAGCAGACTTTCCCTATCAACACTTTCCATGCCCGGTGAAAGTACAGCTAATGAAACTGCATACAAATTTATCAGACCTGTTGCTACTGTTGCATTTCTGGAACCTTGACAGCGAATTGCTGTCTGCCATGTCTCTCAGTCTCTTGCCCAAGGGGACCTCCCACAGGTTCCTGGCAGTGAATGAGTGACGGGTGTTGTGAAACATGACTGTGGTATTGATTGCACAGAGCACTGCAACAGCTGGTAGGCTGAAAGAGAGCACAGTGCATTATGGCCAAGGATGTGATGTGGAGGAGTGAGCAAGTGTGAATGTCTCCCAAGGGTTATCCCTCTCTGGATCTTTGCATAATCCTTCCTGATGGATACAGAAATCGATTTGGAGGGCGTGGCTGCAGGAAAGGGAGGCCAGGGGAGGTGGAGCTGGTGGGGAGGATCTGAGATTGCCAATTGTGGGGCAGAGAGCTGGCTGCCATGATTCAATGGAATATACACTTAGGATCAGACAAAATATGAAAACACAGTGTAACAACACCCAATTAAACAGCTGTGCAATCAAAGAGTTATTATTGTAAAGATGTTTTGATATTTCTGGTCACAGTAGACTTTGTTTAGCCTCTACTGTCCAGATATGGCAGATTATTGTTTCATATTTTATATTTATATTGAAATAAGGGCACCCTTAAAAAGGAGAGCTTCCTCTTTATGGCCTCCTCCACATTGATAAAGATTTGAATTAATTAATATTCCATATGTATGGAGGAAATGGAGAGGAAGATGAATAATATATAGTTAATGGTCCAATCTGAATTGTTGTTGCTTATTTGCATAATGAATTAAAAGTGTTGAAAAGTTGGCATTTTGTTTATCTAATTTTAATTCTAACATTACTCATGTATGAAAAGACCTTTTACAGTGTCTGTGACATTAGTATCTTGTTTATATTTAGATCACAGATTACACCTTGAAGGTTTAATTTGTATATACAGCATGGAGTTTCTAATAGCAACAAGTCAGTTGTTGATAGTGAAGCTGCATGTGATTAAGTGATTTAGTGAGAGAGATAATAAACGACAAAACCAGTCAGAGAGTCAGCTAAGCAGCCAGTCACCCTCTCACTATTAGTCCATCAGTAACCATTACACTAAAAAAAGCACCAACTCCACACGACTATTGCATGCCTGTTCAATTATACATATATGCTGTCAGCTACATATTTCTCAAAAGGTGTGGAATGCATTAATAAACAAATGCATTTCACTGGCTTATATTCGATTATGGAACATCTTCAGCATGTATTGTCGGGGCATAATCAATCAACCACATCAGACATCCTATTGTAAGGTGAATTAATTTGGCCACTAAGTGTCTTGGCCTCTCAGTGCACCAAGGTCAGGGAAATATAATGGCACTAATGGCTTGCTTTATTAACTATTCAATAACTACTCAAGCTTCTGCCCACCTGGCTCGCGATTGGCCCAGACAATTAATAGAATGGAAGTTAACGCTTGAACTGAGAAGAGAGACCAATCCTAGATTGTTAAAAGTGTCATGCCAAGTTATTTCAATCATCCATCAGTCTAAATTATACTGGACTCATATAACTTTTGGCAGCATTATGTCTCGCTCTTGTTTTCTTTAATGTGTCCTGATTATATGTTGTTGTGATAATATAGTATTCCATGGGCTTCTTACTATCTGTTTTATACACCAAAGCAAATACCACAGTCTCAGTTTGCATGACTTTCACACAAGAGAAGTAAGCGAAAAGAAAATAGCACTTCAGGTTTCTTCCAGTGTAATATCCATCACCTCTCGAGAGCAACCCCAACAGACGGGAGCTATGGATTCCCTGAATTATGGTTAACATGGTTCAATAGTATTCTGATGAACTGAAGATTACATAGCAGGAAGGCAGCAGGTTTGGTAGGTGGGTGGTCATTATTCAGGTCTCCCAGGCCTGCCTCCCCTACTGATTTCCTTTCCCCTTTTTTCCTGGTAAACCACTGATCTGTGATTGCAATTGATTGGAGACTGCTCATCAGTCCTCCAAGGGCAACATCAGGAATCATCGATATTAGGAGGAAATGCATTGAGGGAGATAAGCTGAATGGGACAAATGAATGCAGGGGTGGAGAGAGGATGTGTGCAGACCAGAGGAATGTAATAAAAGAGGAGATAATAATGTGGGGCATGGTAGGTTGATACAGATTCTTATGTATTTCAAACTAATTCAAGTGGGTGTGGCCGGTGATTGATGGTGCCAGGCTTCTGGGAAAGGCCTGTAGGAGAGGTTTTCTCTATTGATCATAGAGAAAGCAAATTTACTACACTGTATGAAAAAGAATCCTCCTACTTAGCAGGCCAATACACCCCTCTGTCATTTTGAGCTGCAGCTGATAGAGCACTTATTAACTATTGATCAGCCACTGACTAAAGAAGCAGCGCTGTCCTATTGACATTCATGTCTTTAGTTTAAGACTAGCATCAATTGACTGTATAGCAGATCCCTTGAAATTCAAATTGAATTAAATACATCTTTCTCCAAGCTATAGAAATAACTGGTATGACACTCATTGTAATTTACTTATACCTTACTGCTTTTCATTGTTAATCTGAAATGTGATGACTTATGATTATGTAAGTACTGCCATTTTAATTAGGTGTGTTTTGTTTTCATAGTTTGCTTGTTTATTTGCAAACATGCAACAGATAGTTTACATCAATGATAAGTAGTAAAGTAAGTGAATTGTTTTTTATTAGACTGTACCCTATTAAGAGTGAACATACGTAAACACAATAAGTATACCATGATAAACCTTCATATATGTTATCAATCCAGTGACTCTGCTGCACGCCTCCTCACCGGTACCCGCTCCAGAGAACACATCACACCTGTCCTCCGTGAACTTCACTGGCTTCCAATCAAACACAGAATCAACTTTAAAATCCTCCTCACCACCTACAAGGCCCTCAACAACTTAGCACCCCCCTACCTTGCTGACCTCCTTCATCACCACGCCCCCTCCCGATCCCTCAGGTCCGTCTCTGCCAACCTGCTACAAGTCCCCCGGACTAAGTGCCGGACCTGGGGTGATCGGGCCTTCTCTGTTGCTGCCCCCATCCTATGGAATTCACTCCCCCCTCACATCAAAATCTCCCCAACCCTCTCCTCTTTCAAATCTGCACTAAAAACACACCTTTTCATACTAGCCTTCAACTCCTAGCTCCCACTGGACTCGTCATGTTTTAACCTTTGTTTTTGTCTTCTTTTGTTTGTTTGTTTTTTAACCTTTTATAACTTATAAACATTTGTTTCATAGTTTTAAATAGGGAAATAGGGAAATTGTAAAGCGTCTTTGAGCACCGCATAAAGCGCTATATAAGTTTGATTTATTATTATCTATAATTTTATCATCCTGTATTTCCATGCTGTATTTATGGTATTTTGCTTTCTTAGTGTATTCTGTACACACAACATCTATTGCATGTCTGTCCATCCTCTGTAACTTTCTTCCATTTTTTCTCCATTAAAGGATTTTTCCTTATTTGAGGATAGAGGATGTTATATAAGATCAAATTTAGTGACTTGACTTGACTTGTCAGCTTTCTTTACTCGAATCATAATTCCTCTACAAACATTTCCCGTTGTCATTGTTTAATCACCAAAGTAAGCAGGCAAATCGACTGTATTTTGATTATGCAGGCAGATCATCTTCAAGTATACGTCTGCTTCAACCTCCCCAACATGTTGAGCTTACAGCCCACCAAAGCCCCGTTTTACGCTTGGTCAGCACAATGCGCTGTCCGTGGTGCTGAAGTACTGCACTCCTGCTGTTTCCTTCACAAATACTGTATGTGTTGATGAACAAAAAGGGACAATATCACTCCCCCAAACAAGCAGCTTTAACTGCCTACAGACACAGTCGATTAACGTAGTGACTGGCAATGTCTAAATATTGTTCACAGTGGCTGCCTTGTACTTGTGCCTGCAGTCCAAAACGTGTGGGCGACGGAATCTGTGTGGTCTCTCGGTCAGTAGCCGGACACTGTTGCTGCTGTTGGCAGGAAATCTCTCTCTCTCTCTCTCTCTCTCTCTCTCTTCCCCCCCCCCCCCCCCCCCCCCCCCCCCGCCCCTCTCTCTCTCTGTCTGTCTCTCTCTCTCTCTCTTTCTCTCTTTTTAAAATCACTCACTCATACAGGGAGACTGAAAGCAACTGACACCGAAGCCCTCATTGCAGGTAAAGTGTGGCGCCTGTGGTGCGACCGAGTAGTCAACACTGCTGGAAAGCTGGGCCATTCACCCCCAAAAACACAAGCTAGCACACACACACACACACACACACACACACACACACACACACACACACGCACGCACACACACACACACACACACACACACACACACACACACACACACACACACAAGCGCAGACACACGCCGCCAGTTTTATCCCCTGCGTGATTCCTCCCTCGATATTAAATCCCTTCTCGCACATCTGTCCATGGCGCGTACTCTGCCCGTGCATTCTACCCCCGCAGAACCCAGCATAAATACCAGCCTGGCTTCATGTGACACTTTGAATCAATAGCCACAGATTTTAACCACTTCTGTTTAGCGTTTAAACCCGCACACGCTGAATATCGCGTTGTGATATACAGCAACAACTGTAGCAAAAAGGGAAACATGTAATACCCGCCAAATAAAATCTTAGTCCATATTATTCAATATCACAAATCTGCTCTAGGCACACACTTAATGCAAGCCCCTAAACAGGTTTCAAAACCAACCATATGAGCTTCTGTTGCACCAAGAAGACTCAATACAGCAGAGCGTTGGAGTCTTTAGTGCAGGTGCATGTTCACTCTGCCGTCGCTTGCATCCATCGCATATAATTCATCATAACAAGGGCACATACATTAAAATAAAGAAATGAATCTAAATCTTAAAATGAAAGCGTGCATTTTGGTACAATACCTTTACTTATTTCCGTTCCAAATTATGCGTCCGTTGGCTGAAGCAAATATATATTTTTTTCATCCACTGCTAACGTCGCAGGCTCAGCAGCACGGCGGGAGAGGATGACAGAGAGAGAGAGAGAGAGAGAGAGAGAGAGAGAGAGAGAGAGAGAGAGAGAGAGAGAGAGAGAGAGAGAGAGAGAGAGAGAATGCACAGACCTCTGCGTAGAGTAATACAGTTGAACTGCAGTGGGCATCTGCCTCTACAGCTGGCTTTTTCTTTTTTGTCAGTGAAGTTACTACCTGCAGATTCAGTTTGAGGCAGCACATACCTTTATTTACTGATGACATATTAAAAATAGGAAACAGAAGGGCCCTATTGATATCATATTGAATAAATAATAAAATCAGATTGAGGCGAAAAAGCCAAGCATGTAGTTTACAATCAACCTCATTAGCCTGAACAGATTCTGTTGTAAAAACGTGTTAAAGGGTGGGAGGGAGAGGAGGAAATGAAAGAATGATCTATTCTAACTTGACAGATTCAGTCACATCAACAAACAAAGAAGTTAATCACATTGACTAAAATGATCTGCGCAAAAAGCAACACCTGATGTAATAGCATTAAAAAGATTTGGGGTATTATTCTTGGTTACAATGAAAGATTTATTAATTGATGTATTGTTTCAATCTTACAATTAAATTTAGGATGATCAGAAGCCATATTTGTCCCCATTTATCAACATTAACATGTGTAGCTCTATTAAGAATGAAAGAAGTCTCCAGCAGTTTGTGAATCAAACGGTGGGAAAAAAAACCCAGAGCTTGGAGTGAGAAAGCTCTGATGATGTTCTGCATGCACATGTAGGCAGCAGGGAGGTTGATCCCACCTGCTTCACATGAAAGAATATGTTGTAGGTGTGATCGTACTCAATTAACACTCTTCCCCTCCCCATTTCTCGCTTTTTTTCTCTCTTCTGGTTCTTCTCACTCACAAATGCGAGTGAAAGTGGACACATGCAAACACACGTGTATACTTCAGCTCATTAACTCACTTGCTCTCCATCTCTGTCTTTTTTCTCTGTCAGTGGAGGACTATTAGCTCCAGAGAATGCTGCAATACTGAGACTCTCATTAGTATTTTCTCATTACCAGTGACTGTCGTGTTAAGCTATAGCACAATGGCTTGTCTTGGCATGATGCTTAACAAATTTGTTATCTTTTGCTGCTATTGGGAGGATGTGTAGTCCTGTGTAATGAGCAATTTAATGCCTATGCTTCCATATACAATAGTACATTGTATACTCGAAGAAAAAATACAGCTATGACAAGAAGGCATAACAATGTATTTTGCGTTAGAAATCATTTCTTAATGCTGACAGCTTTATTCCATGTAATCTTGTTTTAACCTCCACAAAGCTGAGTTGTGGCCTTGCCTTCAAAAGTACTAACTTGGAAAATCCTGCTGTGATAATCCTGACTGCTCTTGGTCAGCCATGATCTACTAATTTCCCAAGACTGCATTCATCTGCTGAATGTGATCTAGGGAAATCAGAAGAGCAGAAGGCCAAAATTGGATCAAGGCATAGGGGAACGAGGGGGGAGACTGCGTTCCTGACTCACCCTCCATTAGCCCCAACTGCATGGCTTAGAAGTTTCTGTTTCATCTTTACCTTTGCACATCAGTGTGTGGCCCCAAACTAAGTGATCAAGCTGTGTGGAACAGCTGATCAGGAAGAAACACAAGAGGACAGGATTGGAGAAGATACAGCATAATATGAAAAACACTGAGGAAAACAGATAAAGAATGTCATGAACAGGAAATATTATGTAACTCAAGTTATTGGTTTTTGAGGTATTTTCTTATGAAATTTGACCTGATGGTGGCTCTAGATGAAAGTTCAGTTGTGTCACGACATTCAATAGAAATTCTCTAGAATATCTGTCCTAAATACCATAGGACTATGGCCAGTGGTTGTTGTGGAATAAAAATGTAGGGGAGACACAAATACAGACTGTTTGGCCTAGTCATTGGCTCAATAAGAAGGGAAAGGGATGAATCACATTTGGTCTGACCACAAAATGTCAGATTTCAGGCTTGTGCTGATTCTCATACCTCAAAATGTTGGCTGGTCTGACTGCATTTCTTAACAGCCTCTTTCGATTGTGGAGTCATAAATAATTCTTTCCCAACTTCACTTTCACGTACTTTGAGGCACGGTACTCTTTTTCTGTCAGCCAAATAGTTAATAGCTACTCTTATATTCTCCAGTTACTGCCAGGGACTTTAATTTTGGATCCTTTTTGTGAGGTTAACTATTACAGTGAAGACAAGTAGAGTTGTCATCAAGCCACTACTTACTGCACAGTTTTTCAGGCCCTGACACTCGCTGCTACATTAATGAGTCTAATTTCATTTCTTTTCAGCTGGGTGCATTCCACTCTACACTTTACTACTTTATTTTTTATTCATAATTTTCTTGTGTTGGTGCACCTTGTCAGCTCGATCTACTCATGTATTTCCTCTACTCAGAGCCTCTTTGGAGGTGTTGCCTTGATCCACGCAGACTTGCCTCTATAGTAGGTGGGTCAAGGCCTGCACTTTGTTCCACTTACCAAAGATTATTGTTATGTTTAAGTGCTAAAACAGATGAATTTATTTGTGTTACAGTCCACTTGAAGGAGATTTTGCTTTTTTAAGTGTTGTCTTTAGAAATTGTTATAATCAGCTCCAGCCTAACTTTAAACCATATTCATTACTGACTGGGCTAAATAGAGGACACATCCCTTTCCCACAGTGCAAATACCTAGTTTTTCTGCCTTTATTATGATAATCTCAAACACCACTTACATGTATGTGTGTTTGGCCCATTATTGTGGTTGCCGTATGACAAACAGCTACTCTGAATTAGAATAATGTCATTGGCATTAAATGCAGTATATGTGTCAACTTATTTATGTTCCTATTCGATTAAACTGGCTCTTATCATATCTGTTAGTTGAATAAAATATCATAACTTGACCCCGAAAAAAAGTTGTCACAGCTGCTGTCTCAGTTCCACCTATGCTCCTGACACCTTTCTGGCATCAATGACCTTTGGCTGATGTCTACATCTTTTGACAAACTCTGACGCATACGCGACATATTCACTTTAGATTTCAGGATTGTTTACCAGAGGAGGTATCTCAGCTGACTGGTCTCACGACTCAAGCGCTGCAAGTGTGTTTCCTTGGCAACCAAGTGTAGTATTGAGGATAGGAACAAAGAGAGTGAGAGAGGGAGAGACACTGAAGCCTACCCTGAGCGCTGTGTTCTCTCATTTTTCTCGTCCACCTGCCCCGTCGTTTCTTGCAAGGGTGGCCGTAGCTTAAATATCATGTCAGAGCAGTGGTGGTGTGAGTGACTCTAACATTTATGTTAGGCACTTCAAAATTTGTCTTGACAAAATTTGGGGTTGTGCAACTCTGCTCTCAATCCATTAATATGATTGCCTTTCACAGCTCTAGCTCAGCAAAGATGCACACATTATTGATTTTTAGAACAAATTTGCTGGTCTGTAGCTCTTTAGAAATACTTTGAAATCATTCAGCACCAAATGAACAAAGACATGGCTTCTACAAAGAGACTAAATACAATCCAGTAGAATCGCCTCTCATTTGTAGTCATGATAGATGTTGTTTACCAAGTGAGACAGAATTCTCTGAAGTAATTTTTTGAGCTGAAGTATTTCTAGGAACACATAAGAAAGCAGATTTGTAAGTTTATCCGTTTTGGCGCATGCCTATGAAAAACAGTATTTAAGACACTCTGAATAAATGGTTGTAGGCAGGGTTTTAGAGTGTGAATGCTGACCATGTCATCAGTGGCCTCATGCCTGGACAGCCGTACAGAGATGAGGGCATCATCACTAAACTCAACTGGGATGCAATCAGTACTCAAGCAGACAGAACGCAGAGTTCCAGCTGATCCTTACAGACGCTGTGCATCATTAAGCAGGAATCTGAATGCACAAAGTTCCTCTTTGCACATTCACAAACATGCATCCAAATACAATCACTCACACACACACACATACACACACACACACACACACACACACACACACACACACACACACACACACACACACACACACACACACACACACACACACACACACACGTACACACAATACAAAAATGTTTCAGAAGGTTGTACATTTATAATATCACATTGTTGAATTGCAAATACAAATACAAATATTTGTGCATACAGCAGATTAATATGTAGACTTTTAACACTGCACTGGCTAGTTGCTGAAAAGAGCACATCTTTGTTAAAGGAAATGCACCCATTGGCATACAATATTATTTGCATATAAGATAAGTTCAAGGTGGTGAAATGCAAGGGATATCTCACCGTTCATTCCCTGCATTAATGATTAACCAGTGAATAAAACAACATTGGAAAGCAAGTTCAGACTCTCTGTTCTTGGCAGGAGAAATATAAAAATATATTTTGCCTGGAATTCGGTGATGTTAAGCCAAAATTAGAGCTGAAAACAGCAGCAGAGAGTAGCAACTATGCTAGTAGGTACTGTTCAGATCAGGAGCTGTTGTTTAAGGAACATGAAGAACCAAGATCTGTCACAAACCCACTCAGTTAAAAATACAATCAGTAAAATATGGCTCTTTTATAACATCTAGTGGCAGTCATAGGAATTTACACCAACATCACCAACTAAGTTGCATGCTTTACTCTACAGTATTTTTGGTTTTACCTTAAAATTTCAAGCCCAGTGGCAATTTATACCGTTCTTTAAAGACACAAGGCTGCTGAAACATTATTAATAACACAGCCAATAACTATGAGGGGCCGTTTAGGAAATAATTCATAGTTGCTCTCACATGTTACATCATACTCTCTTACAAACACTAGTATAGTCACGCACACATACTATCATACTCTCTCACATACACTACTATAGTCACACACACTTACTACTATAGTTACACACACACACACACACTTACTATCATACTCTCTCACATACACTACTATAGTCACACACACTTACTATCATACTCTCTCACATACACTACTATAGTCACACACACTTACTATCATACAATACCTTACTTTGAGATAAGAAAATCAAATGTTGTTAAGTGTTTCGAGGTCCACGCTTATAACTAAGGGAGATTTATTATTATTATTATTATTATTATTATTATTATTATTATTATTATTGTTATTATTATTATTATTATTATTACTATTATTGTTAATATTATCACAAACCTAATCACATACATTTTAGCTACAACCAGTTACTTGCACTGTGTAACACCTACAGTGCCAGCTCTGCATCTGTATTTATGTTTTCCAGAGTTACAAAGTCCATATACTCCCCCATGGTCCATTCAGGATTTAGACAAACTAAATCAGGTGTAGGTAGTTAATGGGCATTCCTTATATTTACACTGAGCTGAGGTTTTTTTTTTTCCAGTTTAGAGATATTAAAATCTAAGCAGCCCTTTAGGTAACAAATGAGTGGTTGGCACTGTTGGTTATTTTTAATGGAGAGCCTTTAAAATATTAAGTTTGCCCTTTATTGTGTAATAGGCTGTGTTCAGTTGTAATCAAGATCACTGTCTTTGGCCACTCAAAAACAGACTTATGCATAGCCAAGTGTGGTTAATTGTGTGGATTAAGGCCAAGTTGTAGTTGATGAAGCAGTGGAAGAGAAGAGACGACATTATTATTCCTTCTCTTTGCCCAAATTTCCACAGGGGATTTCAGCAGCTTCTATAATATGCGACTTCAGTCACTCCAGTGTGATTCTGTCCAGTAATTGGTCAGTCCTCATTATCTTCTAAAGTGGATAAGACTGAGAAGTGTCATCAGGCTTTACAGCCACCAGCTATTTCCCATGACACAAGAACTTACAGTATAAAGAGGATGCAGGGGATTTCCCCTCAATCTTTTCTAATACTAGCATTCCTGTCCTGATGAATTATATTCTCCACACCTTCTTCATTTCATAAAAAAAGTGTAAACCAACCAGCATGACTACAAAAAACACCCAATACTTTCTTTGGCACATGAAGATACAGTTCAAAAGGAAACAATGGATTTCACACCACCCAATTTTATTTAAATTATCTTGAAAATTAGGCTTCTTCCCATATGTAGCATTGTATGTGATTACACACCACAGCCATGAAGCAAACCTCTGCACCGCACTGTTTCAAATCATGCAATCTTAAACGCTGCTACAAGTGGTGCCTGGATCAGAAATATAAATACACTTTATAGACAAAGTGAAAGATTACTTTCCAACTCTGAGAATAAACAAGGATACACATTGATTTGTGTGGTGCTTCATTTCTGATGTGGATTTAGAACTCCCACTTAAATAATTAATACATTTTTCACTTAAATCAAATTTGGTTTTGACACTCTATAGTGACTAATTCCACCACAACCATTCCATCAATAATATAACATTTGCTGGTCTTATCATGAGCATATATGTAATTTATGAGCACAGGCAAAGAGCAACAGAAATGCAGATGTCAGCAATAGAAAATCCTAAGAACTTTCCACATGGCTAATACTTCCACAGTAATATAGAGAAATGTGCACTATCCCAGTAAATATCAACTTTTTAAGTAAACAGATACATTTTTCCAAGGGCAAAATGATGTAAATAGGGAAAGTGACTCTGCCAAGAGTGGAGTGCACATTGGTGTAGTCTTCTAAAGATGATAAACAACCCCTAAAATTACAGGAAAATAATGAGGAGTGATGCAGATATAACATTTAACATTTCACACAGCACATTGCATTCATGTCTGTTAACAACCACCTTGACGTACAGAGAGACCCCTGGCTTAATTTTTATACACTTCTGTGCCCTGTGTTTGTATCTCTGAATTATGTGTGAAGAATATAACATAAATGCACACCATGTAAATGAGAGAGAGTTTGTTTGGTTTTACCCCGTACCTAAAATTTGTCTTGTAAAGTTAGACACACCTTGAAGTGACCTAACTCTCATGTAAATACAACACAAATGGAAAAATAGTAGAAACAACTGAGACACGAATGTTTTACCTTGTGGAAAGTTTGTTTTTTTAGACAGTGACTGACTGAGGGTGTGAGCAGTGATGTGTTCGTCGAAGCTCCCACACCCATACAAATGAATTAGATGGTAAGATGGCAACTATTTCCATACGTCTTCCCTGAGTCTCATACCACTGCAAAGACTTATATCATGGGCCTCATTTTATCAATATTATGGATGAAAACATTGTAAAGATTAGTTTTAAACTGTTATTACCTTTAGTGTAAACCTTGACGTGTGCTGCATTAATCTATAATTAATCAGCTATTTGTTGAAAGTTACAAGCACACAATGTAGAAATGATGAGAAACCAGCAGATTTTAAAAAGTTTAAAAAAATACACACTAGTATGAGTGTCTAACATGTGAAATGCTACATCTCAAATGTATTCAGCAAAATAAAATGAATTGATGGCATCAAAACAATATAAATTGTTGCACTGTTTCATTGTATTATAAGTAAAACCGAAATAAACCTGAGTACTAGTTCAAAATACAAGTCCATGGCCAACTACAACAATAAGAGAGATACAATGATACATTTTAAATGTAGACATTCATGTTTGAAATACAAGTCACCTTTAGCCTTCATGAAACAATTATTTCTAAACATGAATAAAAGACTGACTCCATGTTTTCTGCTCATTTCATAATGATTATTCATCATCTTTTCTCTCCTGATTTGTTTGTGCCTCAGGCTTGTCCAAGTCTTCAGAGACTGAAGGTACATCTTTCTCCTGAAATAAATGATCATAATCAGTATATGTGTTGTTTAAATGGATAGGGCTAATACAAACAATAACATATAAAACAGAAATTAAAATTGTATACAATAATCATGAATACATTTGTTGTGGTTAAATTCTGCACTTTTTACATCGGTCTGTAGCATGGGGGATTGCTCATCCATTTCACAAACAGTAGAAAGTCAGTTGGAATAGATGTATTAAAGATGAACAGTGAGAAACTCTTCTGTAAAACATTTTTTTAATGACTAGACTTGAGACTTCTATTTATAGAGAGTTTTATTTCCGGTGACTCACCACAGTGTTATCCTCTCCAAAAGAGCATGTCAGCCATCTTTTGTACTCTTCTCTCACCTGTTGGAAACAAATCAACAATTTAAAAAAAAGAGGAGATGTAATTGAAATCATTTTTAACAAGGTAATTGAACATTTTGTTAAAAAAAACTAAAAAGAAATCAAACAAATTATTATTTAGAGCTGAGTCTGAGCTAGAGTCTGAATAGGGGTCTTGAATCTTTCAACATTTATTCATATTCTCTTCATAGTTAGTCCTTGATAGTAGGGTAGTTATTTGACTTTTGCAAGAAGGCAAGATAAAGGAAAGAAGAAACTGATAGAGCTAAAGATTACCTCCTTGTTGAGCAGACAGTGTACAATGAAAAGGAAGGTTCCCTGCTGGGAATTGAGGAAAATGAAGAGGACCTGGAAGAAAAGGTTTGTCTGGTACAGGCCTAGAATCCAGGTACAGCCCAGTATGACAAACTGGGCCAGGATCTTGAACAAAATCAACCTGTAAACAATGAGGATTTATTTGTTTTCATCTTAAAAACATAACTTTTTAAACATTAATGTCTACTGACTACAGTCTATTTTTAACACTCACAAACAATTCAACAAATGCACAATATAGTAGTCGTAGCAGTAGTACTATAGAATAAGTAGTACACACTACTTTTCACTCTATTGTGTAAATTTGAATTAGACTATCAAAACTGTGTATCTGTATGTATTCTATAAAGTATGTAACCAATATTATATGCATCCAAATGAATATTATGTAGTAAGCTCAATGATATACAGCTCAAGTACTGTTATTTGTTCTTCATAAATTGGCACCTTCAACTTCCCACCAAGTAATTAATCAATTCTATTTGATGAGTCAAACTGGAAAATCCAGGCACAAACCCTTATATTTATCATTTATATGCAAAGACAATCTTGAACACTTGTACCTGGTGTCTTTGGATTGAGAAATATCACTTCTCATGTTGGCCAAGGTGGGTCTCAGACTCCATAATGTAGTGCAGAACACTATCCAATTAAGCTTTAAGAAAATGAAAAGACACAGAGGCAGAGCTGAGATGGAAAAGAGTAATTCCAAAATACACCTGCTAATGGTATGAGGTGTTTTTGAATGAGTTGAAGCTAATAGTGGAGACCCAATGAAAAGAGAACTAATCCTGCACCAAACCTGTGGGAATGGTAGCACCCTGCAATATAGCATATAGCTTGCTTTCTAGCAAATATTGTGTAAATAAGCGACTTTATCTAACAATTCACATGACTTTGTGCGATACAGTTCACTAGTTTTGTTTGAATCTGGCTTTGTGACAAGTACAAAAGAGGAATCTCAGAAACTACATTTTTCCCCTTTAGAAATGTATCCATGACTGGTAAGAGCTAAACTAAACACAACACTTTTTTCACATTTTTTATGTCAAATTGCCATGTGGCTGCAGGTTTTCATTCCAACCAAGCAGGAGCACACCAGGATTGACTCATTTAATCAACTGACCTCAGTCTTCAGACAGTTGATTGGTCAAATCATGTGCTCTTGATTGGATGGAACAAAATCCTGCAGGCACACGGCCCTTTATGGAATAGTTTGGACATGCCTGCCTTATAGCTTCAATGTGATTTTTCACCCTAATTTGCATCAAGTTTCCATTTTTCAATCCCTCCCTTTTTTAGTGTTTCTGGTCGCTTGCTATCCCACAATCCTTTGAGAGATGATTCACTCACATCCTATGAAAAATAAATAGGTGCAAACTTGAATCACACCATGGTAAGTTACGTTTGTTGAGGTTCATAGATATATTTTATGATGCCAAACAAAATCTTTTTGAAAAAGTTAGTCTTTCAGTGCATGTTGGCTTGTATTTCTGGGTTTTGTGTTTGGTTAATAGTGTTCAGCCAAGCTGAAGTTTAAGGAACCCCTATAAAATTGTAATTGTATTGAAAACTATACAATAAAATTAATAACATGCAATATACTCACTCCAATGACAGCAAACACAGGGCCTGTTAAAGCCCAATTGAAATTGCGACGTTTTGAAAGCCAGCACCTGCAACGTAAGCAAGGAAAAAAACAAAAAATTCAACATAGCTGTAAAACCTGACATGCAGGAGAATATGACTGAAAGCATGTATTACTGTTTGTCCTACTCACATCCCTGCCTCAGTGGCACCATATCCATCAGAGTACACCAGTGCAGAAATACCTACAATCACAAATGGAATACCATAGCCAACCAGGTAGAGAAGCGGCTTGGGGAGGCCATCTCTCTGGATCACCTGCACCTTGGAGAGCCTTCGGACCAGCAGGTAAAGCTGTAGGGCTTCAAGCTGCATCCACACAAAACTTGCAGTAACTAAGAAGTGGAGTAACCCTGCCATAACAGTGCAGGCCAGCTGTGGAGACACATAAGGAGTATCTTAAAAATATGAAGAATTATCTTTTTAAAACAAAGACAAAAATCTTCATCTTACTGTTACTGCACCTCATTTTCAACATATTTGTCACTCCACAGCAGCAGCAGATGAGACAAGGCGAGGTTGAGGCAGAGATGAAGACGGGCTGTGTTGTTGATCTTGGGGTTCCAGCTACACAGGAGGAAGGTGAGGATGGCCAAAGCAAAGAAGAAAAGTCCGACAATCACACACATTCGGTTCAGCCAGTCTAAGAAAGCATTCTGTGGTGGAGGCTAAGAAAGCAAAAGACAAAACATAGAGAGAGACTTCATCATCCAAACAAAAAGGTGTCAGCGGACGTCTTTTTCTTTTGTTTGTCTTCATGGGTTTTGTTGAGGAATTATAAAGAGCATTGGTGTTGATGCTGTTCTTAAGCAGAACCCATCAGCACACCAACGGGAGGGGCGGCCTGGTTGTCAGTCGGGGAGTGCTGATAAAACGTCTCTGTGCGGTTGACCCGAAGCAAAGGTGGGATGGTTGAAGACCTGATGTGAATGCTGATTTAAACCAGATGTCTAATCTGATGTCTTATTTAAAGTGGATCCTACCATATCTCCAGTTTTTTAATCATATGATGTGAGAAAAATGAAATTTGACAATCAAACATATGCAAATATATCAAGTCCAGTACTGTATGTGCATCATGTAACTTATCTTCATATCAATGAGTCCTCTATTGTCCCTGACTTCTAAAAATACACTCATACCGAGTACATAGGAATCTGATATACCTCTCCAATTTGCATGATGAGGGCAAAGGTAGAAAGGTGAGAGCAGCTGCACACTGTGTAGTTTTCATCAGAGTATGCAACCCAACATCCCTCCACTGACCAACGCATCGTCTCTCCCTCTTTTCCTGCCTCATCATTGTTCTCATGTTTTTCTTCCCAGTACACACAAGTCACTATTCCAGATTCAGGGACTTTCTGAGAAAACAAGAGAAACAGAAAATTTAAATACATTTATAGTTAGCTGCTTTTTGGATGGATGGATGGATGGGCGGGTGTGCAATCATTAGCTTGGTTAACGCTGCAGCACCTTCTTGTGTTGGATGGTGAAGTTGACAGGCTCAGTGAGGTTGGTGTGGTTTACTGAGGGTAATATTGCGGTGAAAACGTCCGAGTACATCTCTGTCTTGTTTTCTGTTTTAAAGTACTGATGACTGAGAAGACTCTCCATCCCAGTCAGTGTCATGAAGGCAACAGCTGCTGAACCTGAGATCAAGAAACATAAATAAATAAAAATGTTGTCTATGTCTGTTATTGCATGTTCTTTATAATCGAATTGCTCTCACCATTGTTCTTTTCAGCCAGAGACTGCAAGTTGATATCCATGGTCTGTCCTTTGGCGGACAGGAGGACACTGATGTCATCATGACTCCCTGGACCCATGGTACGTAGGCTCAAATCTTGCAAATATATAGGAATTAAAGTAGGTTTTCTTTGATATTCACTGAGAATTCAAATGTAGCTTATTCAGACTAAGAGGAACTTCTCTTACCCACTGTTGAAGTCTGCACTGCTTTTCTGGTTTGGTTCTGAGTTGGCGACACCATCGCAGCAACTAGACGGTCTGAGATGCCCAGAATCACACTGCCAGTCTCCCCATCTCCTTCACTACTAACGCTGATTGACCTGGCAACTGGTCCAACACCAGACACCTCCTACAAGAATTTAAATCGTAATGAATAAAATAACAACTACACACCAGTGGCATTAAAGAATTGTGTTGGGTGTTAAGTACCATAGATGCAGAAAAGCTATTGGCCACTGTCTGCAAAAAGGGACAGGACATAGAGAATGTAACTGTTCCTTTAGCACACCTTATTACATAACTAAAACAGTCAGAAACAAATTTAATATTATGAATATTATATTGAATATTACTGAAATCAAGCCATGACTTTAAAAACAAAAACATTTTCTACATACAGCTTCAGGTAAGACCACACCAGTGTTGTTCTTAAGTTGTTGATCCATATTGCCAAGAAATGCTCTCTCTTTCGTCTGACCCTGCAATAAATGTGTCTGATGAGTGTTTTTGACATTTCTGCTCTGTATGCTGATGATTTGACCCTTGACAGAAAGGTACAGTCTAGCTTTCTAAAATCTAAAAAAATCACAGTGTTTCCATTGCACAATAAAGAGACAACAGTTTATGTTGGCGGGTCTTACCTCTGGTGGTACAATTGCATCTAGAATATCTTGAAGACCTGTCAGCATGTCAGAAAATACATGTGCTTAAAATTTTCATTCATCTCAATTATTTGTTATACATGATTTACTCACTTTGACAAAATGAGACACCCATCTTCCACAAGATTCCTGTTGAAGGGAAAAATCCATCCGGACAAGAACAATAGAAGGTCCCTGGTTCATTAGTACACACAGTTTGTTTACCACATAAACCAGGTGTCTCACTGCACTCATCTATATCTGTAGAGTGAGAAAACACATTAGTTAAGCATAGTAAAACGTGTGATAGTAAAATCAGACTAATAGTGAATAGTTGTACGCACCTGTGCATGGGTTAGCCAAGCTGGCTATCACATCTGGGTTGTTCAGTCGATAACCAATGAAGCAAGTACAGTTGTAAGACCCGATTGAGTTTGTGCAGTTGGAACTAGGACCACAGATGGGAGGGTCTTTCACACACTCATCAATATCTGTAAAGTAAAATAATGGACCAACAGCATTGTTTATGTATTTTTACCCTACATGTAAATGGAGCCACACTACAATCTAAATATTTAAAGTTGAACCATTTTACATATGATGTCATATCAGGACATTTCTCTCTCAGCACAGCTTTTAATGAAAGCATCCTCATGGCTGTGTTTTCTTCAGCCATTACATGTCCAAACTGAAACCTACTTCGTCTGTAAGTACAGTATGACTCCCTTTTCTGTTATAACCTACATACATTGACAATCAAATTGCAGTTTTCCATCTGCTCCTAGACACTGAAAACCTCCTCCTCTACACCTAGGTGTGAAAATACCAAGGCAGATGTTGTTCTCGCTGGGTTCCTGGTCTGGTTGAGTTGGTGTGTACCCCACTTCACATGCACAGGTGTGAGCTCCAGGTGTGTTGGTGCAAACAGAGTCAGGGCCACAGATAGTGGAGTTGAAACATTCATCAATATCTGAGGAAGGAACAGTCGATATAGTTGCTGTGTACATTTTGAATATGTTGCCCCATTATGCAACAATTATGTAGTAAGTAGTAATTTGATGTCCCTGTCTAGCTGACAAAGCCAAATCTGTCTTAATTCATCACAGTGGAAAATCTAAAGGACATATTTGCATTCCAGTCATGACATTTTTAGCACATAGCATACCAGCATTTAGGGTTAAAACAACTTAAAAAAAAACACTGTGCCACATCTTTGGTGACTCTTATGTGTATAAAGTTACAGATTACAGCTTTAACTGGAAGACTTTTTTCAATTTCAAAAATACTGGTTTAGATTTTCTTCAAGAACAAAATGCTCTCTGTTGAAAATTCTGAGGTAAAAATTAGAACTGTATTTGGTAATAGCTTAAAGAACATAAAAAACATTTCACAGCTAGTCCCGTTTAGTGGAGATGTGTAACAGTATATTGTAGCAGACCTTGGCAAACAGGAGTTGCGTCGGGTACTATCTGGTAGCCTTTATGGCATTCACATGAATAACTTCCTGGTTTGTTGTCACATGTCCCACCATCACCACAGACATTGTCGAGACACTCATCAATATCTTTGAGGGAAAAAGAAAACACAGTCATGTAAACTTCTACATATACCTGGTACATAGACAAACAATTTTCACTGCATTTCAACAGAAAGTTTGAGATTGAATCAATGAAAAACGGAGACCAGGATGTTTTGTTTTTTAAATGGTACCGTTGCATAGGTTGGAATTTTCAGTTGGTAATGCTGGATTTGCTGCGTTGAATCCAATCAGACATGTGCAGTTGTATGATCCAACAGTGTTGTTACAACTGGAATAAGGACCACAGGTTTCTGAAGCCTTTTGACACTCATCAATGTCTGGCAAGAGATGTCACAGATGTGATTTGAAGATGGGTAATACAGTACATGCTCACAAAATGCAGACCTTAAGTGTGCATGAAGATTCTTAATGTATCTGGGAAAAAATGACTGAAGGTGATATAAATTTACAGCAATTACAATGAGATGAATGTACTTACCAACACAACCATATGTATCACCTGTGGGTAGGTGCGTTGGTGGGATTTCATACCCAGAAACACAAACGCAGCCTCCATCCGTGTTACACTGAGCAAGTGGTCCACAGGAGTCTGGTTTACAATCATAATGATCTAAATAGAGATAACACACACACACACACACACACACACACACACACACACACACACACACACACACACACACACACACACACACACACACACACACACACATACACACACACAGAAACAGACACACACACACACACACACACACATATACACACACAAACAAAGATCTCTGTAACTGTAGTTTGGAGGATATCATTGAGTGGGACTTATCTACACTAAAGTATAAAGCAAAGGATGACAATTAGAAATCATTCCTTACAGGTTGCATAAGCCGAATGGGTGACTGAGTGACTTGCTGGTTTGTATACATAGAATCCTCCAGGACAGAGAGCCATGCTCATCGTACGACCGTAACTACTGCACGATGAATAATAAGTATATGCAGTCCCTGTTGTTGGAGTTACAGATTCAGCTGTTGGATATGAAAATGGAACATAGATGGGATAATAGGAACCACCTAGAGAGGACCCAATGCAGCTTGAAATGATTCTGTCTCCACCAATCCCTGTGAAGCGCCACCATGACCCAACAAGATGCACATCATCCTTGGGGTAGCCGGTGAAGGAATTTGATGTAAATGCTTTGTTGCGCCATGGATGGGTTATGTTTTGGTATCCATCACATGAACCTGTATGAAACAGAAAAACTTACTATCAATAATAATAAACATTTCAAATATAGCCAAAATCTATATCTGACATTTTGAACATCATCCATACCAGGAGGAAAAGCACAATGGCCAAGGATGAAGAGGGATCCTATAAGGCACAGAGAAAAAGAAGAGTTATTGCTTCTAAGCAGAGCAGTCAGCTGCCAGCTGAAAAAGTCACTTAAGATAATGCAAACATTGAATCTACACAATAGCACAATTTATATTTATTAAATTATTAAATTTATACTTATTTTATTTATAAGTATAAAAATCATTCAATTAAAAAATCTGTGCAATTTATATGCAAGACAAAAAATGTTCATTGCCTTAATTATAACAGAATTAGTTAAGAAAAACACTGTTCATTATAAAAAAATATGTTGTGATTCAAACCAGTGTTTCAGTCCATACAGTGTTTTTAAACTTTGTTGATAAAGTTTAAAAAATGTTGCTGCATTTGGTTAAAAAGTAACAACTCAAAAGTATCCTATTGTATCTTATTAGATATTAAAATAAAAGGGCAGGATGACTTAGCAGGGCTATACTAAGTGGTGTTATACACTTTCTGGGTGCACTCTAGTATTGGTAATTTAATGTAATGATTAATTATCTATTATATGAAACATATTAACTCAAATTAACTTACCCAGGAGAAGTGAAGAGGCACATAAGTTCACCATGACAGGTCCTTCTGCAAGAAACATCTATTATCACTGCTGAAGCTGTGTATGCTTACAGCATCCAAAAACTGTTTTCACAAGGTTTGGCATCAATGCAAAAAACAATGCAAACTAAGTGTAACACAGCTCATGACAGGACACGAGAAGGGAACAGTGGGGCACAGCAATACGTTTACATGAATCTGAAATACAAACTATGAAGATTCCCCTTCAGTTTATTAAAATATTGTTTAAGTTGGTGATTGTTTCAACAGACAATAACTTAAGTTACAAGACAAACTACTGAGCTTCATATAGTGAAAAATAAATATATTGTTTACAGAGAGAAGTGTCAAAGTATATATAGTTGGTACTTCTCATTTTTGTATTTAAAATATATATATTTGTTTTTTAGGCTGAAGTTTTATTTTGAATTAAATAGATTCTTGTTAAACCAAATCATAACTGCTAAATTTCAAATGTGTGGTTATGGAAATTCTTTCAAAAATTATTTTAAATGACATAGTAGATATGTTTGAGAAACGGTTGCAAATATGTTTTGCGCAGTTGAGGTCGAAAAAATAAACTGTAAAAAAAATCAGTTACTGTGGATACACACAGCCAGGAGAGAAAGTGCATGCTTCGCCTTTCCTACAGTTTGTCTTGTAAAACTGTAACACAGTGGTGCCCTTAAGCTTGCGTGTAAATAACTCACAAACAAACAACAAGATTGTTTGTGTCTTTGCTTGTCTGTTTCACAGTTAGAAGGTATGAATTGCAGCAAGTCCTCCAAATTAAACAACCAAATAGGTTGTTTGCCCATGCAGTCTAGAACAATCCATGGGAGTGTTTCCTAATGTGCTGCTTCTGTCAGCAGTAATTGGCAGGACATCATTTGGCAAATCACTGTTAAAAATAATCATATTAATCATGTGACAACATTGTGGTTAAGGTCTGGTTATGTTTAGGTACAAAAACTACTTGGTTAGGGTAAGGGAAAGATCAGGGTTATTGTTCATTATGAGAAGGCATATTGCAGTAAGATCATGCACCACAAAGAAGGAGAGAGATTAAATAGATTATTTATTGAACATATATTATCTAGAGAGAACCTAAAGTGGCTATCACTGTGTAATTGTGTAATTTATATTAAATAGACCAAATAATGTAGCATTAGTCTCACATAATATTACCAAACAAACACAGAAGGGATTTCAAATTACTAATTTCAGTGGGAAATAATTGATATTTTTGAGTTTTTAGAAAATCACAGATAGACTGAAATGAAGGATAACATTTGATAAGTGGTGTATAATAAGGGAACTTTATAATATACATTTACCTTTAAAACAAATACCATGTAATGCTTTCCAGTAGTCACATCTGCAATAAATATGACCTCTATACGTTTCTTTTCCCTCTTAAACTTACACACTCTGCAGTGGACAGAATATTAAATATAGCACGTCTCTGTTTTATGTACTTTATATTATAACAGCAGTCTTACAATATATTATGTCTAACATGACGCCGTTGACCTGTATTAAAGCCATGTGTGTTCACTGCCCTCCGGTGGTCACAAAGAAGAACTGCAACAGTCCGCTAATTGTAGGCTAATGTAGTCCCCTTGTCGAAAACAGGAATTTGGTGGTCAGTGGTAGTCTATATTTTAAAAAAAAGTCCTTTAGATATGTGTTTCAGTTGTGAAAAAACAAAGTATGTCGGTAGTTATTGTGCAGGACAGTGAATTGTCAGGTGTTACGGTTTAACTGGCGACCGTGTTAACTGGTGTTCTCCAAAAAGTATGTAAGTAGTTTAATCCCTTTTAATGACATACTGTGTTTAACATCTAAGTTATGCTAAATGTATGTAAGTTAAATTGTGCTCAGAAGACTCATTCACCTCTCACCTCTCATAACGTAATGTAATGTGAGAAAGTCACCAGTTAACACGGTCACCAGTTAAACCGAAACACCGGCAGACTTCAATGTGTTGCTATAATGAAATACATTACATTTGTATTCGGTAGTTCGCTAGTTCGCTACGGCTGGAGTACTTTGCCTTTAATTCACAGAGTCCGATTAAGCCTACTATTAACGCAACTCTGCTGTTTTTAACAGTGAAGCCAGCTTGTCTGAGGCAACTGTTGAGTCAACACAGAGGATAAGTCATGACGTCGCTGGTAAATTATGACACTACTGCTAAAATGCATAATAAGTCTGGTCTTGTTGTGCCATGGCATGCCCTGTTGTAAACGTATGACAGTCAAACTGTATGATAGCTTTCAGTGCATAGTCTTTCTCCATTTCATGTAGACAGTTGTATTATTTTATTTACCTCAGCCCATCATGCAGCTGTGACGAAGTTTAAAACACGCTGTGGACTTTTTGGTGCTGGTCCAGTGCCGAGATAAAGCCCTCTAAAAAAAAATCTGTGGATGTGTTTGTTTCACAAGGGAGCAGCAGTTCCTCTGGCACTGAATACACTGTGCGAGTCCCCAAGTGAGTAATATGCACGTTAACGCACCTCATGGACAGATATGCACATACACACAGAAAAGCATCTGGAAAAGCCCTTGTACTATTTTGTGGTGTAATACAAACTGAAAAATAGGGGTTTATTTTCTGAAAAACAAGACTTTTTAGAAATGCTTTTTTTTTTCTTTGCAGATATTTGTTGACTATCACTCCAAGCTACACTTATTTCTGCAACGTGTGTAAGCAGATCCACCGTTACTGGATCTAGAATTATTTTTAATGTCATGCACCACATACCCTCTATGCCCTATGGTATGTAAAATTATGCCAGTTGGAAAAAAAATGGTTATGATGTTTTGTTTGTTTGTTTGTTGTTGTTGTTGTTTTTGCCACAAAATAAACTAAATAAACACAATCTAAAGACATTTTCAAAAAAAAAAATTGGGGGGTACTATTTTTGGGGGTGTCTGTAACCATTATGGTAAGGAATGAAAAAAGAGAGGTATTGTTTAAAATTGTTTCAAAATTTGAAAGAAATTGATTTAAAAACACTTACACAATAGCCTCAACAGGTCCACTGTACTAGACTATAGCTTACAGTACCATTTAATAGCCTGAACCTTACATTACTACAATTAACATCAACTGTATAGGTTAAATTGTAGATATAAAAAGACAAATATGATGAATGGCATGCTTCTTAACAGTATATTCATTCAGTCTCTACTTAAAAATTCAGTGAAATCATTGAAATCAGTTTCAATAATGTTGAATGTACAATGAAAAAAAACAATAAGAAAAAAAGCCATAACATACATGTTAAATTTTAAACAATTACAAATATGAGTAAAATGGTCAGCAATCATAGATTTATACCTAAATATATAATACCAAATTGTGAATCCATAATAGTACAGTGTTTGCAATTTTCCATAAAGGTACGGTGTTGCCTCAAGACAACATGTCAATTTTAACAAATTTCCATCATTTATTTATAAAGAAAAACTACATTTAACAGAAAAATTGTTTTCCCGCAATTTTTGTGGAGAGAAATGGCTGAGCTGATCTGTGTGAGAATGTTTGCAAAAAAGGGATTCAGCAAGGCTTCCAGAGAGTCATGTGACAAATAAAAACACTGTTCTTGGTTACTTCCTTACTGGTCCTTCCAATTTTAAAAAGTATTGCATTGTACTTGGGAATATATTATGTGAGTGTACAAGGTCAACAATTGGTATGTTTCCTAGAGGCAACATAGTACTATAGAGGGTTAACTTGAGTTTAAACAGATCTGCAGTCTAACTGTTAAATTCATTTACTTTAGTTTGTATATTTGTGGAAAGGAATGTATGTTATTTGACAGGTTTTGATTCTATATTTATGTATCTACCTTTTGTTGAAGACCTTTTGCATTCTCAAATGTATTCATCAAAATAATATTAATTAATGGCATTAAAACGACATGAGTTATGGAACTGTTTTAAAAGCCAAAATAAACCTGATTACGAGTTCAAAATACAAGTCCTTGGCCAACTACAACAATAATAGAAATACAATGATACATTTGAAATGTAGACATTCATGTTTGAAATACAGGTCACCTTTAGCATTCATAAAACAGTTATTTGTAAACATGAATAAAATATTGATAAAGATGATTTTGTCTCTGTTCTGTCTCTCTTCTCAATGTTTTCTGCTCACTTTTCATGATTAATCATCATCTTTTCTCCCCTGATTTGTTTGTTCCTCAGGTTTGTTCCACAGAGACTGAATGTGCATATTTCTCCTGAAATAAATTATCATAATCAGTATATATGTTATTTAAATGGATAGGGCTAATACAAACAATAATATATAAAAACAGAAATTAAGATTTTATACAATAATCATGAATACATTAACATGTGTGTTGTGGTTAAATTCTGCACTTTTTACATCAGTCTGTAGCATGGGGGATTGCTCATTCATTTCACAAACAGTACAAAGTCAGTTGGAATAGATGTATTAAAGATGAACAGTGAGAAACTCTTCTTTGATAGTTTTATTTCCGGTGACGCACCACAGTGCTGTCCTTTCCATAAACGCATGTCAGCCATCTTTTGTACTCTTCTCTCACCTGTTGGACACAAATCAACAATTCAGGAAAAAGAGGAGATGTACAGATGTTTGTAGAAAAACTTAAAAAATAATCACAAATTATTATTTAGAGCTGAGTCTGAGCTAGAGTCTGAATAGGGGTCTTGAATCTTTCAACATTCATTCATATTCTCTTCATAGTTATTCCTTGATAGTAGGGTAGTTATTTGACTTTTGCAAGTAGGCGATATAGAAAATAGGAGACTGATGGAGCTAAAGATTACCTCCTTGTTGAGCAGACAGTGTACAATGAAAAGGAAGGTTCCCTGCTGGGAATTGAGGAAAATGAAGAGGACCTGGAAGGAAAGGTTCGTGTAGTACAAGCCTAGAATCCAGGTACAGCCCAGTATGACAAACTGGGCCAGGATCTTGAACAAAATCAACCTGTAAACAATGAGGATTTATTTATTTTCATCTTAAAAACATAACTTTTTAAACATTAATATCTACTGACTACAGTCTATTTTTAACACTCACAAACAATTCAACAAATACACAATACAGTAGTCGTAGCAGTAGTACTATAAAATGAGTAGTACACACTACTTTTCACTCTATTGTGTAAATTTGAATTAGACTATCAAAACTGTGTATCTGTATGTATTCTATAAAGTATGTGTCCAATATTATATGCATCCAAATGAATATTATGTAGTAAGCTCAATGATATACAGCTCAAGTACTGTTATTTGTTCATCATAAATTGGCACCTTCAACTTCCCACCAAGTAATTAATCAATTCTATTTGATGAGTCAAACTGGAAAATCCAGGCACAAACTTCATATTTGTCATTTATATGCAAAGACAATCTTGAACACTCGTACCTGGTGTCTTTGGATTGAGAAATATCACTTCTCATGTTGGCCAAGGTGGGTCTCAGATTCCATAATGTAGCGCAGAACACTATCCAATTAAGCTTTAAGAAAATGAAAAGACACAGAGGCAGAGCTGCGATGGAAAAGAGTAATTCCAAAATACACCTGCTAATGGTATGAGGTGTTTTTGAATGAGTTGAAGCTAATAGTGGAGACCCAATGAAAAGAGAACTAATCCTGCAACAAAGCCTGTGGGAATGGCAGCACCCTGCAAGATGGCGTGTAGTTTGCTTGCCAACAAATATTGTGTAAATAAACGACTATCTAACAATTCACATGACTTCTTTGCGATGCAGCACAAAGTCATGTCAGTTTTGTACAAAAGAGGAATCTCAGAAACTATGTCTCCCCTTCAGAAATGTATCCACTACTGGATACAGTAGTAGAGCTAGTAGAGTAGTAGAAGAACTAAATTAAACACATCACTGCATCACTTTTTCTTTCTTTTTCTCTTTTCTTTTTTTTTTTTTTGGTGAATCACTTCAGAGTTTCCAAGCACTTTTTCACCCTAATTTGCTACAAGTTTCCATTTTCAATCCCTCCCTTTTTAGTGTTTCTGGTCAGTTCCCTTGTCGCCTAATATCCCACAATCCTTCACTCACGTGCTATGAAAAATGAATAGGGGCAAACTTGCATCGCACCATGTTAAATTACGTTTGTTGAGTTCCAAGAGATATATTGTATGATGCCCAACAAAATCTTTTTGAAAAAGTTGCTTTCAGTGCATGTTGGCTTGTATTTCTGGGTTTTGTGTTTGGTAAATAGTGTTCAGGCAAGCTGAAGTTTAAGGAACCCCTATAAAATTGTAATTGTATTGAAAACTATACAATAAAATTAATAACATCCAATATACTCACTCCAATGACAGCAAACACAGGGCCTGTTAAAGCCAAATTGAAATTGCGACGTCTTGAAAGCCAGCACCTGCAACATAAGCAAAAAAGAACAAATTCAACCTAGCTGCAAATCTGACATGCAGGAGAATATGACTGAGAGCATGTATTACTGTTTGTCCTACTCACATCCCTGCCTCAGTGGCACCATATCCATCAGAGTACACAAGTGCAGAAATACCAACAATCACAAATGGAATACCATAGCCAACCAGGTAGAGAAGCGGCTTGGGGAGGCCATCTCTCTGGATCACCTGCACCTTGGAGAGCCTTCGGACCAGCAGGTAAAGCTGTAGGGCTTCAAGCTGCATCCACACAAAACTTGCAGTAACTAAGAAGTGGAGTAACCCTGCCATAACAGTGCAGGCCAGCTGTGGAGACACATAAGGAGTATCTTAAAAACACAATTAAATGTTTCCTCCTTTCATTTAAGTTATTAGTTCAATGCAGAGAATGGTTAGCTTCCTTTTTGTCACATGTAATACACACGTCATGGCCCACGAGGTATTTTTTTAAAACAAAGACAAAAATCTTCATTTTAGTGTTACTGCACCTCGTGTTCAACATATCTGTCACTCCACAGCAGCAGCAGATGAGACAAGGCGAGGTTGAGGCAGAGATGAAGACGGGCTGTGTTGTTGATCTTGGGGTTCCAGCTACACAGGAGGAAGGTGAGGATGGCCAAAGCAAAGAAGAAAAGTCCGACAATCACACATATTCGGTTCAGCCAAATTAAGAAAAAATCCTGTGGTGGAGGCTAAAAAAGCAAAAGACAAAACATAGAGAGAGACATGTAGATTAGACACACACTAGAAGATGTGAATGTATTTTGCTGAAATTAAAAATAAAAATAGTTCCAGGCCCCACCAGACACGCAGTCAGCCAAGATGAAGACATAAAGTCATTATTCGAGCTCTACATATAACCATCAATTGAAAATATTGTACTTGGGATGATCATTTTAGAGGGGAGGTATGTGTAGTTGGAGGACTTGGATGTGATGGACTCACAAGCCGACATTGGCTTTCTCATTTTGGCAGGAGTTCACAAGTCAAGTTATTTCCCGCGCCCACACCGTGAGAAGTATCGAAGTTCACATGGTAGTTATGTCCCCCCCCCCCCCCTGTCATGTATCAACCCAAAAAAAAAAGTATCAACTCTGCACCTGCAGAGTATGTTAGGTCACATACACACAGACAGACAGACATGTTTTACACAGCTAAAACAGCTTGGGCTGACCCCAGAGAAACATCGATGCATGCAAAATGTGTACACCACATTGAAAAAATATCATCATGATAATTTTATGCTTAATTAGTTGTCCCCATCAAATTAGGAAAAGTCATGAAATATGAAGCAAAAAAAATGTCAACTATTAATATTTGAATGATAAACATTGAATGGGGTCAAATCAAATTGACCCCAAGGATAATAGGAGGGAAGTGGATTCTACCATATCTCCAGTTTTTTAATCACGTGATGTGAGAAAAATTAAATTTGTCAGGCAAAAATATGTAAATACATCAACTCCAGTACTGTATGTGCATCATGTAACTTATCTTTAAATCAGTTACTCCTCCATTGTCCCTGACTTCAAAAATACACTTATACTGAGTACAAAGGAATATCATATACCTCTCCAATTTGCATGATGAGGGCAAAGGTAGAAAGGTGAGAGCAGCTGCACACTGTGTTGTTTTCATCAGAGTATGCAACCCAACATCCCTCCACTGACCAACGCATCGTCTCTCCCTCTTTTCCTGCCTCATCGTTGTTCTCATTTTTATCTTCCCAGTACACACAAGTCACTATTCCAGATTCAGGGACTTTCTGAGAAAACAAGAGAAACAGAAAAATTAAATACATTTATAGTTAGCTGCTTTTTGGATGGATGGATGGATGGGCAGGTGTGCAATCATTAGCTTGTTTAATGCTGCTGCACCTTCTTGTGTTGGATGGTGAAGTTGACAGGCTCAGTGAGGTTGGTGTGGTTTACTGAGGGTAATATTGCGGTGAAAACGTCCGAGTACATCTCTGTCTTGTTTTCTGTTTTAAAGTACTGATGACTGAGAAGACTCTCCATCCCAGTCAGTGTCATGAAGGCAACAGCTGCTGAACCTGAGATCAAGAAACATAAATAAATAAAATTGTTCTCAATGTCTGTTATTGCATGTTCTTTATAATCTAATTGCTCTCACCATTGTTCTTTTCAGCCAGAGACTGCAGGTTGATATTCATGGTCTGTCCTTTGGCGGACAGGAGGACACTGATGTCATCATGACTGGCAGGACCCATGATACGTAGACTCAAATCTTGCAAATAGATAGGAATTAAAGTAGGTTTTCTTTGATATTCACTGAGAATTAAAATGTAGTTTATTCAGACTAAGAGGAACTTCTCTTACCCACTGTTGAAGTCTGCACTGCTTTTCTGGTTTGGTTCTGAGTTGGCGACACCATCGCAGCAACTAGACGGTCTGAGATGCCCAGAATCACACTGCCAGTCTCCCCATCTCCTTCACTACTAACTCTGATTGACCTGGCAACTGGTCCAACACCAGACACCTCCTACAAGAATTTAAATCGTAATGAATAAAATAACAACTACACACCAGTGGCATTAAAGAATTGTGTTGGGTGTTAAGTACCATAGATGCAGAAAAGCTATTGGCCACTATCTGCAAAAAGGGACAGGACATAGAGAATGTAACTGTTCCTTTAGCCCACCTTATTATATAACTAAAACAGTCAGAAACAAATTTAATATTATGAATATTATATTGAATATTACTGAAATCAAGCCATGACTTTAAAAACAAAAACATTTTCTACATACAGCTTCAGGTAAGACCACACCAGTGTTGTTCTTAAGTTGTTGATCCATATTGCCAAGAAATGCTCTCTCTTTCGTCTGACCCTGCAATAAATGTGTCTGATGAGTGTTTTTGACATTTCTGCTCTGTATGCTGATGATTTGACCCTTGACAGAAAGGTACAGTCTAGCTTTCTAAAATCTAAAAAAATCACAGTGTTTCCATTGCACAATAAAGAGACAACAGTTTATGTCGGCGGGTCTTACCTCTGGTGGTACAATTGCATCTAGAATATCTTGAAGACCTGTCAGCATGTCAGAAAATACATGTGCTTAAATTGTCATTCATCTCAATTATTTGTTATACGTGATTTACTCACTTTGACAAAATGAGACACCCATCTTCCACAAGATTCCTGTTGAAGGGAAAAATCCATCCGGACAAGAACAATAGAAGGTCCCTGGTTCATTAGTACACACAGTTTGTTTACCACATAAACCAGGTTTCTCAATGCACTCATCTATATCTGTAGAGTGAGAAAACACACTAGTTAAACATAGTAAAACATGTGATAGTAAAATCAGACTAATAGTGAATAGTTGCACGCACCTGTGCATGGGTTAGCCAAGCTGGCTATCACATCTGGGTTGTTCAGTCGATAACCAATGAAGCAAGTACAGTTGTAAGACCCGATTGAGTTTGTGCAGTTGGAACTAGGACCACAGATGGGAGGGTCTTTCACACACTCATCAATATCTGCCAAATAAATGTTTTACAAGTAAAATAATGGACCAACAGCATTGTTTATGTATTTTTACCCTACATGTAAATGGAGCCACACTACAATCTAAATATTTAAAGTTGAACCATTTTACATATGATGTCATATCTGACATTTCTCTCTCAGCACAGCTTTTAATGAAAGCATCCTCATGGCTGCGTTTTCTTCAGCCATTACATGTCCAAACTGAAACCTACTTCGTCTGTACGTACAGTATGACTCCCTTTTCTGTTATAATCTACACAAGATGACAATCAAATTGTAGTTTTCCAACTGCTCCAAGATGCTGAAAACTTCCTCCTCTACACCTAGGTGTGAAAATACCAAGGCAGATGTTGTTCTCGCTGGGTTCCTGGTCTGGTTGAGTTGGTGTGTACCCCACTTCACATGCACAGGTGTGAGCTCCAGGTGTGTTGGTGCAAACAGAGCCAGGGCCACAGATAGTGGAGTTGAAACATTCATCAATATCTGAGGAAGGAACAGTCAATATAGTTGCTGTTAAAATGTTGAATATGTTGCCCCATTATGCAACAATGATGTTAATGTGGTAATTTGATTTGTAAGTTGTCCCTGTCCAGCTGACAAAGCCAAATCTGTCTTAATTCATCACAGTGGAAAATCTAAAGGACATATTTGCATTCCAGTCATGACATTTTTAGCACATAGCATACCAGCAATCATGGGGTAAAACAACTTAAAAAAAACACTGTGCCACATCTTTGCTGAGTCTCATGTGTATAAAGTTACATATTACAGCTTTAACTGGAAGACTTTTTTCAATTTCAAAAATACTGGTTTAGATTTTCTTCAAGAACAAAATGCTCTCTGTTGAAAATTCTGAGGTAAAAATTAAAACTGTATTTGGTAATAGCTTAAAGAACATAAAAAACATTTCACAGCTAGTCCCGTTTAGTGGAGATGTGTAACAGTATATTGTAGCAGACCTTGGCAAACAGGAGTTGCGTCGGGTACTATCTGGTAGCCTTTATGGCATTCACAGGAATAACTTCCTGGTTTGTTGTCACACGTCCCATTATCACCACAGACATTGGCAAGACACTCGTCAATATCTTTGAAAAAACAAGAAAACACAATCGTTTAAACTTCTACATATACCTGGTACGTGGACAAAATATTATCACTGCATTTCAACAGAAAGTTTGAGATTGAATCAATGAAAAACTGAGAGCAGGATGTTTTGTTTTTTAAATGGTACCATTGCATGGGTTGGAATTTTTAGTTGGTAATGCTGGATTTGTTGCGTTGAATCCAATCAGACACGTGCAGTTGTATGATCCAACAGTGTTGTTACAACTGGAATAAGGACCGCAGATATCTGAAGGCTTTTGACACTCATCAATGTCTGGAAAGAGATGTCACAGATGTGATTTGAAGATGGGAAATACAGTACATGCTTGCAGACCTTAAGTGTGCATGAAGCTACTTAATCAATGTGGGATAAACAAATATAGTTGGTATAAATCACATTGTAATTTACAGCTATTACAATGAGATGAATGTACTTACCAACACAACCATATGTATCACCTGTGGGTAGGTGTGTTGGTGGGATTTCATACCCAGAAACACAAACACAGCCTCCATCCGTGTTACACTGAGCAAGTGGTCCACAGGAGTCTGGTTTACAATCATAATGATCTAGACAGAGATAACACACACACACACACACACACACACACACACACACACACACACACACACACACACACACACACACACACACAGACACACACACACACACACACACACACACACACACAGACACACACACACACACACACACACACACACACACACACACACACACACAAACAAACAAACAAACAAACAAACAAAGATCCCTGTAACTGCAGCTTGGAGGATATCTTTGAGTGTGACTTATCTACACTAAAGCATAAAGCAAAGGATGACAATTAGAAATCATTCCTTACAGGTTGCATAAGCCGAATGGGTGACTGAGTGACTTGCTGGTTTGTATACATAGAATCCTCCAGGACAGAGAGCCATGCTCATCGTACGACCGTAACTACTGCACGATGAATAATAAGTATATGCAGTCCCTGTTGTTGGAGTTACAGATTCAGCTGTTGGATATGAAAATGGAACATAGATGGGATAATAGGAACCACCTAGAGAGGACCCAATGCAGCTTGAAATGATTCTGTCTCCACCAATCCCTGTGAAGCGCCACCATGACCCAACAAGATGCACATCATCCTTGGGGTAGCCGGTGAAGGAATTTGATGTAAATGCTTTGTTGCGCCATGGATGGGTTATGTTTTGGTATCCATCACATGAACCTGTATGAAACAGAAAAACTTACTATCAATAATAATAAACATTTCAAATATAGCCAAAATCTATATCTGACATTTTGAACATCATCCATACCAGGAGGAAAGGCACAATGGCCAAGGATGAAGAGGGATCCTATAAGGCACAGAGAAAAAGAAGAGTTATTGCTTCTAAGCAGAGCAGTCAGCTGCCAGCTGAAAAAGTCACTTAAGATAATACAAACAATGAATCTACACAATAGCACAATTTCAAAGGATTAAAAGCATTCAATCAAAAATATGTGTAATTTATTTGCAAGAAAATTATAAAAAAATGTTTATTGCAGAAGTTGTAATGATGATGTTGATAAAAAATAGACACGAAAAAGCCTTAATTATAACAGAATAAATAAGGAAAACACTTTTCAGTCTATACAGCGTTTTTTTATTCTTGCTGATAAAGTTAAAAAGATGTTGCAGCATTTGGTTTAAAAAAAAGTAATAAATCAAAAATATCCTATTGTGTATCCTATTAGATATTAAAATAAAAAGGCAGGATGACTTAACATGGCTAAACTAAGTGGTGTTATACACTGCCTGAGTGATCTCTAGTATTGGTAATGTATTATCTATTATATGAAACATATTAACATAACAAATTAACTTACCCAGGAGAAGTGAAAAGGCACATATGTTCACCATGACAGGTCCTTCTTCACAAAACATCTATTATTACTGCTGAAGCTGTGTATACATACAGCACATTTAGGGAATTTGCATAGCATCCAAAAAAACCCCCCCAAAAAACAAAACTGTTTTCACAATGTTTGGCATCAGTGCAAAAAACAATGCAAATTAAGTGTAACACAGCTCATGACAGGATACGAGAAGGGAAGAGTGGGACAAAGCAATATGTTTACATGAATCTGAAATACAAACTATGAAGATTCAACTTCTGTTTATTAACATATAATTTAAGTTGGTGATAGTTTCAACAGTTTAATTCAGCTTTAACACAAACTACCATTTATTGCCTTCCAATAGTCAGACCTGCAATAAATATTACTTGGTAAATTTATTTTCCCACTTAAATTTACACACTCTGCAGTGGACTGAATATTACTTAGACTACAGCACGTCTCTGTTTTGTTTATTTATTTTATATTGTAACAGCAGTCTTACATTATGTTTAACTTGATGCCGTTGACCCGTATAGTGTGTTCACTGCCCTCCGGTGGTCAGAAAGAGGAGCAACAGTCCGTTAAATTAAATGAACGGCGTTTTTACGGCACACTGATATTATCAGCGTAGGCAGTTCAATATTAGGATTAATAAACTCAACAGTAACATTTGATTCGGTGATACTGTTTTAATAACAATTATGTGGATCTTTGCGGATTCGGGACCAAGCCCTGGGCTGCTATACGCGTGTCGTAGCCAGTTTACTCTACTTGTGTTTATATATTCTCTGAAAACGTTCATGGTTAATACTTGATACACTTGTTGAGGCATACATTGTCATATTCATTGCTCTGTGATCTGTGGTCACAAATGTACACAAGAGTGATCTTTTATCTGTGAGCATACAGTATGGGGACAAGCGGAGCCCCCATAAGCCAATCAAAAGAAAGGACCTGGCTAGGAACCATCGTTCTTGTGTAGGTTTCCTACCGACTACGTAAGCTGACGGAACGAATTGGAGGAGCACCGGTAAATGAAGCGTAAAAATGTTATATTTATTGTGTTAATATCTGAGAGTGGTGTATTTCAACAACTTTGTGTTCGTTTTTTCTTTTATTTCACACAAATTGTTAAATTAGTAACGGTTTGTGATAACTTAGCCGCAAACTGCAACTAAACCATTTGGCGTTTATTTAGCATTAGGAGCTAACGTTAACGGTGCCTCTTTCAACAAAATACTACTCAGTGGATAGCGTTATCAGGTTTTATATTGCGTTTCCTGACTAGTGTTGTAATAATAATGTAGCCCCCTTGTCAAAACAGGAATTCGGTGTTCAGTGGTTTATAAAAAAGTCCTTTAGAAATGTTTCACTTGTGAAAAAACAGTATGTCGGTAGTTATTGTGCAGGACAGTGAATTGTCCGGTGTTATGGTTTAACTGACGGCCGTGTTTACTGGTGTTCTCCTAAAAGCCTGTAATTGTAGTTTAATCCCTTTTTGATTACATAATAATTTGTGTTTAACCTTTAAATTATGCTAACCATGTATGTAAGTTAAATTGTGCTCAGAAGACTCATTCACCTCTCATAACGTAATGTAATGTGAGAAAGTCACCAGTTAACACGGTCACCAGTTAAACCGAAACACCGGCAGACTTTAGTGTGCTGCTATAAAGAAATACATTACATTTGTAGTCGTTAGTTTGCTACAGTTGGAGTACTTTGCCTTTAATTCACAGAATCCGATGAAGCCTATTATTAACGCAACTATGCTGTTTTCAACAGTGAAGCCAGCTTGTCTGAAGCAACTGTTGACGTGCAAAGTCAACACAGAGGATAAGTCATGACGTCGCTGGTAAGTTATGACACTACTGCTAAAATGCATAATACATCTGGTCTTGTTGTGCCATGACATGCCCTGTTGTAAACGTATGACAGTCAAACTGTATGATAGCTTTCAGTGCTTTCAGTCTTTCTCCATATCATGTAGACAGTTGTATTCTTTCATTTACCTCAGCCCATCATGCCATGCTGCTGTGATTAAGTTAAAAACACACTGTGGACTTTTTGGTGCTGGTTCCAGTGCTGAGATTAAGCCTGCTAAAAAAAAATCTGTGGATGTGTTTGTCTTACAGGGGAGCAGCAGTTCCTCTGGCACTGAATACACTGTGCGAGTCCCCAAGTGAGTAATATGCACGTTAACGCACCACATGGACGGATATACACACAGGAACACATCTGGAAAAGTCCTTGTACTACTTTGTGGTGTAATACAAACTGAAAAAATAGGGGTTTCTTTTCTGAAAACAATGCTTTTAGAAGTGCTTGTTTTTTCTTTGCAGCTATTTGTTGACTATTTATCACTCCAAGCTTCACTTATTGCAATGTACTTGTGCAACATGTGTAGTCAGATGCTCCGTTACTGGATCTAGATTTATTTTTAATGTCATGCACCACATATGCCAACTTGAGTTTAAACAGATCTGCAGTAACTAACTGTTACATGTATTTACTGTACTATATTTATGGAAGGGAATGTATGCTATTTGACAGTTTTTGATTCTATATTTATGTATCTACCTTTTGTTGAAGCCCTTTTGCATTGGGGCTAAAATGAAAAGTGAATTTGCAAATTGACTTGGTGGACTGCATGATAAATTGTTTATACTGCAGGTGTATTTCTTCGTCCCATAACCCTCAATGGGAACAAGCATGTTGAATTAATTAATGATTGTTTGTATGTATGTTTGTATCCTATAGAAACACTAACAAGAAGTACAACATCATGGCTTTCAATGCAGGAGACAAAGTCAACTGTTCAACCTGGACGCAGGTGGGTTTTATGTTGGCGTGTCTACTCATGACAGATGGTCTGAGCTGTACTTGCTGTTAGGTGGGGTGCAGAGCCACTACCGAGAGAGAAATGACAAGCAGTGTGATAACTGAAAAAGAACATAGAGAGAAATGAGAGAATACAGGTAATCTGTACTCTAAGAAAAATAACTTGGTCATTGACCAAAGTGATAATTTTTCAGTCTCATGTATGTTTACATGCCTCCTTCCCCATCAGGCTCGTATGGAAAGAGACATGAGTGCTCGGCGTATATATGGGGAGGAAGAGAGTGCGGAAGGCGCAGCTGGCAGTGAGTTTGGCAAAAAGCAGCGTGAGGAAGCACGGCGGAAGAAGTTTGGTATTGTGACACGCGAGTTCAAAGCAGAGGATCAACCCTGGATTCTCAAGGTCAATGGCAAGGCTGGCAAGAGGTGAGGAGAAAAACATTTGTTTTACAATGTGAATCATGTGATCATTTACGCCAACCTTACAAACCCCAAAAAAGGTTGTAATTATAAATATAAGTATTTCCTTACTGGCTTTGTACTTTTGAAAATTTAGTTCACCATATAAACATTTGTAGCACTAGGCATCATTTTTATTTATCAAATTGTCTCCATGAATAGACCAACTGTTTCCAATACAGCTACTCTCTCCCTATGTCTGTGTACATGTGTGTGTCAGGTTCAAAGGTTTAAAGAAGGGCGGTGTTACAGAAAACGCATCCTACTACATCTTTACACAGTGTCCCGATGGAGCTTTTGAGGCCTTCCCAGTACAGGGCTGGTACAACTTCACACCGCAAGCCAAACACCGAACTCTCACTGCTGAGGAGGCTGAGGAGGAGTGGGGCAGGTAAGAGAAGGAAGGAACAGGGAGGAATGGATGTTTGTGCTAGAGGCATAGGGACCGGAGAAAGTCCAGATTAAAATTAAAAGAATTAAGGCATTAAAAAGGGGAGTTCTAGGAGAGCTGGGGCCTCATGTACAAAGACGTGCGTGGATTTCCTACTGAAACATGGCGTACGCTCAAATCCAGAAAAGGTCGTACGCACAAAAAAATCCAGATGTATGAATCTGTGCGTACGCATGAATCCAAGCACATTTCCTTTGTACATCCCAATCAACGTGGAATTGAGCGCACACCCGACCCCTCCCTGTCCACGCCCCCATTTAAATACGCAAATCATATTTAAATGGGCCCTGCACCTGAGATTCTCCTCTCTGCACGATCAGAAAATTAAAACAAAAGAATGAGTAAGACGGGAAAAAAGAAGAACTTTACAGAAAGCTAATTGGAGACGCTACTCACTGAAGTGGAGGCGCGCAAAAATGTACTCTTTGGCACGCTGTCCTCCGGCATAAACAATAAACGCAAGAGGAGTGAGTGGGAGAGTGTGTGTGAGGCTGTCAATGCTGTGGGGTCAGAAAAGTGCACACATGCTGAATTGAAAAAGAAGTGGTCCGACATCAAGGTGGATGTGAAGCGGAGAACGGCTGCCCGACGCCAAAGTGTGGCCAAAACAGGCGGGGGGGACAGAGAAGAGGGGCCCACTCCGTTTGAACAGAGAGTCGCCGCAATCGTGGGTGACACTGCTTTCTCAGGGGTGGTGGGAGCACATGTGGGTGACTCTGATTACCCCCAAGGATCACACAGTATTGTTGCAAATTAATGCAGTGCGCAGGGGAAAAGGTGACGCTGATTAAGACATTTCACACTTTACGCACAGGGTTATTAACATGAGTACTCTGCACACAGAGACAATCAGGGGCTTGTTAGAAAAATCTGAAGCTATAGTTTAACCAGCAAGTCACTAACTTTAACCACTGACTAGTAACGATGCTGTGAAGACGGGATAGTATTTCGGGGCGCACATGCTCAATGATGCGCATTGAGCATGTGCGCCCCCATACACGGGGATTAATATTACCCATCGCGCACAGTGCCAGCTTGTCTGTTCCCAACCATGCTGTTACTCAGAATCGTGCGTTGAACCAGGCCACCTCGCCACAATGTTGGTTAATTGCATTTGTGCATCACATATGATCTGTACATTGATCGAATGAAAATGTTTCCTGTTGACATATACAAATTCATCATGTGATGGCGCTTTAATAGCAATGTGTGTGCAGTCGATAGCTCCGATTACATTAGGAAAACCGGCTCTCGCTGCAAATTGCGCTTTAATGTTGACCTGTTCAGCTGCATTGTATGGGAATTTGATATAGACCTGGCTGACATGCGGATAATTCCGTCCCACACGGCTGGCATGGCTTGGCTCAGGTCGACTGGCACAGTCCCGATCGGTCGGCCAGCTCCCTCTGGAATGCCCCGGTTGCTAGGAACCCCAGTGTGGTCAGCACCTGTATGGATACAGGCAGCGCATGGCTCCTCGCTGTGTCGCGCTCCAAGGCCGGCGGCAGCTCTGCGCACAGTTCCAGGAGGATTGCCCTCGGGAACCTAAAGCGGCTGATGAGCCAGTTGTCCTCATGTGCCATTAAATCCTCTGTCTCTGAACACACGCTCTCTTCGTATTACACCATGTACAATGTCTTGTAATACTGCTAAAGCAGCCATTGTTGTTAACGGTATTTTCTGCACCACTCTGCGCATGCTTTTATATCCACTTTTGTAATTGCAGACACGTGGGTGTGTTAATTGTTCACCAGTGTTAATTGTTCATGTTCTGATGTGAACATCACTCAGTCTGAGGACTAATTGTTTTCACATTTATTTATTATAACAGTTTCCCAGCATAACCTCTAAGTGTCGCCAAAGGATCAACAGCTGTAGAAACGTGCGTACGCCAGCCATGAAGTTGGCGTGAGGCACCGCACATTTCCACGGTCATTTCACTCTTGATACATCTGAACTTTGCCGTGAAAAAGAACGTACGCCACGTTTTTGTGCGTACGCACCCTTTGTACATGAGGCCCCTGGCGAGCAGAAACAGGAGGACTAGGGTAAGTAAAACTCCAGAGGAAGAAAGGTGGCAGTGAAGAGGAAACAGTGAGTAGTGATGGAGTGACCAGTCAGGAGTGGATGTTAATGTTAAAGATGGCACAAAAAGAAGAGCACCAGAGAATGTGAACAAAGGTGAGTAGGGAGGTGTGTCAAAAAGCTAATTTTGGACTCCTTTCACAGGAGGAACAAGGTGGTGAATCACTTCAGCATCATGCTTCAGAGACGTCTGCGGGAGCAGGAGCGTGGTGACGTCGACGACGATGAGAATGAGAAATCGGGGAAGAAGAAAAAGAAAGGGGGTGGGAGAGGGGGTGATCTGCGCATTCACGACCTGGAAGACGACCTGGAGATGAGCAGCAATGACAGTGACAGCAGTATGGGAGATGGTAAGGAGAAAGACAAAAAACGTGTTCTTACCCAACAATTTAGATGAAAGTATTATGCTGAATTATGGTCAAAACGAGGACTTGGCTACTCCCTGTGACACCTGCACATCACAACCTGTTAGTTAAGGGTCACAAATGTCAAAAAAACAAAACTTTTCATTGTGCAGATGGAGAAGGCAAGTCGAAGACAAAGAAAGACACGGGGAAAGGAAAAGGAAAGAAGAAGAAAAAGAGCAACGACAAAGAGGCCTTGGAAGACAGCGATGACGGTGACTACGAGGGTCTAGAGGTGGATTACATGTCAGATGAAAGCAGGTTAGATCCTTTAATTTATGGAACACAAATTTCCCACTTTATTAACAATAGACGTATGTTTTTAATGTTTTTTCTTCTTACAAGTATGTCATTTTTTTTTCCAAAAACAGTTCGGATGAAGAGCCAGAAAAGGGGAAGCCCAGCAAAGGAGAGGACCTCCCTAAAGGTCAACCAATGATGAACCTTTCCTTTAAATTGTCAGCAGCTAAAGCATTTCAAACTGTTTGACTTATTGGGTTGACTTGATGAATGATTAGTATTTGCGCTGTTGTTTTTCCAAATGGTGGTCCTTTACAGGGATTGATGAAGCATCTGAAAGCGAGGAAGAAAGTGAGGAAGAGAAACAGAACGAGGAGGAAACAAAAGAAGAGGAAGAAGAAGAGGATGGAAAGAAAACCCCAGTTCAAGTTGACAAGAAGAAGAAAAAAGGTACGGACCTCATGAAGACACATGACAATTTGACAAAATACATAGCTGGATGAGGTCTCAATAAACATGAGTAGTGCTAAATGATACTCCTTTCTGTTAAAAGTTACATTATGTTAAGTTGTATGGACTTATGTGTCACAGACAGCAGTGGAGAATCGGAGAGCTCGGACGACAGCGACATAGAGGGAGAGACAGCCTCCGCTTTGTTCATGGTGAGTGGGAGAATACATGGATGTTTATGCATTTTATTGGCTATTCCTGCTAAAACAAAATGTAGATCTTCAGTTTTTACATTTGTTTGTGTGTTGTCCCAGGATAATTAGTAACATTAGTTGTCACATGGACTATAATTAAGACTCACAAATGTTTTATTAAAACAGGTATTTTATTAAGGTGAATGTATGTGAATGGTTTTGTATATATGTGGGTTTTAAACATCTGTGTTTTGCTCCTTCTCTTTCTCTCTGTCTTAGAAAAAACGCACACCTCCTAAACGTGGAGGTGGGCGTGGCTCCGCAGGAAGCTCCAAGACTGGCAGCCGCCCTGGAACACCATCCATAGACTCTGCCACAACCTCCAGCACACTCCGTGCCGCTGCCAGCAAGCTAGAGCAAGGTGTTTGTTCGTACACAAACCCATGCATGACAGATGTTTGATGTTTTAATGTAACGCTCTCAAAAGTGGCTGTCCCCCTGTCATGATTCCACACCAACTAAACCTCCCTTTCCAACAGGTAAAAGACATCCTCAAGGGCCTGGCACTGACTCACCAGCTGCCAAAAGGCTGAAGATGGAGCCTAGCAGTCAGAGTCCTGTTCCTTCTGGGAAGAGCACGCCTCAGCCCCCATCAGGAAAATCCACACCAAGCTCCAGGTACTTTAACAGTCATGCTTTATGCCTCTAAGAAATATAATGTTATTTCCTCTCTCACACTGCAAAATTGTAAAATATATCGGTTTACAAAGCTGACATCATAATGCAAACATTCATTTAACTTTAAGCCAAAAGAGAAATAGTTTGACTAGGCATTTGTGAAAAGTATAAACCCAGTGTCTCTTCTATCCATCTCCCTCACAGTGATGTACAGCTAACAGAGGAAGCGGTCCGGCGCTACCTGATCCGTAAACCAATGACCACCAAAGACCTGCTGAAGAAGTTCCAGACCAAGCGCACTGGTTTGAGCAGTGAGCAGACTGTCAACGTGCTGGCACAGATCCTGAAGCGGCTCAACCCAGAGCGCAAGAATATTAACGAAAAAATGCACTTCTACCTCACTGAATAACCAATGTAAGTGGGGGATGGAGAGGCGGTAGAGAGGACCACTGAAAGTGAAAAGTTTTAGTATTTTCAGAAACACCCCTGACACTGCTGGAGAGGCTTTGTGTCTGTTTCAAAACAGGTTGTGCTGTGACATGCCGCAGGATGAAAAGTTGAAACTGTCACACATGGTGTTTATCAAAAAGTAAGTTAAAGTAAGTTTTGTTAAACATCTTGAATTAGTTTTTCATACCCTGAAGTTTCATATTAAACAATGAAAACCTTGTTAATGTCGAGAGGGAAAATAACTCAAACTGTGTGTGGTTATTCTCCATGTGTAAACAGTTTAACTTAGAGCTTAATGAATGAAAAAAATCTTTAACTTGTTTTTCTTTGTTTGAATCTTTTTCAATAAAACCTAAAATCTGCAGCTGTGCGAGGCTTTTTGTACACCATCTGTCATATAATTTGGTTTTATGGTATATGGCATAAAAAGGGATCTACTAATACAGAAGTGTTGTATAATTAAATTATTATATACAATAATATAATTAAATTATTATACAACACTAGTCACAATTTAAATAGAAATCCATTTTAAATCTTAATCAGCAATCTACAAATATGAAGTAAGGTTTTGTAAAGGCTTTTATAAAACGTGGAAGGAACAAAATATATATTTGCAGTTTTGATAAGTTCAAAGAATAACTCAATGTATTTCCAGTCTGTATAGTATACATTCCATCCACCTGTATATATTAATGTATATGTACACACTTTTGGAGGGGTGGTGTTCAAATGACTCATTTGTTTGTGCTGTGGTTTTTGAGGGAGTCCTTTTTTGCATATGAGGGCGATTTGGATGGCTATGGTGAAGTTTGTAAGGATACATCCATTCTTTTTTTGTTAAATAGTAGATTATGGTTCTTACTTCTCAGATTTTTCCTATATTTCTTTTTATGCAATTCTAAGAAAAGTGTTGCTAAAATAACCCCCCTGATAATGCCTACTGTGAAAGAAGCTTCTGTACACTAGAGAATGTGTGTATATTATTAAATGAGGCACTTTCTTAGATAGATAGATAGATAGATAGATAGATAGATAGATAGATAGATAGATAGATAGATAGATAGATAGATAGATAGATAGATAGATAGATAGATAGATAGATAGATATATAGATAGATAGATAGATACTTTATTAATCCAGAAGGAAATTAACACCAGAAGTGAAAAATAACATAAAAGTAAACGTGATGCAAGTCAGTATTTGGTCATTTTATGTCCTAACAATGAAGCAGTCGCTAGAAGGACAGAAAAACAACAATGAGTTACTGTCACCAGGCTGAGCATGCATGCAAATATTCATTCAAACCTCTCATTTGTATGTTGGGAAGCACAGTCTTATCTTTAACCAAGGTTATTTGTATTGTTATTCATTATGGTTTTGTTTACATAAGTAAAAGATATATCCTTCGCAGTGTACAAGTTACATAAATGATCATAAATAGAACACATTCGGCCAGATGCAAGAATATGTTCGTATTTTTATTCTTAAATCTGTCGTACTTTTTTCGTGAGGTGGAATTTACGAGTGTGCCATGTCGGATTCACCAAACACTCGTATCACCAGGAAACAGTCGTAAATGACCTTCGTAAACATGATGAATCCCACCTGTTCTAAATGAACGCGCGTTCCCGAGAATAGTAAATTAACATGAATGACGCCCCCAAAATACCAAATAAGGTCAGACGACCGGCAGGTTGTAGAGAAGCTCCATTCATGAAAATGGCACTAAAGACTAAAAATAAGAACTGTACGAGCTCTCAGACTGAGGTCCCGCTCTCAGAAATAGATAAACAGAAACACATATTATTATTTAGTGTTATTGGTGGAATTAAAGGTCCTGAGAAAGATCAAGAATGAGGAAAAATGACCCGTGCTGTGAACGCTGTCTCAGCTGTTGCGCGCAGCATCACAGAAATAAAAAAAAAAAATGACTGAGCATTAATTATGCCAGAGGATGTCATCAGCCAGGGAGTTAAACTATTACTTCGATAAGCAATATTTCAATTAAATGAATAACAGTTTTTAATAAATATTCAGGTTATATTGTGGAAAAGTAACTGTGGAAAAGTAGCTGTGGACAAGTCGCTTTGTAGTTTCTGCCGCTAATATTTATATTGTAAGCTTGCATTATATCATAGTTTCAATTGTCAATTTAAATGACTGATATATCTACCTAAATTGTTAAATAGCCTACTTCTTTATACTAAATAGCCTAATTATTTTACAAACAGAGTAATGTCATCATGATTATGGATTCAGAAGTGCAATTTAGTGAACGGGACATAGTATACACTTCATTTCTCTGTTAAGTGGTAGTCAGCATACAGTGATGTTAAAAAGAAAATCCAAGTCAGTTGATTCTGAAGCTCAACTGCTGATGTTACACCTGCTGCCGGATTGCTGTCAGCACAGACCTGCTAACACCCGGGATGACAACACAGGGCAAGCCGGCAGAAGAAGTTGGAGATGAGGGTACCCGTTTGGAGGTGTTATGTGTTCATTAAGTGATTATCATATCTTGCTTATAGTATATGATGTCGTCGTCCCCCCCCCCCCCCCCCCCCGGAGAAAATTGAGTTCCCCCAAAAGACATGATATCGTTGGCACACTGCCATTAGACAATTAGACAGTAACAGTCGTGTTTTATTGCTTTGGAGGACTGCAGGTTGGTTGTGCGTGAGAGGTACGACAGGTCTGCACCACTCGTTCATTTTGTTCGTACCTAAGAGAAAATCCAAAATACGAGGAAATTGGTGAATGCGGCAAATCCTCGTAAATCACTCGTACGCACGGTTTAAGAACGAATCTGTGTGTACGAGTGGTTCTTGCATCTGGCCCATTGTGATATTAGTCTCATGAATCTGTACTGCTGCCTCATTTGTAGTATCATAGCACTATTAGACAAATTGAAGAAAAAGATTTTCATTATTTTGTAATAATTTTCCATTTCCTGCTATGAAGTTGATATTTTAGCACATTAAATTTGACAAGAGCCAAACCAACTTAAGCTTTCTACTTATGTTTTAGTTATCATGAAGTGAACTCTGACCTTCTTTAAGGGGTGTGAAGGTGTAGTCAGGGAGGCGGCATCTTAGCTTGGCGATGCTGGCTGTCTTCTTCATCTGGCCGTCCGACAGGGCGATGTCAAACTGACGTGAGGCGTCAAGGGTGAGAGCAGGTGGCGGTTCCAGTTGCTTTGAGCTATTACCAAAACAGCAACAATTTACTTTGACAAATAAATCCCGCCCTGAAATCTGCAGTTTCTCAAGAAGAAATATGGTTTCTATTGCTCAAAAATGTAAATTTGCTCCTACAGCCATAAAAGCTGAGAATAATTCCTGAGAATATATTACAGACAATGGGATTTGGATGACATGTTTCTGTGTTTTTGTACTTTTTTAAGATTGTCACCTTAATTCAGTCAGACATACATTTGGAAAAGGTAGAACAGAAGTTGAAATGAAATTCCCATTCTCAGTGCAATATAAGTTTGAATATATACAGTACATTAAATAAGTGTAATAGTAGTATAACAGATAATAGATGTACTGTCTTCTAAAGCTCCAGATCCACACACATCCACAGGAGTTCCTTCATCTATGACAGTGACGGAGGAATAGACACTATTACGTGATTATTGTCTGTGTTAGTGTATGGTTTTCATTACTTGTGGTGCATGTGTGTGTCAAAATGTATTTTTCAGGGGCCTGAGTAAATCACTTTTGGCTTTGTATGTCTTGTTAACGAGTGCTGACAGCACATGGTGCTTCTCTACGTTGAAGTTGTTGAAAGGACCAAACACTTTGGTTGGGATGACTACTGTTTAACAATGTTCATACTGCTGAAAATATGCCCTGTCAACACACTAGCACACACATACACTTCAACCTCAAATAACATTGGCATGAATAGGGTATGCGGTTTTTCCAGGAAAACTACAACTGGACAGGCAAGACACGACCTTAGTGACACCTGTCTTTTGGGCTGTCTGTAGTACATTGTCATTGATATTGTCTCTCTATGAATGTATCAGACTGTCACTGTATTAGCCATCACAGTTAAAAGACAACGTAGATGTCAGCACACTGACCTCACTTTAATGTGGAGTTAAAAGTGATTTTCCTGCAGTTTACAATTCTTTAACCAAAAAGTGTAAGTTCTCTCTTATGTGTAGATAGTCTTCCCACTTTTGCTGCTAGGTGGATGGCATGAGTGGGATGATACTTCTCTAACACAGCCCCGGTCTGCCCAGCATCTGTTAATATTTTAGTGCACAGTGTTGATGCAACATTTTTACACTTTGGATCAAGATTTGAAAAACATAAAAATGGAGCCTCTGGTGTTCTTAGTGTTGTAAAACACAAGATCAGCATATTTAGAAGAAAGGAAGATCCACTTTTCTCCCTCATATTTCCCACCTTCCTGTTGCATCACATGATGGATGGTTTTGCCTACCAACGCAGATCAACCAGTCACCAGAACACGCATTGGCCCGCCATTGATTCCATGGCCAAATAATCTATATACCGAGTGAAAGTCACATAGAAATTAACAAATGAAAATACAGATTATACAAAGGTATCACATTTCTAATGCCTTCATGCTATCAACGTGTGACTTAGAGGGCTGAAGTAAGTGTAGACATCACCCAGGGTGTCAGTATATGCCTCAGCAATGCTGTCTAACAATTACTTCAATCTTTTATGTACTGTTATGTTTTAGTTTTTTTACACTTTATTAGGTACATCTGTTAAACTGATGTTTAGCAGGCAATTTTGTGGCAGCAACTCAATGCATTTAGGCATGTAGACATGGTCAATACAATCTGCTGAAGTTCAAACAAAACATCAGGATGGGGAAGAAATGTGATTTAAGTGACTTTGAACATGGCTTTATTGTCGGTGCCGGACGGGCTGGTTTGAATATTTCAGAAACTGCTGATCTACCGGGATTGTCATGCACAAAGATCTCTTGGGTTTGCAGAGAATCGTCTGGAAAAGACCAGTGAGTGGCAGTTCTCTGTGAAAAAATGCCTCGTTGATGGCAAATGTCAGAGGAGAATAGCCAGACTGGTCCATAGTGACTAGATCTCAATCCAAAAGAGTACCTTTGGGGTGTGGTGGAACAGCAGATTTGCATCATGGATGTACAGCTGACAAATCTGCAGCAACTGTGTGATGCTATCATGTCAATTTGGACCTAAGTCTCTGAGGAATTTTTCCAGCACTTTGTTGAATCCATGCCATGAAAAATTAAGAAAGTTCTGAAAGCAAAACCCAGGGAACAAACTCGGTACTAACTAGGTGTATCTGATAAAGTGGCCAGTATGTCACACAAGTTGCTTAGTACAGAAAGGTTATTAATATAAACTGATAATAAACTAAACTAAAAATACACTATAGTAAACTAATCTAATGGCTGTGATAAATGTATTTATTGTTCCAAGAAGCTTCATTTGCACATCCAAGTTCCCTTTGATTTTATTTGGTAAAGTGTTCTGCAAAATATTTCACCAAGATTGCCCTGTGAAACACACCAAAGTGAGATATATACAGTATCGATCAAAGAATCAAAGGACCTCTCCTGCCTTTTAATGTGGAACTAAAATTTGTATAAGCAAATATTTTATACATAGCTGAGATTCTTAACTTTCGGCATGTCGCTGTCCTCCAGCAGTGGGAGGTAATTTAAATTATTTAAAAACTACAGCAAAGATAGTGCAGTTGTTGTGGGAGGATGTGTAGAGACATGTTCTTTACTTAAATTAGCCATTGCTTGACTTTAAAAAAGCTGCAGTGAATGAAGTCTGATAGTCAAGGGAACGTTCAGTTGATAACCCCAGTCAACACTCGTCCATAGCCCAGTGTAGAGTGCCAAATACATTAAATGTCCTGGACACTTCATCATACAACAATTGTATATTAACTAAAAGACATGCAGGTCATTGACACAATCCTCAGAGCTCAGGTTATGCTCTGTTAACATCCAAGCTGAGTAGATGTTAGCCCGGAAGGTTCCGACAGATGACGGCAATTCGGCGCTGACGAGGCACTTTCTGTCCATTGAACACAGACTCCTCATCTTTTAGGATTTCATGAGTGAAGTCATATCTGGCCTGGTCCCTGTCGGAGTGTGAAGGAGAGCAGGAGACATTACTGCACTGTTTATTGCTAGATATTACTTAAATGTTTTGAACCATTATCGTTCCTGGGAAAGATGCACTATGTTTGAAACCTCAGTATGTAGAGGGAGCGTCGGGGCAGCAGCATGTCCAGCCACTCACTGCTGGCATCCTCCTTTACCAAGCGCATGATGCTGTCCGACAGGAGACTCAATCCAGCGATAGTGGTGCCACAAAACTGAAAAATTAGAAGATGATCAGACAAAAGGAGAGAAAAAATGCAGCTGGCATTATTAGAGTTAAGTTGCTGAAGATGTTGTCCATTTACCTTGACGCTGTCGATATGAGGCTTGATGTAGCCAGTCTTGTCCAGATCTAGGACGTGCACAGGCCCGAGGAGTGGGCTACCCTCAGCAAACGCTATAGATCGGACACGAGTCAAGACCTCCTCACACTCTGCACCCCACCTAACACGCTCAGTCTCTCGATACCCGTGAATAGCCTGCATGTGGGAAGGTGAAAACAGCACAGATATAGTCACTGTTACTTCAAACAAAACATTGCTCTATATGTGGAATACGAAAATAACTATTTATGTGGACAATTAAGGTTGTCAAAAGTGTGAAATTACGTAAAGATGATTTTTATCTAATAATCTTGATAATCTTAGAGTCTGTAGTTGTACATGTCACCCTGAGCCTGCGAAAACATCAGAATTTCAAGCATGCAAATATACAAATATAAATACATTGCATTTGTGTTTTATTTCAGATGGTGAGTTTTTTGTAACTAAACTGTATTGACTGCCACTCTTTTCCAGGACACTTTTATAAGACAGTTTTTAAGGCTTTTGAGTGAATAAAAGCACAACTCAAAAACGTCAAGGGTGGAAGACCTTTAAGACATCAAACATTAAAACAACCAAAAACTGGACAAACACGGGAAAACTCAGTGTTCATGCAATTATACATTATGGTGAATGATTTTGGGCAAAAAAAATGTAGATGTGAGGAAAAATCATCGTAAAACCAGTGACAGGTGTGGGTTTTTTTTAGCGTGACCCTGCACCTCCATATCCACCTATAATGTCAACATGAGGTAACATTTTGTATAAAGTTATGATAACTATCAAGCATGTGTTTGTTGTCTTACATCGTCCCAGTGGTCAAATTGGTAGCGTTTCTTCTTCAAGCCTAGCTCCAACTCTCGCAGAAAAGCTTCCTCCTCCTCCTCGCTGATGAAGCCCGTCCTCACCTCCACCTGTGAGCCGATTCTATGCAGAAGCTCCTGGCTGGATCCGACGACCAGAGCCGTGTCTGTCCCCTCTGCGGCTAACAGGCCTCCGCTGCCGGCACAGGAGCTGAGGGCACGCCGGGGACTGCAGCACACAGCTGGTCTATGAAGGCGTTTAACTACCGCCAGCAGCAGTTTCATCCTCCTGTTTGACTGATATATAGTCAACCTCGCTACACGGTACGAGTTTTGGTAGTATGTTGACAAAAGTCAAGGGGTAATGGCAGACGCCATATTGAGAACGCAATGTATTGTGGGGGGTGTAGTCTTACAGCAACATCACGCGTTGTAGGCTATCTTAAGTTTTTTTTTTTTTTTTTTTAAATCTTTAAATATTAACTAGAAAATATTAAGAAACAGTCGAAAACATAAATACTAGAATAGAATAATATTAATAAAATATTGTCTTCTAAATAATAACTTTAAATGGTGATGTGGGCCGATAGTGTGGTAGTAAGCTATCCATGGCAAGGAAATGTTACATTGATTCATGACACATTTTGTGGATGTTACTATATGTTCCTTTGAAATAACCTTTTTGATTGAGGATACAATATTGACACATTGAATGATAAGCCTTGACCATTTGTGTCACCAAGTAAAGTTGATCTTTAAATTGTTGATATGATTTGTGGGAAGAGAGCTGTTCTTCAATAATTAAACATTTTACCTCACTGTAACCTAGCCTTTGTCCAACCTGGTATGGTTTAATTTAGGTTTGACGACTCCCTGTATACATTGTGTCTTATAAAGAAAAAGTAAATAATTCTCTATTAATACAAACATGCAGAGTTTGTCTCGGTTTACTTTTCTAATATCATATGATACTGAGCATTAAATGTAAAGAAGACAAGCAGACACAGTGCTAGATTTCAGGCTCTGCATGTGTTTATACATTCAATTTAGGCTATATATATGCACGCAATGGTCAGCCACAAAATATACTGAATACAAGCCTATTGCTTGCTCTATGAACATCTCTAGCAGGTTAAACAGATAATTGTTAAGTCCCTATTATTAGCACAATTCAAAATATTGATACAATAAATTGTACACAATATCATTTATATAGTCAACAACCATTAATTGATTGCTTAACACGTTTAATGTAATGTTGCAGTTCTGCAATGTGACCACTGGAGGACAGTGAACACTCATGAAGACACTCGGATCAACGGCCCACTGCAGCTATACCCTAGAAGCAGACCTAACACCATATGAACTACCAATGAAAACATTGAATAAAATACTGAGAGAGGAAGTGATGTTTCTAGTTTCTCCACTGTCAGGTATGTAAGTAAGCAAAACATTCACAAAGCTCATATTTATTGCAGCAGTGGTTGCTTTAATATATTATGGTGCAGGAATTGTTAACAAATTGTGTGTATATGGCACCTGGTTTGTTAAAATCAATAGTGTCATATTTTTTCTGCACTGTTAAGTTATTAACAACTTTAAAAGGGGCAACAAATAAAAATATAATATGAATGATTAATTGAGGGATGGTAGCATGGGAGGTGCTGAATATATTTGAAATAATTTAAGGGATGGATAAGGAAAGAGAGCGTATATGTATTTGTGTATTTGTGTGTTTGTGTATGTGTGTCTGTAGTGCTATGTTTGAGAGAAAAATTGAATATAAAAATGAGAGAGAAGCAAGTTCTGAGAGCAGATAAAGTGGTGACTTCATCCCCGCTAGAGATTCCCCCAGAAAAAAAGAAAAAAAACTGGCCTACTTACCACTAAGGACAGGTTACGACCCTCTCTCTCCTGCTCCCTCCTGCTCCCTCATTGCTTTGTTTCCAGGCGAACCTCTGTAGTCAGTGAATGGTATAAAAGTACAAGGGAAATGGGGCATCTTCTTTAAACTCTTCAGAAATCTTAAAGATTAAAACTGAGGTTGTATTTCTGTATCAGGCAGATCAGTTATAAAAAAGGGCAACTGTCAAGGAGCCAGGAGGGGATCGAGGAAGAAGATTTTGCTTATGCAGGACCAGCTGTGTCCTGCTTATGACCAGGTTAATTATTCTAGATGTTTAAAAATGCAGTGTGCTCATTTCAGCAGTTTGAAAACTTTATGTAGGTGTATTTTTGTGTATTGCACTAACGTCTATCTGCTATACTCACACCACAACTAGACTGACAGGATGACCATGTAGCAGCTGGACTTTAAAAGTGGGAGACTTGCGGAAGAAGCAACCAACCTCAGGTTAGGCAGAAGTTAGGTGCAAAACAACCAGGTGTTTATTTCCCCCACAATGAAGACATAGTGACAATAACAGTCATAAATCTCCACATAAAATACTGTGGACCACAGGTAGCATGTGGTCCTGACAGCAGCTTAAAGTACACTAACTGCCCTACACTAATTACCACATGGTATCTCCCAGAACCTTTAAATTGGTGCTCAGATACCCTGGGGATTCTTGAGCCCAAACACCCAGGAGAGGTGACACAACATAGGTAAGTGACCTGAACAACAGTTAACACTACATTGAATCCATCATCATTTTGGAAAATGTTACACCACCACATTCTAAGAGGCAGCAACATCTACAAAACATTAGTACAGTTTCCTTAAAAAACATTCCATACTTCAAGTTTGTGTCATATTTCTTTTACTAGTACTATATACAAGTTGTGTTACAAAATACTAGTAATAAAGTGGTCCTTCATTACAGAGACACATTTTGCTTTTGATTCATGTAAGCATGAGCCTATACATAGAACACATCCAAATGCATGCACTGCAAGGATTATTAGTGCTCTTTCTGTGAGCCTGCTGTTGGTCTCGGTCAGTGAGCATCCACAATAAAACTAACTCATATCCCCCCCACCCCCACCCCCAACCCCACTAGTCCTCCTCCTCCAACACACACATGCAACTGATGTGATGTCCATTTCATTGTTGGATGCCATGCTGCTGCCCCTAGCATTACATTCATCCAGCCATGATGAGTGTTTTGGGTTGGTATTCCCAGTTGGTGCACGCATTTAAAGCTTCTATGATTAACTGCATTATCATCAGTCAGCTTGCCCTGGAGGCATCATTATGCCTTCTGTTGAATCATGCAATTAAAATGAGTATTACCAGAGAAATACTTGCAGTGCTCAGTGGAAGGTACATGTGTGGAACTTGACCGCTATAACTGCAACAGTGATACAGTGATAGCCACCCAAAAATGCAGAATGTCATAGTATAATCTTAAAGATCCTCTCCATATGTTTCAGGACATGTAAAAACCTTTTTCTAGGAACAATAATTCTAAGAATCTATTAATATAAAATTAGTTTTAATTTCAAAAGTAGGATAAACAAGATCTATCCTAGTTTTGAAATTAAAACAATTTTTTTATATTCACTGGAATGTCCATTCTCAATGTATGTGCACTGGAGGCTTCAAATTTAAGTTGTTTATTGGTCCATGTTTGGCTCCAGGGTGCACACCTTAAATTTATATTTTCAGTGAGCTGAGAGAAAGTTTCCTTCTTCAGTAGATGAATGTGAAAACAGCCTTCCAGTGTCAAAATCTGCACATCCATCATTCTGCACAGTGAGGCTCACGCATTCACATCAGGTATCAATAAGTAAAAGACATTTTGACTGGAGGAGGGTTTACAATTTTTTTATTCATGACGACCATAGAAAGTGAATGAAGTAGGACTCCGGTTGTTTTTGTAGCACAATAGTAAAACAGGTACAATCTGTATTTGTAATGTTGAGGGGAAAGTGGACTTTAGGAAACACACACAGAAGAAGAAAGCTGTGAGAAAGGGGTAAGAATTCCCCATCTGGTCTACAAGTGAGTCTGCATATGCTTATCTGTGGTCTGTCCTGTCAGATAGTCAGCTTAACAACAATCACTAGTCTAAGGAGACAACCAAACACAATAAGTCATCACTGCAGGATCTCGCCTTCTTGATGATAGTATTATAATCACACCATGGTAAGTTCAGGACATAATCACACTCCCCTACTGTTCCACTAGAGCTGCTTGTCAGGTTTGTTAGACTTGTTAGGTTTGGTTAAGGCTGGGATGCCAAGTTTTCAATATGTGTATGTGTATGTGCTCTACTGAGTCATTGTATCAATTGTTCTTTAAAGCTTCTGTTAGCTTTGGCATAGTGTGGCTGCCCATCTGTAATACTGCCTGTACTAGTTAAGCCTGAATTGGATGTTGTATAAACCAAATACAGCACCTGACCCATTTTTAAAATCTTAAACTACTTTTCACACTGTTTATGTAAAGATTCATGTTAGGAGAGGGCAAAGTAGCATTTGTGACACACCATTGACTGATGTTTGACTATAAACCACAATCAGCCATTTTGCTGTGTGCACAATTTGGACCAGTTTTGCAGAGGTTCACATATACAGAAGTCTGCAACGGGTCTGTGAAAGACTGGGTTCAGCAGGGGCGGAGTGTTCTACATGCATCCAGCACATTGAATTATTCAGCCTTATGAATCATTGAGTCATGACACTCCTTTTTAGGCCCTCTCCTCAGAGTTCCAGCCACACAGCTACCCAGTACTTGAACATCTGACAGAGAAAAGAAAAACAATGCAGAACAATCCCGACATTTTTAAACTATAGTCTTTAAGCATGTTAGAAAGCTGCAGTGGAACACATGGATCTTATTGTTACTGCTTCCTCACAGATTTCAGCATCCAAATGGAGTATTAAACATAACCTGGAGTTAATTACCACATTATTTCTGAAATATACCGATATACCTATACTTTTATTGAAAATCATGACACTTGTAATATACTTTTATAGTATTATGAAGAGGCTGACGTGGAAAGGTATAACACACCATATTCACCAGGACTCACTCTCAAAGACACTGCTGTGTAGGACAATGATCGCCGATTATGATGCATTATTTTCCCCTGCCATATACCCTATGAATACACTGAGATTGTCATGTATATTGCTCTTCTATAGAGACACTATGGGCCTGATTTACTAAGATCCCAAATAGTGGGTACTAAATTGCGTGCACGGTGCAATAGATTGCGCGTGTCGTTTGCTTGCGTTTTGCGGGTGATCTACTAAGAATAATTGCGTAAATGAAAACAGGTGCAACGGGGTGGAGACAGCAGTATTTAAATGAGGGTTTTGCGTGTCTTTCTGCAGAGTTTGGACGAGCAGAAAGCCCGCAAGCGCAAAATGAAATGTGATCAGGTTCTAGTGGAAGAGGTTAACAAATATATTGAGTTATAACAAAAACAAATATCACCAGAAAAACCGACATTTGGAGAGTATTTGTGACTAAGTCAATGCTGTTAGTAAAACCAAAAATATTCCACTCCAAAATTATTAACACAGGTGGAAAAACTCTGTCGTGTGCGTATTATGTCATTGTGCCTCCGTCTCCTCCTCTCCACAGTGACAAAAGTTATCTGTGCGCAGTGCGCAGCCGGTTAATACCTGCCCTTATTATTTATAGACGCAGTTCGCGTATTATTTATAGACGCAGTTCGCGTCAAAAATAATACCTTCAGGTTTGGTAAATCACAATGCGCGTGCTAAATAACATATTTGCATTTTCTCCTCCCTGTATTTTGCGCACTGGGGTTGAAACGCCCCATATTACATATTCATTATGGCAAACCCACTAAATGGACAGCGCGTACTATCTTGCCCAGTTGAAAGACGCACATCTCAGTGCGCTGCGTTAGTAGATCAGCTTGCACATTTTTTGCGGGTGATGTCAAGTTCGCACACGTTTTTACACACGCAAACCTTTAGTAAATCAGGCCCTATGTGTTCTTGTGGGGTAACAATGTTTTATGCATGGCTGGCCTTGGAGCTGTTGCTGTTCAGTGCTTCTTGTGCTGGCTGTGTGAAATAACAGGTTTGGACAGAAGGCTGCTGCTCCTCAAAGGCTCCAGTTCTGAAGGGCAATAGATAATTTCACAGACCATCACACCCAAGTGTAAACACACACATTTGTGAATATACACACATACATAAACAAGATGTAACAACCTATAAAATTGGTGGACATTTGTTTAAAAAAAACAAAAAAACAACAGAAAATGCATTTTATATACTCGCTGCATTGTAAAGTTGTTTTAGTATGACAGAATTTTAGACATTGTGTAAGAAACTGCAGTGTCTTGGCATTGTAATACACTTGCTGTAACATGTACAACATCATCCAAATGTAAAACATGAATGAGACTGAACGGTGAGACAGTAAAGTAGTTCCATAATTCTGACTATGTAACGCAAATGAAGACATCTATGTACTGACTTATGTACTGAAACACTCTTGGCAGAGAATCAGTAACAGCATAGATGTGTCTATTTATTTACATTATCAGTCCACATGTAAATATAAATTATTTGTCCTGCTCCTGTTGCTGTCTTAAAGTGTTTTTATGCTTTTCAGTAATTGTGGTGCTTTGATTTGTTTATCATTCATAGTAATGCCATGGAGGGCTTTAAAATGTATCTCTTCCTCTCTTTCTTACACGCACACACACACACACACACACACACACACACACACACACACACACACACACACACACACACACACACACACACGCACACACACACACACACACACACACACACACACACACACACACACACTGTTTTTCTATCACTTTCGAGGACATTACATTGACTTACAATCGTTTCCCGAAGACCTACCCCAACACTTACATGCTTAACCCTTAACTTTGTCTTCCAAAAGGGCGCTATGTCCTCCTATGTAACCTTAAACCTACCAAATGGGATACTTGCTGACCCCAAAACTATACTTCTTGTCATATCTCACAGGTGCTTTATGACTTTGTCAATTTGTTCTTAATGACTTCATATAATTTTTTATCTTTTTGTTTTAATTAGTGCTTTTAAAAAATACCAATATATTGTCTTCCTCGGGGACCCCAGTCAAAAGCACCCAATTCTCCCTATATATGCTGTTTTAATAGATGGTATGATAGTATGAAGTATTTATTAAGTTTGTGTACTTGGGAGTAGTTGTATCAAAGTTGTATTAAAGAAAAGTATTTTTGTTTTACACAATATGCAAATTAACAGTAACTTTTGTATAATAATAATAATAACAATAATAACAATAATAATATTACGTTTTTTCATATGACATTAAAAATAGTACTATTAATGTTTTGAGAAGGAATAAGTTTACATTTTTCTATGTAAGTTAAATGTGTTGTAGGGTTAAACAGATTCACATCCTCACAACTTGAGGAACATTTGTTTATTAATCATTCATCATAGTTTGATCGTTCCCACTGTATTAAGATGCTGAATAGCGCCCATTGAGGCGCTCTCCGTGGTCCTGAAATGATGTATATACTGCTTCGTATTGCTGTCCATGGTCCTGGAATGATGCTTGTAGGGCAGGCATGTCCAAACGATTCCATAAAGGGCCGGGTGCCTGCAGGTTTTTGCACATATGACTCAGCTAATGAACTCTCTGAAGACTGAAATCAGTTGATTAAGTGAGTTGAACTAGGTGTGCTCCTGCTTGGTTGGAATGAAAACCTGCAGCCACATGGCCCTTTATGGAATCGTTTGGACATGCCTGCAGTAGGGTTAGCAGTATCTATCTATCTATCTATCTATCTATCTATCTATCTATCTATCTATCTATCTATCTATCTATCTATCTATCTATCTATCTATCTATCTATCTATCTATCTATCTATCTATCTATCTATCTATCTATCTATCTATTATTTTCTCCCTGGCTCACTCTCTTTGGTTATGATCAGGAATTAAAATGTGTGTTCTAGCATGCCCTTGTGTTGGGGTCAGTCTCACTCTCGTGGCCGGAAGCATTGCTTAAGTGGACACAAAACAAAACGATCCCTTTCTGGCATATCGGATAGACGTTTAAGGTCGTGCTGTTATCGATTGGCGTTCTCACGCAGAAGGTTTTTCTCCTAATTCAATCTCTTGGAGAGGTGAATTCATTCTCCCGGTCACCCTTAAATCTGTATATGTATAATCATTTCCCATTCACAGAGGCAGCTATTTCTGGAGTCAATCAATTAGGTCACATAATAGATTAAGAGAACGCTGCCCTGTGATGTTGTGGGCTATAGCCTATATCTCTCCTCTTCTCTGGGGATTAACGTATTGGCCCTAGTAGGCCTACTTTACTAACGGTATGTTTGAGAAAGGCTAATGGCATTCACCGAATATGAGACCAATTTTGGCCACAAGTCTTCATCATCAAAAAAAATCCAATGCAATTAAAATACAAATGGTATTCGGGTTGCCTCAGTTTCAGTCTGAGTTTCCCTCTATGCGAAAGACTGATATTTTATAAGAGATGACAGGTTTGACAACTTGCGTGGAATTTACAGGTAATGTAGAAACGTTTTCACAAGAAAAAAAACACAGCAGCTCTCATCTCTTGGAAATGTCCATTCACGTTGCCTGTGTTTGTTATGTCATTGAAAATCTTTGTTGTGCCAGGGCTTTAGCGCAAAGCATATGGTCGCACCTTAAACAGACACCGGTGATTTGGTGGAGCAATGAGAAAATCCTCGAGGAGAGGAGAGGGAGGGGGGCAGGGAAGAAGATCCTAGACTCGGTTTTAGAGAGGGAGGGAGGAGAGAGCTCTCTTCGTCCATTAATTTCCAAATGTCTGTTGCTAAGAATAGCCTCCCCCTCCACCTTCCCTAACAAACACACTTTGACGCGCACCCACACTTTGACGCGCATTTACTCTACTCACGCGCCCGTGTGCACTCAGTCATTATCAGCTTTGGTTGCAGCTCTATCTTTGCGCGACCTGCATGATGCCAACACTCCCCCGTTCTGCCACACACATGCACACACGCACGTGCGCACACATCTGGCTATAATAAGAATACTTACTGGGTCTTTAAGAAAAACACTCATACAGAGGTGGGAGAAAAGGAGAAACACAGTCACAGTTGCAGATGTCAGCTCATCCTCTACGCCAATAGATTATTTTACGCTTTATTTCAAATTGATTTGGAGTTGGACAGCTAGATAGGCCCAATCCAACTGGGCAGGGCTATAGCCCAAATCACCTTAAAAAAACAGGCGATAGACGGTGCCTCCGTCCGTGACATTCGTCTGCAAGTTGGACGAGCTGCGTGCGTCATGTGCTGCGGCTGCAGAGCCGATCCGGCTCCCTTTATAGTTCACACAAGCTTAAAGACAATGATTCCTCGCGGTGCGATTATTTAATGATTGGATAAACTCCGACCAAAATTCCAAAGAAACAGCCGGTCCCCTCCCTTTAATTTTTGTCTCCATCCATTCACCAATCTATCTTTCCGTCCGTCCGTCTGTCTCTCTCCTCCTCCCCTTGGGGCTGCTGGACGAAGAGAGAGGAGGCCGTAAGAACGCACTCCCCCTACTCCAATGAGAGAGAGAGAGAAATGACGCTTTGCCAGGACATTTGGGCTCATCAGTGCGGACGAAGGTAGACTTTTCGGGGCGGGGATGGTGAGGGACTTTATCGGCACTGCTGCACCTCGAACAGCCAAACCAAGATTATGAGAGGGTGTAAGACGGCAGAGAAGCGGCCGTCATATCCTTGTCTTTGACGACACCGTCCGTGTGTCCCTTGCTCAGCTTCTGGATGGCCGCGCAGGTGTCGGAGAGAAGATGATGGATGCAACGAGGGAAGATGCTATTGAATTCATTTGACAAAATTGTTTCATCTCGACTACAATGACGCCGACCTTTCAAAGGAAAACGGTATTTTTCATCCTACTTTCTGCTCGAGATTTTTTATTCTGAATAAGACTCATTAATAACAAATGCCACATTTTTCCTGCTCTCAAGGCTTGTCAGAGCGCACTGGTAAAACAACTGTGAGGTGGCGGGAGCCACATTATTGCCACACAATGTACCAAACATTGCGGATGTTTCTAAATAAATAAATAATAGTAGCTTTCCCATTCAATGCCTTTTACGTATTCGGAAACGCGGCTGTTTCCAAAATGCCAAGTTTGAACGTCTGACCGCTAAAGGCACAGGGTATTAATAATTTTTTGATTTATTTTCGGCAATCTGATTTATTGAGGCCTGTGTGTTGTTAAAGGCGCGTGTACTGTCATTATATGCTGTCATGAGAGTAAAGAAATAAATCGCCCAGAAAGGCGCAGAAGGCTGTGGTGCGCTCTCATACAGGCATGGACCATGGATAACATGAAACATTCATGTTAACTCGCTACAGTCTCCCCATGATTTCATGTTGGGGGCGAAACTGGGTTTATACAGACATAAGAACGGACTAAGACTGAGACACCCACAACACTACCCTACAGTGTAACCAGTCAGCCGACTGACCACACGTTTAATTTCCTCACACCCACAATTGGCCGTTGGCAGATAAGCACAGAGCAGGAGACTGTACATGGGCGTCCTCGTCTGCTAAAACCAACAGCTGCATATAACTGCTCGCCGGGTGCAGGTGATCAGCATAAGCTTACAAGACAACCCGTTGTGCATATGAGACGTTGTGATCCAGATGGGATGTAATGTTGTGTGGCTGCACAGCTGAGCATTGGTCTCCTTCTCCGCTGCTTCGTGAAGATTGGCTTTCGGTGTCCATAGAATGGCGCGGTTCGGAGACGAGGTACCGGCCAGTATGGCGGAGGGCCCGGCGGAGGGGGCCCGGGCGGCCGTGGTGGAAGCAGACAAGGAGGACCCCACGGACACCCTCACGGTCACGGCCACGGCAAGGCCACGGCCACGGTCACGGTCCACAGGGGGGCCCGGAGGCCAAAGAGTGTACAAGCAGTCAATGGCGCAGAGAGCCCGACTATGGCCCTCTATAACCCATTCCTGTGCGCCAGAACTGTTTTACTGTCAACCGCTCGCTGTTCATTTCAGTGAGGATAACTTCGTGAGAAAATACGCCAAAAAGATCACCGAATGGCCATATCCTTTACCTGGCATTGTACAGTGAGTAAAAGCTGACTACTGTAGGCCTTTTCTGGAGATCAGGTAATGTGCAGTCAGATGTTGGATTGGATGGTTCACATTTTTTTCTTATTCCATGAGTAGCAAGCTTTACATTAAGCCATTTAATGACAAAGGTGTAACCAGCAGAGGCATCAATGCAAGCCCATGTGAGTTAGGCTATATGAGGTGACAGAGGAAATACTGATCATGTAATTTATAGTTAATTAAGATGAGGGGGCATGAACCATCAGCCGCTTTTATGAGGCTGTTGGTCACCATCAATCACATTTGTTAGTAATTTCATGTCACATCTCCTCGGACTTGCTTGATATACGTTTCCTGTGTGTGTGTGTGTGTGTGTGTGTGTGTGTGTGTGTGTGTGTGTGTGTGTGTGTGTGTGTGTGTGTGTGTGTGTGTGTGTGTGTGTGTGTGTGTAAATGTGTGGTGGTAGTGGTGGTGTCGAGGCGGGGTGGGGTTTCTAGGGGGCGCTGCTGCATGGTTGCTGATGTCAGCAGAGTAGGCCCAGCGCCCAACGCGGGTATGGAGACAGGGGAGATGGGGGGAAGGGGAGGGGAGGGGAGGATAGGAGGAGAGGTGGAGAGAGATGAAAATAAGCAGCTACAATCTGTGTGTTTGTACCGTATCAGCATGATGCAGGTGTCTAGATATTGTGTGTGTGTGTGTGAGAGAGAGAGAGAGAGAGAGAGAGAGAGAGAGAGAGAGAGAGAGAGAGAGAGAGAGAGAGAGAGAGAGAGAGAGAGAGAGAGAGGAGAGAGAGAGAGAGAGAGAGAGAGAGAGAGAGAGAGAGAGAGAGAGAGAGAGAGAGAGAGAGAGAGAGAGCAGGTATATAAGTATGCTGGCTTATTAACTTGTGCATTGACAGTATTTCCCATGTTGAGGCTCCTCCTCTTAATCACACAGGATGCAGGTGTCATTGAATGAATGTGCCATCATTTCAAATTCTGTGTGTGTGTGTATGTGTGTGTGTGTGTGTGTGTGTGTGTGTGTGTGTGTATGCGCATGTATGTATGTGTGCTGGTGCTAAGTGTAACAGCGTTGAATTCCCAGCATTACCCTGCATTTTCATTTTTCAGAAAGCAGCACATTGCACCATTTTGGGGAGAAAAACCAAATGATTTGAGTGTTTTCATTTCTAGGATTTTGCGTATGTCTTTCTGAATGCATGCAAACATGAAAGTAAGTTTCTGTGTGAGTGTTAATGACAAGAGGGGAAATTGGAGTAATGATTGTATTGATCGATGTTGATGCTTGAGCTGTGACATAACTACACACACTAATTGGCTGCTCTGGTGAAATGCAGGAGCTACTTATAGTGACTCTGAATCACGTCTATTCACCATCTAAATGACAGTCGTGTGTAAGTGAGAGTGAGGGTGCGGGTGCATGAAATCTGATGTTATATATTCATCAACTTCATTTCCAAAATGTATTACCAGTAAAACACACTTTCTAAATATACATAAATTCTTTATACAATCTTTATGTGAGGTTATTTGTAGACAGTTCTCAAATGTTGGATTTCTTACTTTTGAGCAAAACATTGGGAATCAGGGTCTTGTTTTGCTTATTAGTGTCAGACATGTCCTTAAGGTGTAAACCTCTCGGTGTCAACATTTTAAGAAAAGTGCAGACTGCTCATGTTTACATACTAATAGAAACAGGAAATGTTGAACCAACTTTAACAGGACTAATAACAAAAATGGAGAAATAATAACTGCATTGGAAAGAAAAAAGCGGGACAATGGAATCCAACATTTAAGAGAATGCACAGGAAACTTGTGGACCTTGTTGGGTTCACTTTCACGTGCACAAAAAAGCTGCAAAATGGCTTTCACAAGCAGAATGTTTTGACATGTCACTCTATGAAAAGCATGTTTCAACAGTAACATTAATGATGGCTGAATTCCATTTAAGTGCTTCAGCTTCAGGGTTCAGCTATTGTCAATGCAGGCTCATTGTCAATGCAGGCTCATTGTCACACTGTCATGGCGTACTGGGACACTTAAACTATATGGAGCCAATATTAATGACATTAGTAACATCTGTGCTTTCCCTACTGTAACAAGTTATCTGTCATGGAAAAGAACCGTGTCTCACTGTCATACAGTCACATAGCTGGTCATATATAGATTTAAACATATTCAAGTGAGATATACATTCCTTTTTATTTCATTAGGCCAACAGAAAATGTTGTCTTTTTTATATTACCAATATATTTTGCGGGGCGGTAAATTGCCTGGTGGAGATGGGTCTGATTATGGCAATAAAAGAGGAACTCTACACTTAACCTAATCATTAAATAGCTTTAAGTGTAGAGCTGTATATGCTGATTAACTTCAAGGTTTCAGAAGAGCTTTTGTTAAGATGGTATTAACTAAACTTGCAGCCATATTATGAAATGGTTGACACATTTTTTATTATTTATAATATATCTGCTCTGCTGACATTAGTGGTCTGTTTGCTTTCCTGGAGCTTGATGGTTAGCCTCTGATGGTCTGGAAAGCAGTTGTGGAGGGTAATTTATTATTCTCTATATATTTTCTTATCAATTTTCAATTTCCATAATGTATCTTATTTTTGCATTCTCTTTGAGGTGCACACGGTCCCAACGGTAACGTAGTTGTGTTAGATACAATAGCATGAACATTAGTAGGATCTTATGCAATCTAACACAATAGCTCTGCAATAAATACTACCTCTTTGAAGCTTATAATGTTCAATATTTGTTGAGACTGTGTCAGAGTATTGATTCAATTTAGTGGTATTTTTTGAAGCTGAGCTTTGTGCTATTGTTGTTTATTGAATTGTAATAAATTGTGATGTGTACCTATCATATGGGTATAATAGAGAATATAGAGTTCCCTTCCTCCCCAGGGAATACATTCATGTTACACTGCCCAGCCATTGTATTACTTGGACTATTGTGGGCAACCTTTAGTACATTTGAGATCCATTAGATATTATTGCATGGATTAATGTGGTAAAACTAACCATGATGGCACAAAATGGGTTTCATAATGAAATGCTATTTCGAGATTTCCATAAACTCCTTCAATCGATATTTCAAAGACAAAGTTCCCTGGATCTCTTGAAACTACTAGGAAAGATCTCATAATCACGTATTAAATCATCCATTTATTGTTAATGATTTAGCTATATCTGCCAGATGCATGTTTAATTGTCCTCAGAATGGATTAGGCCCTGCTAAATTACCTAACATGCTAAAGCTTGAGTCAGTTGAGGAAGTTTTGTGTAGTAGGTGGTGTATGTAGGTGGCGATGCCCATATCAATCATAAGGTCGTCTCAGGTAACTCCAGACCCCACTGCACCACTGTGGACTGTGTCAAGGTGTCCATTGTCTCATTAGTTGATGGACTTTCATGCTACTGGTTCAAACCAAAGCAAACACGAATGAACAAAACTTAACTGTGTTATAGTAATGTGTTTATTTGTGGTATTTATAGATCTTTCACATGCAAAAATGTAAAAGAAAAATATTGGATATCGGAGCCAATGATGGTAGATTTCGGTTCTGATCTATAGTAATCCTAATAATCCAACCAAAATGTAATTATTGTGTCTGTTTTTAACACATAACTGTCCCATTGCACTGTGTTACAACTATTCCTAACCTAACATACACCATTTAGTATAAACCCCACAGTGACAAATAAGCATAAAAGGATATTCTCACTGACAAGAACATCAGTGGAGACAGAGGTAGTCAGAGTAATTTTGCTTCTTGTTTCATATTTTGTAAATGTGTTTAACTTGTGAAAACTACATTTCAACATCCAGCTTTTGTCATGCTGGGGTCAAAGAGAAACCTTCTGTCCATGATTAACACAAAAGGTGTGAAGACTGACATTTCCCTCTCCACATTCAAGGAAAGATGTATAAATGTGTACTTTACAGGAAAATATGAAAAGAGGCTCATACTGGAAAACACTCAATATCACCCAAAACAAGATTAGGGGCAAAATGAAATTACTTGAAAAATCCCTTATTTAAAGAGGTTTTCTTTTAATTTATAATATCGGCCATACGTCCTTCACTGACAGTTTTATGGCCAACATAAAAGTCAATTTAATTGCAAAACACAATGAAGAAAAGGGCTTAGAAATAGTAATGGTGTTCATTATAACATTGGAATTGTCGTTGGTTCATTAGAACCTGCAGCCAGTAGCCAGATGCATGTTATTTTGGTGGATTCGTGAGTCAACTGTTTAAAGTTTACTGAATGAAGATTTAAAAAAAACATTTTAACTCACCAGATGCATGAATCTCAGTGGACTCACTGTTGAGCAGAAGTATGACCTGCGGCTTAATTTAGTTGTGAACTGACTCTGGACCCATGGGAGTAGCCTATCATATAAATAACTATTCTCTCACATCCATATTTAGATACATTAGACAGATATTTAGTTGTTTAATTAGAATTAGCATATAGAGTTCAAGCCTGTTACAGTGCCATTCCCTTTTGTGAAAGCCCCCAATGTGGTAGACAGGACAAGCGCCTTACTGAATAATATCAGCATTTAGATAGCTCTCTAACTGAATTTTGGTAGGCTACTGTTAAATATACAGTATTGAACTGCAGGCACACACAGCATATCCTGTTCAGAGACAATCCTATCTCAGAATTTTACTTTTATTGAGACTTACTGCATGCATCACTCTATAGGTACATCCAACACAATTTAAGAACATCTACAGTCACAGTAATTCCACCACACACCAAATACAAGCCTGTCTCAACTCATTTACTTTGCTTGGAAAATGCTATGCTGTTGTCGGTCTGTATTGTATCTAACGTTGCCTGAAGTCCGAAAATTGTGAAATTGTATCATAAACTACGTCAGTGGCACCACAAAGGTCGCTAATTTAACACTTCAACATGAACGCTGAAGTAATGCTAATATTAGCATAGGGCTACTATCAAAATGCAGTTGAAATCCTGCAGTTTGCTTTAACAAGGACATACTGTATATCGATATTAAAAATGCAATGACGCTGGAAGTAAGGTAGTTGTAAACTACATCCAATCAACAGCATTTCATGGAAAAGTTTTTGCTACTGGTGTGTCAGTAACTAAAGATTATACCTCATTTTGTTTAATTTTGACATAAAAATTGTGACTCATTGGCTCTTTTAAATGTGATTACTAACAATCAAAACTAATACTCTTACATTCATGAACCAGTTAAAAATATCCAAGCCTTTTATATCAGAGATGATTCAAAATTAAATCATAGCTGCAGTTTATCATTATGAATTGACTTGAAAATGCAGTGTATTGTATTGTCACAGATTTATTACCTGTTTTGTATCAGATCATTGACCCTATCCAGTGTATAGATACTACAGTAACAAATTATCTGAGGAGAGATATAGTATTATTACAGTATTATGAGCTTTTGTTATGTATTTACTCAGGGCATGTATTATATGTGCTGTTATTGTCCTTTTATAATATGCTCATAAATAACATATCATGTCACATGTCGGTCGAAAGTTGAAACTTAAATGGGTCATCCTATAGGGCCTTAGAAATGGAATCCTTCCCCCATCTGCTGTCCTACTGACATTTGACCCTTTGATCTTGCTGAATCCATATTTGGTGTCCTTGGAGTTACTGTAAACCTTGTGTGCGTGTGTGTGTGTGTGTGTGTTGTTTGTGTGCGTGTGTATATGATGGTATTTGTATGTCTTCTTTACATTTTCCTGTACTCAGTTGTTTGTTTATGTGTAAATATTAGGCACCAGCTAAGTCTATAATATCCACCTCTGCAGTACAGTAATATTAGCATATGTGTGCAGGTACATAAACACACAAACACAGACCAACACACAAGCACACGCACTCCCCTCACATATATACTACATGCACACTATGTGGTGTTGCATGCGTCATCAGGGTACATTTAAGTGTGTTTTCCCTTGCTGTTGTAAATGGAGAAAAAGTCAATATATGTTATAGCTATCTATAGTACCAATGAGCTCAATATGAAATATAATACAAGTAATGTATTTTATAAATGAACCACAATGTCATAATCATGGGTGCAGAAGACATGAAGTTAGAGAGTTGATTAGAATATTTTGTGGACAAATTAAACAAAACAAAGTGCAAGAGTCATGAAATACAGACTGAATACATTAATTCGATTATTCTACTTAATGCCTCAGAGTATGAGAATAGCGAAATGCAGCTTTCAAGAAAATTATATGTTGTTAATGTAAACTTCAAATGGCAAAATCAATGAGCATTTCATAGTTAACTTGTGCATATTGTACAGTGTCAATGTGCCTGTAAATGGTACTGTAAAACACCACATAGGAATTTAGTGGAATCAACTAACTTGACTCTGAATGTAATTAATTTCAAGTTAATTCAGCTTGAACATTTTTTCTTTTCATTTTCAGACCACTCAAGAATTTATAAACATGAGTCCTTCCGTCTTGAAATGATGGGTTGAATGGATATTCTGCTGAGAGGTCCCTCTGCTTGCTAAATTAAGTTTTTAATGAAACATGATCCAGGATGCATTGTTTATGGGTTAAAATTATCCAGAGACCCCTCTTTTATGTATCTTGAAGAAAACATAAAGTACATGAAACCAGTTGTGCTGTGTGTTTTTAATATATGTTAAGACAAGTCCTGCTTTTTTAATCCTAACAATGGAAATAATTAAAAAACAATAGAAGTTAGTATTGAATTTGGTCCCTACCCCCTCAGTCAATTGAGAGCAGCCTTGTATGTTGTCTTTATACTGACTCTAGAATTCAGTGGCTCCAACAGGAGCAGCCACAGCTATAAATTCTTTGTGACAAATGAAGAACTGACTTTACAAACTGAGAAAATACAAATACAAAGCAAATCTGACTGTGACATTTGTCAGCGTGACTGTTGTTGATTCAACTTAAGTATATTGAACTTGTTATTTGTAATTGAGTTAAGTTGTCTCAGTAGCAGCAGGGATCTTGTGTTTTTGAGTTAAAATGTTTTACAGGCTAAAAGTGCCTTAATCACCTAGTTCCATATTTGGTCCTAACCAGACTCAATGACAGATCAAATGACCATTCAAGACTACTAAAGGACTATTAGAGACTAAAGGACTTGACTATATTACTGTAACAGGGAACTGTATTTTAGGTATAGGTGCATTGTGGTTAACTGACCTTCCCTACAGTTGCAATGCTTTTTTGAAACTGTAGAAAACTGCAATGTCAATAAATTGCCAAGTGGAGCAAACTTCTCAGGTCTGTCCGTGTATCTGAGTACTGACTCAGATTTATTTTCACATGTTAATGTACTTGACCAAGCCGCCATGTGAGTCCAGTCCAGAGTCAGACAGGTTGGGTGTTCAAAGAAAGAACTGAAG